>NW_025999998.1:5058827-5067157 GCF_001458135.2 Marmota marmota marmota | reverse complement strand
CCCCCCCGCCGCCATCCCCATTATGGATCAGCATCCACTTATCAGGCAAAACATTTGGCCTTTGGTTTTTGGGGGATTGGCTTACTTCACTTAGTATAATGTTCTCCAACTCCATCCATTTACCTGCAAATTCCGTGATTTTATTCTCATTTAATGCTGAGTAATATTCCATTGTGTATATATACCACAGTTTCTTTAAACATTCATCTACTGAAGACTGTCTAGGTTGGTTCCACAATTTAGCTCTTGTAAATTGTGCTGCTGTAAATATTGATGTGGCTGTATCACTGCAGTATACTATTTTTAAAGTCCTTTGGGTATAAACCAGGGAGTGGGATAGCTGGGTCAAATGGTAGTTCCATTCCAAGTTTTCCAAGGAATGTCCATACTGCTTTTCATATTAGCTGCACCAATTTTGCAGTCCCACCAGCAATGTATGACTGACTATGCCTTTTCCCCCACATCCTCGCCAACACATATTATTTGTATTCTTAATAGCTGCCATTCTGACTGGAATGAGATGAAATCTTAGAGTAGTTTTGATTTGCATTTCTCTAATCTAGTGAGAGAGATGTTGAATGTTTTTTTAGATATTTGTTGATTGTATATCATATTCTGAGAAGTGTCTGTTCAGTTCCTTGGCCCATTTATGGTTGGGTCATTTGTGTTTTTTTTTTTTTTTTGTTTTTTGGTCTTAAGTTTTTTGAGTTCTTTATATATCCTAGAGATTAGTGCTCTATCTGACGTGCATGTGGTAAAAAATTTTCTTCCATTCTGTAGGCTCTCTATTTGCCTCACTGATTGTTTCTTTTGCTGAGAATAAGCTTTTCAGTTTGAATCAATCCCTTTATTGATTCTTGATTTTATTTCTTGTGCTATAGGAGAAATAAAATTATTATTCTATTTCTTATTAAGGAAGTCGGGGCTTAATCTGTCAAGATGAAGATTTTGGCCTACTTTTTCTTCTGTTAGGCTCAGGTGCATGGTGAGAGATAGGGGCTTCTTTCATTTTGCTGCATAAGGATTTCCAGTTTTCCCAGCACCATTTATTAAAGAGGCCATCTTTTCTCCAATATATGTTTTTGACATCTTTGTCTATTAGGAGATAACTGTATTTATGTGGGTTTGACTCTGTGTCTTCTGTTCTGAACCATTGGTCTACAAGCCTGTTTTGGTGCCACTACCATGCCATTTTTGTTACTATTGCTCTATAGTATAGTTTAAGGTCTGGTATAGTGATGCCACCTGCTTTACTCTTTTTGCTAAAGATTGCTTTAGCTATTCTGGATCTCTTATTTTTCCAGATGAATTTCATGATTGCTTTTTCTATTTCTATGAGGAATGTCATTGGGATTTTGATTGGGATTGCATTAAATCTGTATAGTGCTTTTGGTAGTATAGTCATTTTGACAATATTAATTCTGCCTATCCAAGAATAAGAAAGATCTTTCCATCTTCTAAGGTCTTCTTTAATTTCTTTCTTTAGTGTTCTGTAGTTTTTGTTGTAGAGGTCTTTCACCTCTTTCATTAAGTTGATTCCCCAATTTTTTTTTTTGAGGCTATTGTAAACAGGGTGGTTTTCCTAATTTCTCTTTCAGAGAATTTTTCACTGATGTACAGAAATGCCTTTGATTTTGGTGTGTTGCTTTTATATACTGCTACTTTGCTGAATTCACTTATTAGTTCTAGAAGTTTTTTGGTAGAATTTTTTGGATCCTCTAGGTTTAGAATCATATTGTTGGCAAATAGTGATAGTTTAGTTCTTCTTTTCCTATCCATATCCCTTTAATTTCTTTCATCTAATTGCTCTGGCTAGAGTTTCAAGAACTATGTTAAATAGAACTGGTGAATTGGGCATCCCTGTCTTGTTCCAGTTTTTAGAGAGAATGCTTTCAATTTTTCTCCATTTAGAATGATGTTGGCCTGAGCCTTAGTATAGATAACTTTTACAATGTTGAGATATGTTCCAGTTATCCCTAATTTTTCTAGTGTTTTGAACATTAAGGGGTGCTGTAGTTTGTTGAACTGTTTTTCTGCATCTATTGTGATGATCATATGATTCTTATCTTTAAGTCTATAGATGTGATGAATTACATATATTGTTTCTGTATATTGAGCCAACCCCAGGATGAACCCTACTTGATTGTGGTGTACTATCTTTTTAATATGTTTTTGTATTCATATTCAATTTGCCAGGATTTCATTGAGAATTTTTGCATCTATGTTCATTAGAGATATTGGTCTGAAGTTTTCTTTCTTTGATGTGGTCTTTGCCTGGTTTTGGGATCAGGGTGATATTGGCCTCATAGAATGAGTTTGGAAGTGTTCCCTCTTTTTCTATTTCATGAATTAATTTGAGGAGTATTGATATTAGTTCTTCTTTGAAGATCTTGTAGAACTGTGTATCTGTCTGGTCCTGGGCTTTTCTTGATTGGTAGGCTTCTGATGACATCTTCTATTTCATTACTTGAAACTGATCTGTTTAACTTGTGTATATCATCCTGATTCAGTTTGGACAAATCATATGACTCAAGAAATTTGTCAATGCCTTCAATATTTTCTATTTTATTGGACTATAAATTTTCAAAATAGTTTCTAATTATCTTCTGTATTTCTGTAGTGTCCGTCCTGATATTTCCTTTTCCATCATGGATGTTAGTAATTTGAGGAAATCAAATACAAAAACATATCAATATCTCTCTCCTTCTCTTAATTAGTATGGCTAAGGGTTTATCAATTTTATTTATTTTTTTCAAAGAACCAACTTTTTGTTTTCTCAATTTTTTCAGTTTTCTTTTTTTCCAATTTCATTAATTTTACTCTGATTTTAATTATTTCTTTTGCTGCTTTTGGTGTTGATTCGTTCTTTTTTTCTAGGGCTTGGAGATGTAATGTTAGGTCATTTATTTGTTGACTTTTTTCTTTTTTTAAGGAATGAATTCAATGCAATGAACTTTCTTCTTTTTCAGTAGCATATTATTTAGTCTACAGGTGTTAGAGTAGCTTCTATTTTTATTTTATCATTGATTTATAATTTTATTCCATTTTGATCTGATAGAATGCAGGGTAGTATCTCTACTTTTTTGTATTTGCTAAGAAAGAGTTGCTTTGTGGCATAATATATGGTCTATTTTAGAGAAGGATCCATGTGCTGCTGTGAAGAAAGTGTATTCACTCGTTGATAGATGAAATATTCTATGTATGTCAGTAAAGTCTAAGTTATTGTTTGTATTATTGAGTTCTATAGTTTCTTTGTTTAGCTTTTGTTTGGAAGATCTATCCAGTGGTGAAAGAGGTGTGTTAAAGTCACCCAGAATTATTGTGTTGGTCTGTTTGGCTCTTGAACTTGAGTTTGTTTGATGAATGTAGATGCTCCATTGTTTGGGCCATATATATTTACACTTGTTATGTCTTGTTGATGTATGTTTCCCTTAAGCAGTATGAAATGTCCTTCTTTATTCCTTTTAATTTACTTTGGATTGAAGTCTACTTTATTTGATATGAGGATGGAAACTCCTGCATGTTTTCACAGTCCATGTGAGTGGTATGTTTTTTCCCCAACCTTTCACCTTCAGTTTGTGGATGTCTTTTCCTATGAGATGAATCTCTTGAAGGCAGCATATTGTTGGATCTTTTGGTTTTTAAATCCAGTTTTCCAGTCTATGTCTTTTGCCTGGTGAGTTTAGGCCATTCATATTCAGGAATATTATTGAGACATGATTTGTATTCCCTGTCATTTTTGTTTATTTTTGGTATTTAACTTGACTTGTTTTCTCTTTTGATTCCTTTTTCCTTTAGTGTAATACCTCCTTTTGCTGATTTTCATTGTTGTTTTTCATTTTCTCCTCGTGGAATATTTTGCTGAGGATGTTCTGTAGTGCAGGCTTTCTGGTTGTAAATTCTTTTAACTTTTGTTTATTATGGAAGGTCTTTATTTCATTATCAAATATAAAGCTTAATTTTTCTGGACATAAGAATCTTGGTTGGCATCCATTTTCTTTCAGAGTTTGGTATATGTTGTTCCATAATCGCCTGGCTTTGAGGGTCTGGGTTGAAAAATCTACTGAGATCTTAATTGTTTTCCCCCTATATGTGATCTGATTCCTTTCTCTTATGGCTTTTAAAATTCTTATTCTGTATGCTAGGCATTTTCATTATAATGTGTCTTGGTGTAGATCTGTTGTAAATTTGTATATTTGGTGTCCTGTAAGCCTCTTGTATTTGATTTTCCAATTCATTCTTCATGGTTGGGAAATTTTCAGATATTTTTCATTGAAGAGATTGTGCATTCCTTTGGTTTGAATCTCTAGGCCTTCCTCTATTCCAATAAATCTTAGATTTGGTCTTTTGATGTTATCCCATAATTCTTGGATATTCTGTTCATGATTTCTTACCATTTTCACTGTGTGGTCAACTTTATTTTAAAGATTGTATATTTTGTCTTCATTATCTGACGTTCTGTCTTCCAAGTGATCTAGTCTGTTGGTGATGCTTTCTATTTTTTTTTTAATTTTGTTTACTGTTTCCTTCATTTCTGGATTTCTGATTTTTTTCCCAGAATCTCTATTACCTTCTTGAAGTAGTCTTTTGCTACCTGTATTTGCTCCCTTATTTCTTTCTTGTTGTGATCAGTGGTTGCCTGTATTTGCTCACTTATTTCTTTGTTGGAATGATCAATTTTTGCCTGTATTTGCTCATTTATATTGTTCTTTAATTCATAGATCATTTTAATTATGTACATTCTGAACTCCTTCTCTGAAATTTTATCAACTGCACTGTCCATGAATTCTATTACTGTATTATCTCAGTTTGTTTGGGACACTTTCCTCCCTTGATTTTCCTGTTGTCTATGTGTCTTCCTTTCTTGCAGTGCAGATCTGAGGTATTACAGTTTCTACTCTATAATATTATAGTGTCCCTGCAGATTACCTGTACCTCACCTTGTTGTTGGGCTTCTGGACCCCAGCTGGTGTCCAATGATAAATGCTCCTGCAACTAAAGGTGGTGGTGGCAATAGCGGAATTAACTCAAGATAGCAATGGGGGTGTCCCAACATAGATGCAACTGCTTTCAGAGATGGGACTGAAAGGGTGGGCCTTTCAATGGCTTTGGACTGACTATTCTGAGATGCAGCTGCCTTCAGGCCCTATCTGTGTCCCAAGATGTAGGCTACTGTATGGGGATGGCTATGGTAATGGCTACACGGTCCAAAGATGGAGGTGGGGTGGGCAGGGTTCTGTGTGGGTCTGCTGGTGGGTGGGTGGGTGTGGTCTGGGGCCAGAGTCTACGTTCCAGCCAGTTTCCTGGGCAGTCCTGGAGAATGTGGCTCGTGGTTAAGCACCTATGGGTTTAATCCCTGGTTAAAAAAAAAAATAGGCATGGAACTGCCATATGACCCAGCTATACCACTCCTTGGAATTTATCCTAAAGAATTAAAGTCATCATACTATAGCAATATATGCATACCCATGATTACAGTAGCACAATTAACAATAGCCACACTATGGAAGCAGTCTAGGTGTCTAACATATGAATGGATAAAAAGAATGTGGTAAATATATATATATAGACAGACACACATAATGGAGTTTTCCTCAGCATAAAGTAAAGTGAAATTATGTCATTTGCAGGAAAATTGATGGAACTTGAGGACAGTATGTTAAGCAAAATATATATGACTCTCATATATGGGAGCTAGCAAGGGAAAAGGAAAAGAAAACTGGGGCGACCCATGAAAATCAAATGGAAATCAGCAGAATAAAGGAAAGGGACCAGTGGGAGGGAAGAGGAAAGGGAAAGGAGAAATACTGGGGAATTATATTTGTCAAATTGTAGTTATATTACATGCATATACAAATATGTAACAATGAATCCCACCATTGTGTACCACTATAATGCACCAATAAAAAAAATGTGGGAAAAAATAAAATTGCCCAGTTTCTCATCCAAAAAGGGAAGGACATTTGTTATAGAATTAAAGACATGAGAGACATAAAATTTGCATCCCTCATGTCATTCCCATTGAAATGTAAACTTGGAAAATGTCTACTAAAGATATTCATTGTTCATTTTTTATTCATTCTAATAATGCCTCTTTTTGTTATGATCTCATCTCAAAAAAGTTTCTAACTTTGATTTTAAAAATGGGAAACATCTGTAACCTAATATATTAACTCAACTGTTTATTTTCTAGCTTTATTATGAAGAATAATTATTAAATAAAATACCCCAAAATCATGAATACTATAATTCTTAGAAAGTGCTTTCTAGATTGAAAGAAATTTAATATAGTTTGAACTAGTCAAAAGTCCATAAAGTTTGTGAAATTTGTCTATAGTAACTTTTTACAATCTATACTGTGTGTTGGAAAATTAAATACTAAGTTAGGTAAAACTAAAAACAAATTTCCTCTCTTCAATGTAAACATATTGATTCAGAATAATATATCAACTTTTCCACCATATCTAGATCTTTCTCAAAAACTAGGTGAAGAGAAAGATATTCCTAACATTTGAGGCTACAACTAGAAGCAGCATGTGTTTTACTTAAAACTGCTTTGTGAATACAATGTTCCAATTGCTGAATTTTCAAGTTTTTTCATATGGAATTATTTTCTAAGTCTTCCACTTCGTTCATTTGTTCAGCAAGTATTGAGTACCCACTATGTGCTAGGCACTTTCCTAGGGCATTGGGGATAGCAGGCTGAGTAAAACAGACAAGAAGGCCTAGTCTCATAAAGTTTACAATCTAGTCTGGAACTCCTTAGCTCATGTCAGGAAGACCAATCATATTTAACTAGTGGTATTGTGTATTTCCCAGTATATTATCTCTTATCCCCATGTGTATGGGAAGAACAGTAGTAAAACACTGTTATTGTCTTTAGGAATTGCATGGCTATATGTCTGAGATGATAGATATGTCAGTTACTCCTATCTGATCACTACACATTGTATGCTTGTATTGAACTGACTGCCACAGTACAGAAAGGATTGGGGAGAGGTTCATGAAAATTGAAGGGCGATCAGTAGGGAAGAGGAAATGGACAAGAGGGAGAGAAAAGGGGGGGGGAAAGGGCAAATACCAGGGAATGAATTTGGCCAAATTATATTGTTATATCATGTGCATGTATGAATAAATAACAATGAATTCCTCCATCATGTCTAATTATAATGTACCAGTAAAATATAAAAAATTGCTACACTGCATCCATAAATATATAAAATTACTATGTGTCATTTAAAAATATATTAAAAGGAGAATGGCATGGCAATCATTCTGAATTTCCAAAGTTGAATAAGAATATAATAAATTGGAAGGAACAAAAAACTCCCTATGTGAATACTCAGCTGAAATCTTCTCCAGATGGTTGAGATATTTATATACTATGTGAAGCTATTTATTGACTTAATTCTCATACTAAATGAAGATAGGGATAAATTTTAAACATTTTTTAAAAACCTTAGATTAAATACCTGTCTCAGAAGAAAGTTATAGTAGTGATGGAGGATATCAACCACCCAGATGTTTGATGTTCACTTTGTTCCCCTAAAATGAGAATGTTTTGGTGCCTACTTACCAGGGATAGAAAGTGCTTAATACAAGCAATGCTCAGGGGTAGGGGTGGTGCAAAATGAGAAAACCACTCTAACCAATGAAAAATTATATAGCCACAAATTTTAAAAAGACACTCAGAAAAATTATAACAAAGAAGATATATTAAACTACATTATAAATATAAAGCATCTTTTTGTAATGATAATAATGTTAGGTTTCAAAATTAAAATATATCTGATTGAGTAGAACTACTGTTTTGAACAATTTCTCGTGTGACAGACAAAATATAAATTACAAAAAGAATCTGTCCAATTGAGTAGTATACTTGGTGAAAATATCTTCTAAGATGCCAAGACATTTTATCTGCATCTTCACCTGCTTTAGGAAATAATTCTGACTTTCTAGGTAAGTTCAAGAAGTTCTATCTCCAGCAAGAAGTAATAAAAATGATGAGATAATAACAAATATCCACTGAATTAGAATTCCTATTAGTGTAAAAACTGGCATTCGTGTATTGATCTGTTTTGCAGTCATTATATCATATGTTGATTTATTATTATGATTTTACTTTTAAAATATTGGTAAAGAGACCAGGTGTGTGGTAGTGCAACCCTGTAATCTCAGTTTCTTGGGAGGCTGATGCATGAGGATTGAAAGTTCAAGGTCAGTCTGGGTGACATAGTGAGATGCTGTCTCAAAAAAATAAAAAAAGACTCGAAATGTAGCTCAGCAGTAGAGCACCTCTGGGTTCAAACCCCAGTACTGCCCCCCCCCCA
>NW_025999998.1:5034184-5058811 GCF_001458135.2 Marmota marmota marmota | reverse complement strand
GGCACGGTAATGGAGAAAGCAGATTCCTGGCAAAACCGAGTTTGGCCTGAAATACTGGCCCAGTAAACAGATGCTGCACGACACAGTATGAACTTAAGTGACCAGAAGAAAATCACATGTGGGAAGAGATTTATACAGGGGACAACTGGTCCTGGAAACCACCCGGCTCTTCCCATCCCCTGCTGGGAGAGATGTTTCTGAAAAGGTGGAGGTGGGAGAAATTGTCTGGAGACTGAACCAGAGGCCAGTCAGAAACATCTCTCCCAATAGGTCCTGCAAGTAGACTGGAGTGGGAAGGGAGATACCTGGCATAGAATCTTACAGTGTGGACCAGCAAGTACTGGCTGCTGAAACTGTGCTAATTTCAAATCTCCAGACCAATTAGCATTCAGCCAAGAGCCTGGAGCCTGCCTAAACCTAAACTCTGCCTCCAGGAAACTCCAACTACAGGATGACCTCTCTCACTCCAGTAATCCATAAAATGGAGTATCACCCTCCAGAAGACCCCACCTGAAACTGGTAAGAAGAGAAGCTGAGAATATTTTGAACTCCACTAGAAAGAATGCTTCAACTTTTAATCAAGATTTTTTTTTTCTTTTCTTTTTTAAAATTCTTTTTCACTGGGCTGGGGATGTGGCTCAAGCGGTAGCGCGCTTGCCTGGCATGCGTGCGGCCCGGGTTCGATCCTCAGCACCACGTACAAACAAAGATGTTGTGTCCGCCGAAAACTAAAAAATAAATATTAAAAAAAATTCTTTTTCACTGTTTAATTGTGACCTTAATGGTACGTGGACGTTTATACATTTTCTTATTTTTTTCCTTCTTATCTCTAGGATTTTTGAAGGCACTTATTTTACATGGATTAGTTTTTTTGTGTGTGTGTGAAGTAGGATGTTTGATTAGTATATTTTAGTTTTGTTTTGTATTCTTTTATTTATTTTTTTCTGATGGAATATATTTTTATTAATTTTTTAATTTGTTTTACTTAGTTTTACATGACAGTAGAATGCATTTATGCACTTTGATATCTCATACATAGATGGGATATAATTTCTCATTTTTCTGAGTATACATGTTATAGAATCATATTGGTCATGCAGTCATACACACATACATACACACACACACATAGTAATAATGTCTGTTTCATTCATCTTTTCTATCCCCTTCCCTCCTCTCTCTTTACTTCCCTCTACCTAATCTAAGGTAATGCTATTCTCTAGTGGCCTCTGCCTTATTGTTAATTAGCATCTGCATATTAGAGAAAACATTCGACCTTTGTGTTTTTGGGATTGGCTTATTTTGCTTAGCGTGTTATTCTCCAACTCCATCAATTTACTGGCAAATGCCATAATTTCTATCTTTAAAGCTGAGTAATATTCCATTGAGTATATATACTACATTTTCTTTACCCATTCATCTATTGAAGGACACCTTGGTTGGTTCCATAGTTTAGCTATTGTGAATTGAGCTGTTCTAAACATTGATGTGGCTGTATTACTGTAATATGTTGATTTTAAGTCCTTTGGGTATAAACCGAGGAGTGGGATAGCTGGGTCAAATGGTAGTTCCATTCTAACTTTTCTGAGGCTTTTCATACTGGTTGCACCAATTTGCAGTCCCACTAGCAATGCATGAATGTACCTTTTCTCCCACATCCTTGCTAACATTTATTGTTGCCTGTATTCTTTTTTTTTAATATTTATTTTTTAGTTGTAATTGGACACAATATCTTTATTTTATTTATTTATTTTTATGTAGTGCTGAGGATCAAACCCAGGGCCTCACACATGCTAAGTGAGTGCTCTATTGCTGAACCACAACCCCAGCCCCTTGCCTATATTCTTGATGATTGCCATTCTGACAGGAGTGAGATGAAATCTTGATGTTGAACGCTTTTTCATATATTTGTTGATTGATTGTATTTCTTCTTCTGTGAAGTGTCTGTTCAGTTCTTTAGCCCATTTATTAATTGGGTTATTTATTTTTTTTGGTGTTAAGTTTTTTGAGTTCTTTGTATATCCTAGAGATTAATGCTTTATCAGAGGTGCATGTGGTAAAGATTTTCTCCCAATCTATAGGCTCTCTCCTCACATTATTGATTGTTTCCTTTGCTGAGAAGAAGCTATACTATAGAGCTATAGTAACAGAAACAAACTTATAGACCAATGGTACAGAATAGAGGACACAGAGACAAACCCACATAAATATGGTTATGTCATACTAGACAAAGGTGCCATAAACATTCACTGGAGAAAAGATAGTTTCTTCAACAAATGGTGATGGCAAAACTGGAAATCTATATGTACCAAAATGAAATTAAACCTCTATCTCTCACCCTGCACAAAAATCAACTCAAAGTAGATCAAAGATTTAGGCACTAGAACTGAGACCCTGTGCCTAATAGAAAAAAAAACAGGCCCAAATCTTCACCATGTCAGCCTAGGTATGTCAGCCTAGGATCTGAATTCCTTAACAAGACTCCTAAAGTGCAAAAAGTAAAATCAAGAATCAATAAATGGGATGTATCATTTTATTTTTATTTTTAATTAAAAAACTTTTACTTTATATATTTTTTTCTCCTACCTGTTTCCCTTGATTCTCTCTTCTGCTAACAGCCAATCTCTATTATTCTCTTTCACTCTTCCTTTAATCTTTTACTTCTGTCTTCTCTCCTCTTTCTTCATAATCTTCACATCCTATATCACTTTCTCCCTGTCCACTGTTTGAAAATGCAAATCCAGGGTTAGGTTTGTAGCTCAGTGGCAGAGCACTCCCATAGAACTTGTGAGGCACTGGGTATGATCCTCAGTACTACATAACAATAAATAAATAAAATGTACTGTGTCCATTTAAACTAAAAAAGAATCTTTTAAAAAAGAAAGAAAACACAAATCCTTTTGCAAACTTGCTGTTTTATTACAGGCAATAACCGATCCTATCATTTCTGTTTATTATGATAATTAACATTGTAGAAATCATAGTAGGAACCATTTGGTTTAATGCTGTAAATTGTTTGCATTGGTCATTTTTTAAATTTGTCTACCCCTAAACAGTGAGGAACTGGAAACCTTCAGGGATACTATAAATCCACAGGTAGAAACTCTACTGTCTCACATCCATACTGGTAGATGGGTAGAAACATAAACAATATGAAAAATAAGAGAGAAGATTGCCCCAAGCAAGCCAAGATACTCCAATAACAGAATCCATCAACACCACAGTAGAAGAAATGTCAGAGAAGGAGTTTAAGATATACATAGTTAAATTGATCTGCGAAGTAAAGGGTGATTTAAGAGATACCTGTAAGCAAATACAGGAGCAAAAGATCACTTCAATAAAGAGATAGAGATTCTGGGGGGAAAAAAAACAAGCAGAAATCCTCAAAATGAAGGGCACAGTAAACCAAATTAAAAATTCAATAAAGCATCACCAACAGCCTGGACCACTTGAAAGACAGAACCTCAGGCAATGAAAACAAAATATACAATCTTGAAAATAGAGTTGAACATGGAGAGAAGGTGTTAAGAATAGAACTTCCAAGAAATATGGGATAACATGAAAAGACCAAATTTAAGATTTATCAGGATAGATAAAGGCATGGAGATACAAACCAAAGGAATACATAATTTTTTTCAATGAAATAATACAGAAAATTTCCCAAATCTAAAGAATGAAATGGAAAATCAAATACAAGGGGCTTATAGGACCCTAAAAGTGCAAAATTGCAACAGACCCACATCAAGGCACATTATAATGAAAATGCCTAGCATACAGAATAAGGATAGAATTTTAAAGGCCGTGAGGGAAAAACATCAGATCACATATAGGGGGAAACCAATATGGATCTCAGTTGATTTCTCAACCCAGATCCTCAAACCCAGGAGGTCTGCAAATGACATATACCAAGCTCTGAAAGAAAATGGATGCCAACCAAGAATCTTATATCCAGCAGAATTAAACTTCAGATTTGAAGATGAAATAAAAACCTTCCATGATAAACAAATATTAAAAGAATTTGCAACAGAAAGCCTATACTTCAGAAATTCTCAACTAAATGTTCTGTGAAGATGAAATGTGAAAAAAAGTGAAAACCCACAGAGAGGAACTACAACTAAGTGAATAATAGTCAATCAAAGAGAAACTAATTTTAAAAAAAACTAGAAATAAACCAAAATGACTGGGAACACAGATCATATCTCAATAATAACCCTAATGTTAATGGCCTAAACTAATGAATCAAAAGACATAGATTGGCAGATTGGATTTTTTTAAAAAAGATCCAACAATATGCTGTCTCCAAGTGACTCACCTCATAGGCAAAGACATTCACAGACTGAAGGTGAAAGGTTGGGAAAAACCATCACTCACATGGATTGCATAAACAAGCAGGGGTTTCTATCCTCATATCTGATGAAGTGGACTTCAAGCCAAAGTTAACCACTAGGGATAAAGAAGAACATTTTATACTGCTTAAGGTAATAATATACATCAACAAGACGGAACAATCTTAAATATTTATGCCCTAAACATCTACATAGCATCCACGTACATCAAACAAACCCTTCTCAATTTCAAGAATCACATAGACCACAACACAATAATATTGGGTTAGAACACTTTTATTCATATATATGAATACAAATGTGAATATATATATATAAAAATACACATGAAAATATTTAAATGGATATGGATATTTACACTTTTGGTAAGATATAGGATATGATTATGTAACTGAATATATATGAAAATTTATGGGTAGGATTTGGGTTGCCATTAGGGCGTGTGTGTGTGTGTGTGTGTGTGTATGTATATAAACATATACAGAATATATATGTGAAAATATATATGGATATTCAGTAATATAATTTTTGTTTAAAAGGCTCATGATTATTGATAGGATTAGGTTTAGTTCTGAGTTACAGCTTTGGTTTAGGAGATGGGTTGCCTTTGGAACATATATATCAATATATATGAATATAAATATGAATATAGAGGTAATATCATATACCAAAATTTATATATATACTTTTATCTATGGATTTTTTAAGGTAAGCAATATTGTTATGTGTGAAATCTGGGTTAAACCTATGAAAATGAGCTTATATATAAAATATCTTTGGGTTTTTATGTGAATTTATGAACTTATATCCCCAAATACATAGGTACATTCATGTAAAATGTTATGGTTTATATGAATAGAGGTTTCTCAGAGGTTTATTGGTAGGTATAGGATTTTTATAGAAAAAAATAGGGTTAGTTTAGGGATTGAACATTTTTATGTATATATAGAAATAAAAATATGAATATATATGTAAAAACATACATGTTGAGATAGATGTTTACAGTTTGTTTTAATAATAGTTTATAATTATGTAAATTAAAATGTATGAATAGGAATTTGGTTGCTGTTAGGGTATATTCATATATATATGAATGTATGTAAACATATGTAGGAATACATATGTGAAAATACATATGGATTTTCAGTCTAAAAATAAAAAATTTTAAAAAGATTTATTATAAAGGTAAAATTTACATTCAAGAATCTTTAATAAGGAATGCTATATATTGCATTATACCAAGATGCATATAATATTTACTTTGCTCTGGTTTCTGTTGGCTTAACCTAAGAGAGATATCAGAGAGCTAGTGTATTTATTCCCCATCTCTTCACCTTGATGCAATTTGGTTACTGGCAGAATTCTATGGTCATATTTCTTATAAGGGAGCCTCACGTCCATACTGTAAACTCTCATATGCTAGTTTTTCCCCATATCCCTTTTAGACCTAAAGGTGGTAAAAGCATATAATTGCTACCAGACCCTATACCTCATTATTTTCTTTTAACTTTGCCTACATCTCTGTAAATTATTCCTTCAGTACACTCTTTTTGGTAGCACTCTCTAAATATGCTTTTTGTTTCCTGCCAGAATCCTGACATGAATAGATAGATTTAATAAATTTTGATAAGGGAATAAACCCTAGAAATTAATTAAAACCAAGAGTTAGAAAGGTAGTTTAATAAAAAAAAAAAAGTTTCTCTAAAAATAAATTTTTAAAACCTTACATTTAAAACCATTATAAATCATAGAGGAACATTAGAGCACATTAGAATGTGGTCCCCTAACCACCTGAAATAATTTCTATATTACCATAGAAGTTAAAACAATATCAATGAAATGCCCTTCAGGATTTTATAGAATCTGATGACACAGTAATAGAGAAATTGTTTTGAAAAATAAAAAGTCAGATACCAAAAAAGGTTAATATGTTTAATCTTTGTACTAGAGTATCAATATCAGATATTGTTTTACAAAATATAAATTTAAAAATTGGCATTAAATTAAACCCACAGAGAATGGAATAGCTTAAAAATAAATTCCAACTATTATAAGAATTTGGTGTGTGCAAGTCAAAAGCAACATAACAACAGGGCTCAACATGAAGGATTTAGATGAGGTGGAAATCTGAGATATGTCATCTGTCAACTGGATTCTATCAGGTGACAGGTTTCCTGTGTAATCTGGGACATGTGTCACCAGAGGTGTGTGGTTTAGCAATTAGAGATATGCAATATTTTATGATTAGTAATAAAGAATAATTAAGGACTAATTTTAAATATTTAAAATATTTATATTCATTAGGTTCTTTTGTTTTCCTAAAAAGTTTCTTAGAGTTTTGATTTGTTGTAAAGATGTTGACTTGATTTACATAGCAACTTAGTGCAACATTCTAAAGTTTGTGGCATTTACTCAATCTTTGCCTATGCTATTTTTTTTTTTTATGGAGAAAATGTACTTAATCCAACAAGAGTACAAGTGGAAGACAAGGAAAAGGAGGGAAAGTCTGGGAGAAAATGCATGTGAGATGAGCTTACAGTTAAAAGTGGGAAGTAGGTAGTAAATGAAGAAGTTTTCAAAACTGAAAATATCTACTACTTGGTGAAGCCACTGGTTACAAGTGAAGCAGTAAGAGTTTGAGGAAAGAATCAAAGTTTTGGAGAAGTCATGAAAACATTAGGTAAAAGAGATGAAGAAACATAAATATGAAAAGAAAAAAAAAAAGAATTGCCAACCTATCTCCAGTTGAGATTAAGAATCCAGAATCTACATTAACAATCCCCCAGCCAATTCACACTCTAAAATGAAAAGTGCTTAATGTGGATTTTATTCCATTTTGTATTAAAAAAATAAAAACACCTATATACGTGTATAAGAATATGACCAGCAACTCCAGAGGCAGAAGGATCACAAATTCAAGGCCAGCACTTGGCAATTTAGTGAGTCTCTATCCCAAAATAAAAAATAAAAAGAGCTTGGAATATAGTTCAGCGGTAGAGCACCCCTGGGTTCAGTCCCTAGTACCAAAATAAAAAATAAAAAAAGAATATATATGGACCTGGGATTGTGGCTCAGCGGTAGAGTTCTTGCCTAGCATGGGCGGGACCCAGGTTCAATCCTCAGCACCACATAAAAATAAAATGCATTGTGTTATGTCCATCTACACCAAAAAATAAACTTTTTAAAAAAGAATATATACAGGAAAGTGTCTAGTATATATACCTATTTGTTAGGAGGGGAATGTGTTTGAGGTTTGGAGCACTTTCCCTTTTACTCTACGTACTTCTGTATGAATTTTTATGACAGCAGTGTACGTTTGCACTACCAGTGTAAAACATGGGGAATGTAAAGCAATGGTCTAAAAAAGGCACTAAGTTCCTGAGCTGGATACATGTCCTTATCTCCATAGAGATCATCCAGAACCTATCTACATAACTTGAAGCTTCAGAGCCAGCAACAGTCCCACTGGGATCCTCTCAGCACAGCAAAACAGAGCCAGCCTGAAAGGTTAAGAGTATCTGATTCCACTGCTGCTGGGGTGGGGGTGGGGGTTCAACGAGCCAATAGTGCTTACTTCTGGCCATTAAATCCATCCCAACCCAGAGAAGATCTGGAAGGCTTATAAAATTATATTTGTCTTGCTGCTAAAAAGTCTGCCAATAGGGAATCTTCTTCCAGCTGTCGGAAAGGGATCCAGGTTCTATTTTGACAACTGCAATAAGTGGCAACAGCAGAAAATTCCATGGCTGGCCAGAGTTCCTCATTATATTGCTATTTTAAGATAGATCTAAAGCAACATTGTATATTTCTTGAAATATTACTATTATTATTATTATTTTGGTACTGAGGATTAAACCCAGGGATGCTTAAAATATTGAACCATATCCTCAGCTCTTTTTTTACTTCAAGACAGGGTCTTACTAAGTTGCTCAGAGCCTCACTAAGTTGGTGAGGCTGGCTTTGAACTTGCTATCCTCCTGCCTCAGCCTCCCAAATCACTGGGATTACAGGCCTGCACCGCTATACCTGGCAAATTCTTAAGAGCAAAGTAGATAGAAAGATGCCACTAACAAATGGAAGAACACTGAATAATCAAGATTCTTCTCTTGATAAAGGAAACAAATTCAAGATGGAAGGTCAAGAATCAAAATGAAACTGTCCATACTGATTACATAGTATTAATTATGAAAAGGGCTAGATTCAAATTTGAGCTTTATTACTAAATTTTTTAAACTACAGTTGGCTCATTTTTAATGGGGAATAATAAGATCTATTTCAGGTAGTCTTTGTGACATGTAATTGAGATAAAAATTAATGTACAATTTTTTGCAATATTAATTAATGTGAGATTTTTCTCTTTCTGAACTTCCCAAGGTCGTTTGTGTACCCTTTCCTTGGGGATTATTTATAAGGAGAAAAGCAATTGTTGAAAGACAAAAAGGTGGGGGCTGGGTTGTGGCTCAGTGGTAAAGCGCTGGCCTCAAAAGTGCGAGGCTCTGGGTTCGATCCTCAGCATCACATAAACATAAATAAATAAAATAAAGATGTTGTGTTCAACTACAGATAAAAAAATAAATAAAATATTTTAAAAAAGACAAAAAGGTTTTCTGTGTTTTCCAAAGCTTCAACTTATCCAGGAGATTGTCTTGGGGGAGTGGAGAGGATAGGAAGGTAAGTGGGAATCCTTTCAGGGAAAGAAACATGAATAGAGAGTTAAGTGGATGTACATCAAGTTTATAAAAGAGATAAAGGCAGTTCCATGATGGAAACTACTGTTCTTCTGGTGGTTGGGTTTCCACAGGTGAGAGGTACATAGGGGAAATTGAATGCTAATACTGCTATCAGCCCTGGTAAATGTAACTGCCCAAAAGGAGGTGGTATGGAAAATGAGTATTTCCGAGGGACTAAAGAGTTTGGGTAATTAATATCTCTGTGGTGGCCCATGTGAACCAAAACCCAGAGAGAGTTCTCCAATTATGTTTCTCTTGATAAGACCTATGGGACCTTTTATATAACTCATTGGATGGGAAAGTATCTTTGTCTATTTTTCCTTGAAATCACAGGTTAAGAGAAGAACTTGGATGCAGGTAATTTATTTGGGAAATAATCCCAGAGAGCAAGAGTTTGGGAAAGGAAATTAGGAGAAGTTAATAGAAGGTGTATTATTGAGTTGGTTACTGTCATGGACTCAAATCAAAACTGTCCATCAAAGGAAATAGGAGAAAATTATTTATTTACCTACTTCTACCTGCTAAGAGTTGGGTTATTAACACCTGTAGTTTGCATATATGTTAAATGCTGAGTAGGCACCTATGGATAATCATAGCAAATCATCAGAGAATGCTGAGGTAGGAAGTGAGAGAAAGAAGGCAGAGTTTGAAGTGAGGTGCTGTCAGTGCAAAGAGGGTAGAACTCTGAAAGGACATTTTGCATGACTGGAATCAGATTTGAGGCTTAGAGGATGTGCAGTTGGGTTCCAGGTATGATAACAGCAAGAGAGGCTCAATAATGACTAACCATTAAGAGGCATAAAAACTTTAAAAAATTATTTTCCTCCTAATTAAAAAAGTCATACAACCATTTCTGGAATAAAAACTAATTTTATTTGATTAATTGCAAATGGAATTTTCTTGATGTATCTTTACTTGAAGTCTAAGATTTATTTTCACTGCTGCAACATGATGCCTAACAGGCATATTAAAACTAGGTTATTTGTCTGTTGTTAAACAAAGTTAGTTGCCTTCCTCTTCACGCATCAATATACATGTACATGCAGGCACACATATTTATACACACCCCTAAAGAATAAGAGGAAAAGTTCTTAGTAATGTGATTCCATTGTGAGTTTGTACTTGCGTAATGTTAGCATTTGGCTCCAAATCTCCAAGAAACTGACCAAGGATCTTTCCCTCCAACCAAAATTGCTGGTTTAGAGTTTGACCATTACCTCATTCATTATTCTGCAGAAAATCATTATAAGGAATATTATTCCATTCAAAGCACAGCTTCTCAAACTTTAATGTGTATATAAATCACTCAAATAGATAATTATCTTACTTCTCTGCTTCTTTGAGTTTCCCTTTACCACTTATCTTCTAACATACTACATATATAACTTGTTCATGTTTATTGTTTGTCTCACCCACTATAATGTAAGCATCATGAAGGCATGGATTTTTGTTTATTTTTATGCCTAGCTCATACTAAAACTCAAAGAGTAAGTGAATAGTGAAAATAATTCCTCAATGAATTACATTTTAAAACACATCAAGCATTCTGAAGAGTGCCTGTGGAATATCAAAATAAAATAGCACTGGGTACTCTTGGATTCTGAAAACATGGCCAGATTAGATATTCTTGAATGTGACCTCTTCTGGCTTTCAGTGAATTTAAACAGGTTTGTTGAATGATTAGTTCATGATATAGTAATGAATAATTCCCAAATACCTATAATTTAAGAGGACATTTATTTCTTAATCATGCTACATGTCCACTGTGGGTCAGCAGCAGGTCTATGCCCACTCTGGTTACTCAGGATCCCAGACCGACAAAATAATTACAATATTGAATATTGTCAGTCAAAGGGAAAGAGAACTCTGGAAGATGTGACACCAACAATTAAATGCTTAGGCTATAAGAGATTCATGTCACTCTTGCTGACCCAATCATTTGGCCCCACCCACTTATAAGAGGGCCAGGGAAGCTCAATCCTTCCGTGTGCCCAGTGTATGGCAGAGACTAAAATACTTGGTAAGTCCTTTCTATTGCCATTTCCTCACAATCTGCAATGTTAACTGTCCAGTTTATTATTCCATAATTCCCCTCTCCTGACTGGCAACAGAATCTTTACAGTGCCCTCTAGTGGTACTTAGAGCTACCGCATTAGTTCTCTAGAGAACTGAATTCTGAAACTGCTGGAACTGAGCTTAACCCCGCTGGAATGAATTAACATCATCGGATAGTCCAGTTAGCCCAACTTTGTAAGCCTAATAAAGGTATGCTGGCTAAACCCTAATTCTTCAATACCACTTTCTCAGGTACACTGTGGTATATCTTTTCTTCCTGACAAGACTATCCAAATTTCAAGTATTTAAGATACAAAATCCAACATTTTTTCACTGTATAAATGGTTTTTATTGCACAGAAACTCTGTCTTCAATAAACTTTCTCTTCTTTTAAAGTATATAAATATCATGATGAAGCCAAAACGTTATGTAATTCCTGAAGTCTATCTGCAAACTCAACTGGAATAATGATTTTTTTAAATTACTAGAATGAGAGGATTTGTTTCTGAGGGAAGCATAATTTCACGTTTCTGGTCTCTTATTATTGCTTTCTAACTGGAATCCATGAACCCTTGGCTACAACAGTATTTTCATATAACTAGTTTCCTTTATAATGGTATGTATTTTGTTTTATACATTTGAAATCATTAACCGGAAGAGGGGTCCAAAACTTCAACAGTCTGCAAAGGAGTTACTGGCATGTTAAAATCTATATATAAAGCAAGTTCTACCAGTATGAGGAAACATTTAAAAATCTAACACATGGTGGTGCTATTGCTTTAAGAGTAAGGAAGAGTAAGGCAAACTAGTTGAATAAGAATATAAATTTCTTCAGAGAAGCTTTAGGAACCCTAGTGGTGATGTGGTCACAGAAAGTTACAGTGGTTTTAAATCTTTAGAAATTTTATGAATTCTTAGCAGATAAAATGCAAGTTCATTAACTAAGATAGTTTGGTCTAATACATAAAATATAAATAAATATGGATTTTACCAAAACAGTATGTAACCCCAAAACAGTAAGTGTTTGAGGACTTATTAGCCAATCAATTCCTTAAACATTTATTGTACACGAGATTATGGATTTTCTTTAATACACAGATGGCTCATGCACTTAAGTGCATACTTCACATGCACCGAATTCCAGCCTCGTATAAACATGATGATTAACATGGCAAGTTCAAAAGTGAAAGAACAACTCCTGAATAGGAACTGATTATCAATGATGGAAATTGCACAAAGAACCAAGGAACCAACATAATATAGAGCTGGTTATACTGGCTAAAATAACATTTACTTACAGATGAAATGATTTACTTATAAGAAGGGGGAGAAAGTGGTAGTGGGTAGTGGTAGAGATCAAATCAGATGACCATATGATAATTGTTAAAGCAGAGAATGAGCAAATGGGAAATCCTTAAATAATCTCTGTATTTTTGTATATATTTGAAACTCTTCATTAAAAAATAAAATTAGCATATACATAAAATAACAGTGCTAAAGGGTTGAATTTTTGGTGATCAGTCAGGTGTGTGAGAATATACACCAACCAGAGGAAGGTATAATACTGAGTCAATCCCCCAATTAGATTGTGTTGTCTTCCCCCCTCCCCCACCCCATAAGGAAAAGATTTTGCAACATTGTTCTGTAAGATCTAAAAAATAGTTTTTTAAAGAAAATTTCCTGACCTCTTATTTGGGGGATGGATGGGAGTATTGTCAAAGAATCAGGTATTTGGAAAGACAAGAGACTCTAGCATTTTTAGGCATAAGGAACTGAACAAAAGCTGCTATTTTTCTATCTTTGTAAATTCTTAATGACTTTAAAGGAGAAAAGTTAACTTATTTTTATTAACTGTGGTTCACTTAAGATATATGTTTAAATAAATCTGTTTCATGTCCATTGACAAAAGAATATTTTCCCACATTGTTATAAGTGCATACCTGTGGGATTTAATATTTTTGAAAAGCTTAATGAAAATGCTTTTTTAAAAAAAATCCATTAATGCCTCCATTTATGCTCTAATCACAAGAGGAAAAAAACTTGAAATTGATCTTTTTTAGCATTTAGAAAACCTCTATTTTTTTAGGATAACATAAAGGAAAGCATTTCTATTTTTAGTTTTACAAAGCCAAGTAGGAATCACAATATTCTCTGTCAAGACAAATGTAGTACTCTATTCTCCTGAATAAAATAAAAAATTATTAATGGTAATGCAACACATTTTTCTTCAAACTAAAAAAGACCTATAACCCAATTAATAATGCAGTTGTTCAAGTTATCTCATTGATAAACTGAATATTTTTTCTCCCACATCCTGTCTACGATTAAGGTTTGGCTAAGAGATTAAATCTAGAAGAAGGAGGATATGACTCAGAGGAAATGGAAAGCCTGAATTTATCCTTCTGTACCAAGAGGATTGTGGCAGAGAAGAGAGAAGGCAGATTGAGGAGCAATGAAGGCCATGAATCCCCTCCCTCAGCTTTGGCCAAAATGGGAACACCCATATCTGAGGACTCTTCCTCATTCCATGTTTGAGGCTACAAAAGGAGGTTATCCACTGACCTGGTAGCAGCTTCAGCAAGGAAATCTGTGGTACAGGCTCATTGCAAAGAGTATGGGTCTGAGTTCAACTTTCCTGAGTTGTCCTTGGTTTCTAGATGGATAAGATGGAAGGTTCCTGCATTTCCTTAAAAATGGCTTGAGGAGGTAGTGAGTTTACATACTATGCATGAAGCTGGAATCAAAAGCAGGTACAGGAAATGGGAATTTAGCTCAGTAGAGTGAGTGGACACTGAGGGGAGCTATCCTAGTAAGCATGAGTTCAAAAGAAGGTCAAAGCAGGACTAATTACTGCCTATTATAGGGCCAAATCAACTAAAACAGCTGAAATCAGTAAATTCCTGAAGTTTCAACAGAAACAAGAGGGATTTTTCCTCCTCATGGGCTTCCTCAACTCATGAGACAATCATTAAGAAATAGCACAAATGTGTGTTTGTTTCTTCTGTCCCTTCCCTCATCTTGCTACTTAGTACGCTGATAACAAAGAGGTCAAATCTACAGAGTGGAGCAAAAAGATAGAATCTGGTTTCTGTATCATGTCATTGTGTACCATACTACCTTTGGATCTCTGATATGAACTTTACTTTGGAAAGAATGATTTTCTATGCTTAATAATTATTGTTTTGTTGTTGATGACTGCAGTTGAGCCTAATCCTAACAAATTAATAACACTTATAATAGGTGGAGTTTCCCAAGAAGCAGACTGAAATGGAGAGTGGCATGCAGAAGTATATTGGAGATACTTTTGGAATCCAAAGTTGTGGAAGGAAGGATACAGGATTGGGCAGAGGGAGAAGATGAGCTGTGATGTAGTCACAATAAGGCCTCTCAGATGACCCCAAGAAGAAAACTGATGCTGGCATGGCCATTGATAGTTGCCCAGATTATCCACATTCAATATGGGCAGCCTCCAGGGAAGGAAGTGTGATTGTGGTTGATGTGCATACCTATAGTCAAAGCCAAAGAGGGAGGACAGCTAGGTCTGCCAACCATTTCACAGGATCAGAATAAATGATTTCACAGCAACTCTAACCTCCTTCAAAGACTGACAATTGTGAATCCTTACAAAATCCTGGAGTCCTGTGGAGGGCTCAGCTGTCTTGACAAGGAAACAAGAGTCAGACGGTTTAATGAGACTAACCCTCTCATCTTCCAGATATGTAACACTGTGTGGTGCAGTCCTGTTAAGCCACTGATTTCCCATGTCTACCAGTTCCTGATACAGAACATTTTTTACAATTTTTTCTTCACCTTGATATTATTTCATCTTGTAATGTATATTCTCCAGTAGTGGTCACACAATAGAAATGCAAATTAAAACTATACTGAGATTTCATCTCAATCAGTATGGCAATGATCAAGAATATAAGCAACAATAAATATTGGTGAGGATATGGGGGAAAGGGTACACTCATACATTGCTTGTGAGGCTGCAAATTGGTGCAACCACTATGTAAAGCAGTATGGAGATTCCTCAAAAAACTAGAAATGGAACCACCCTTTGACCCAGTTATACCACTCCTAGCTATATACTCAAGGGAGTTAAAATCAGCATACTATAGTGATGCAGCCATATCAATGTTTATAGCAGCTCAACTCATAATAGCTAAGCTATGGAACCAATCTAGGTGCCCTTCAACAGACAAATGGATAAAGAAAATGTGGTATATATACACAATGAGATATATAAAAAAGAATGACTTTATGCTTTTTCCTGGTAAATGGGTGGTTCTGGAGACTATCATGCTAAGTGAAATAAGCCAACCCACCAAAAGCCAAAGGTCAAATGTTCTCTTTTTATGTGGATGCTAACACACAAAGGGCAGGGAGGGATTGGCAGGAGAGGAAGAATAGAAATTCAGTAGATTAGATAAAGGGAAATGAAGGGAAGGGAGGAGGTGTAAGAATAAGGAAGATAGTAGAATGAGTCAGACATAACTTTCCTATGTTTATATATGACTACACCACCAGTGGAACTCCACATCATGTATAATCACAAGACTGGGATCCTAATTAGAATAAGTCATATCCATGTACGTATAATATGTCAAAATACACTTTACTGTCTTGTGTATCTAAAAAGAACAAATAAAGAAATTTAAAAAATCAAACAGAATCTCTCATTTTAGTAATTTCTACATTATGTGCACCACCTTCTCAATATAGAAAATGAGAAAACTTACATAGATTCTTTTAAAGAAAATATAAACTTGTGTCATATATTCCACAGTCATGTAAGACTCAGATTCTTCTAACTGCAGTGTAAGGAAATGGCCACAGGTAGCAGGACTGTTCTTCATATGCAGAAAAGGGACTTCTGGCATGCTATCCTAAACATCATCAGTGCTAAAGGGGAGTGGTAGTGATATGCCTCCAACACCCCTGCCTCCAACCAAAGTGTGTCCTAACCATCTTTGGCTTTGGAGTCTCGGAGTCTGACCTCTCTGATCCTCCAAGAGACTCTCTGAGCTAACAATTTTCCTTTAACAAATCTCTTTACTTCTTTATTTTTAGTGTCTTTTGGTTAACCTAGCTAGAGAGGATTCTATTATAGGCAGTTAATATCCCCAAATAAAATACCCCTGATAGGCAAATGCAGTCAGCAAAGGCTCATATAAATCAAATCCCATCTTACACATATTAATAATTTTCTGGTATCTTCACTTTACCTGACTTCTGCTTTAACTCTGTAGCCTCAAATTTGCATCTTAGAGCCAGGTGCAGTGGCACATGCCTGTAATCCCAGCGGCTTGGGAGGCTGAGGCAGGAGGATTGTGAGTTCAAAGCCAGCCTCAGCAACAGCAAGGTGCTTAGCAACTAGTGAGACCCTTTCCTCTAAATAAAATACAAAATAGGGCTGGGTATGTGGCTCAATGGTTGAGTGCCCCTGAGTTCAATCCCTGGTACCAAAAAAAAAAAAAAAATTCATCTTAGATATTACATTAACTTTCCCTTTCCATAGGGAAACAAAGACTTATGACATAATTTAATGGCCCACATTGTAGTGGTTTCTAGCTGGAATCTAGAAGAAGTAGGGTGTTACTAAAGGGTTGAATTTTTGGTGATCAGAGTCAGGTGTGTGAGAATATACACCAAACCATGGAATTAATGGAAAAATCAATGCAGAAGAGGTTGTAGGTTGTATTTTAGGGTACCCACAGAATATGCCTCAGCTTTACAACAAAGTTTCATAATATGTGTAATAAGAATTGTAATGCAAAAAAAACCAAGTACATGTATAAAGACATGAATTGGCATGAATATACTTTATACAAAGATATGAAAAATTGTGCTCTATATGTGTAATAAGAATTGTAATACATTCTGCTGTTGTGTATTTAAAAAAATAAAATCAATAAAAAAAATTTTAAAAAGAATGAGACAACTTTGCTCTACCTTTTGCATCTGTTTTTTAAAAAATATTTTTATTTATTTACTTTAAATAAATATCTTTATTTATTTACTTTTATGTGGTACTGAGAATCAAACCCAGTACCTCACATGTGTAAGGCAAATGCTCTACCACTGAACTACAGCCCTAACCCCTCATCTATTTTGTTTTTAAGGCAGATAGTTGTTAAGAAAACCTTCAAAGAGAAGGTACATTACAAGACCAAAATTTCAGCCATAGTTCTATCATGTAAAATCTTGACCACTAGAAATGTCATTTAAGGTCAAAAGCAGATATCAAGAACTTGACCTAACTTCCCTTTCCACAAGTATTTCCCTGAAATGCTTCTAACTTTCACAATAGCAACAACCACTTCCAGCCTGACACCCAGCCCAGAGGGAATTCTTGACTTTACTCTTTTAGGATTCAATTGAAACTGCTTTTGACATTGGGTAATGTTGAGAAAATTGACCTATTGAGAATATGTTCTGAAGTTTTCCTTCTTCAGAACTACTCTAGAAGTAATATTGTGAACATTCTCCAAAGATGTGCTTTTGTTGCAGTGATCATTCAAGTATAAAGAATGATAGCACTTAGAGGTGCCTACATTATAAGTCCTTGTGAGTAATACATGGGAATGTGATCCAGGAATGAAGAAAAGTTATCATAAACTCAAAATTTTGAATGGATTTGAAAGGACCAGGTTAATATATTTTTAGTTTCACTTATTATAAGCTTTCTTAGAAATTCCACATTTTCATCATTTTAAATGATAATTCTTTGTAAGATTTTCAATGAAGAATTCTAACAGAAGTATCCACATTTATAATCTATAGTAGATTAAATTAATGGCCCCAGTTCTTCATCTTTCCCTGTATTCATGCCCTAACTTTGCAATTCTTTCAAGCAGGGTTTATCAATCTCACTATAACTGACATTTTGGGGGATTTTTTTTTCCTGTGGGAGGGCTGTCCTGGGCATTGTAGGATGTTTAGCAGCATCCCTGATTTCCACCTAGTGGATGTTAATATCATTTCTCACCACTCACAGTGTAACAACCAAAAATGTCTCCAAATATTGCCAATGTCCTCCTGTGAGAGACAGAATCACCTATATTTGAAAACTACTGCTCTAAACTTGGATAGTTTTCATGACTTTGCCTCAATCAATGTGACTTTCTTTGGTCAAGAAGGAGCTTGAAATATGCATGTATAGTAAATATGCATGTATAGTAAAGCTTGCTTTGTTCGCCTGTGCTAGCAAAGAACAGCTTGCTTCCAGAAAATATTGAATTTTAAAAGGCTCTAATCCGGGACAATGAAAACAAAGCAGGGCTTTTAAGTAAAAAGATGGAAAAAGTAGGATATCATATAAAGCCAGGTCATGCAGGGGGAAATTGTGAAAAACTATCTTTTTGTTTGTGTGTGGTATATATTCACAATTGAGTTTTTAAATTTTTTAAATTTGTTCTAATTTGTTTAATTTGTTTGAATGACAATAGAATGCATTTTGACACATCATACAAAAATGGAGTTTAACTTCTCATTCTTCGTGTTGTAATATGATGTAGAACTACACAGGTCTTATAGTCATATATGCATATAACGTAATAATGTCCGATTCAATCTACTCCTACCCCATTCCCCCTCCCCTCTCTTTCACTCCTCTCTGTCTAGTCCAAAATACCTGTGTTCTCCACCTCCCTTATTGTGAATTAGCGTCCACATATTAGAGAAAACATTTGGCCTTTGGTTCTTCGGGGTTGGCTTATTTTGCTTAGTGTAACATTCTCCAGTTCCATCCATTTTTTGCAAATTCCATAATTTCATTCTTCTTTAAGGTTGAGCAATATTCTGTTGTGTATATATATATATATATATATATATATATATATATATATATATATATNATATCAGTTTATTTATCTATTTATCTGTTGAAGGGCACCCAGGTTGGTTCCATAGTTTAGTTATTGTGAATCGAGCTGCTATAAACTTTGATGTGGATGCACAGCTGTAGTATGCTGATTAAAAGTTCTTGGGTGTGTATCTAGGACTAGTATAACCAGGTCAAACGGTGGCTCCATTCCAAGTTTTCTGAGGAATCTCCATTCTGCTTTCCATAGTGGTTGCACCAATTTGCAGTCCCATCAGCAATGTATGACAGTGTACCTTCCACCCCACATCCTTGCCAACATTATTGTTGCTTGTATTCTTGATGATTGCCATTCTGACTGGAGTGAGATGGAATCTCAGTGTAGTGTTGATTTGCATTTCTTGAATTACTAGAGATGCTGAACATTTTTTCATATATTTGTTGATTGATTGTAAAATTTCTTCTTCTGTGAAGTGTCTGTTCAGCTCCTTTGTAATATCTGGCTATCTTAAGTGGAAAATTGGGCCTTGTTTAGCACATTCCTCTATTGGTTTTCTGATTCTATGAGGTTCGTGCCTTTAATTGCCTTTGAGCCATTTTGTAACCATAAATTTAAACAATCAGTAGTAATGCAAATGATTCTTCTCTTTCTTCTTTTTTGTACCAGGGATTGAACCCAGGGATTCTTAACCACTGAATCACATCCCCAGCACTTTCCCCAGCACTTTTTATTTTTTATTTTGAGATGAGATCTCATTAAGTTGCTTAGGGCCTTGCTAAATTGCTGAGGCTGGCTTTGAACTTGCAATCCTCCTTTCTCAGCCTCTTAAATCGTTGGGATTGCAGGTGTGTATTGCCATGCCCAGCTTGCAAATGATTCTTGTTCATGATGTGCAAATGAATTCTGTCTAGTGAAGGGACAATTTATTTCTCTATTTCCATCCCCAGTTGGTTTGTTTCATTAGTCAACTCACTTCAGAATTCCTCTTTACCTACATATATGCCTGTGTATGGGTCTTTAAATTCTCGTTGGAACTGGATATAACAACTTACTTGTTCTTTGGTTAAAAGTTAACAAAAGAAAAACAACTTTGATACATGTTCCTTTTGTGTTTATATGGCAGTCATGATTCTGCCTTTAAAAATTATCCTTTGATAGTCATTCAAGGACACTAGTGGAAAAATAAATCCAGGAGGTGTGATGGGGTTAGAAGAAATGATGGTAAAACACAAGTCTCAGTTTGAATCTGGAATCCTCATCCCTACTCCAACTGGGTGCCAGGACCCTGGGGCTATAGAGAAACATGTTACTCCAGAAGTCAGGCTTTGGACAGTCATACAAGATATGTGAACTCCCTACTGAGGCACTCACGGGATCTTTTATCTAGTAGCATTCTCCAAAACTTGGGGCTTCTGTTTGCCCTCAGTCAAGGAGCAGCTATGCCATTATCCTTGAGACTTTGGCAAACTATTTTCATTTCAGTACAAAATGGTGCAGCCTTCAAATAACCGTAATTAAAGCTGAAATGGAATTGTGTCCATGCAGGGATTCACTCACCTTTCTGACTTTTAACCCTGGAGTGTATAGTGTTATTCCCTTCCTTTGTTCTATTCCTGCTTTCAGAGTTACAAATGTTCCTAAAAGAAATTTTAGGGGCTGGGGTTGTGGCTCAGAGGTAGAGTACTTGCTTAGCACGCGTGAGACACTGGGTTCAATCCTCAGCACCACATAAAAATAAAGATATTGTGTCCTCCTATAACTAAAAACTAAACATTAAAAAAAAAGAAATTTCAGAATCGGGCAGACTGAAATAATTTCATGCTTTTCATTCTACCAGGATGGTCTAATTGAATTGAATTCTTGGTTGTATTTTTCATTCATCTCTACTTCCCTCCTCTAGTTTCTTCTCACTGCCCTTTCAGTTGACAGCCTTATCAGGCACAATATCCTCACACATTCCCATGCATCTTTCACCTTTCTATGCTTACTCTTGGTCAGCCTAGACAATTCCATTAAGTCACCAACTACCATAGTGAACACTGCATAAAGGGGGAACACTCATCTCACTCAAAAAAGACTTAGTCCTAAAGTACTCTATTCCACCTATTCTTCACTTCTCTTGCCTTTATTGCTAATTTCTGACCCTTCTAGCTATTTGTTGGACTGCTATCTTGACTTGTGTCTTTTTTTTTTTCCACTTTCATTAGTTCTTAGCAACCATGATTTTCCAGTTTACCTGTATGGCCTTCAAACCATCTTGAATACATATCCTCTTTTTAAAAAAATATTTATTTATTTTTAAGTTTTAGGTGGACACAGTATCTTTATTTTACATTTATGTGGTGCTGAGGATCGAACCCAGTGCCTCATGCATGGTAGGTGAGCACTCTACCACTGAGCCACAACCCAAGCCCCTAAATATCCTCTTAATTTATTTTATTCCTCAAATCACTATCCTCTAGTCCTGCATCCAATGGCAAAAACTCCCTACCAGCTTATTCAGGGCTTAATTAGAAAGTAGTCATTTCCATTCCATCTCAGAAGAACCTTCTAGTCCAGTGTGCTTTATATGTATGTGAACGTCAGTGATGTTAATGTCTCCCCAAGACAAAATATGGCTGCCAGGAGTTCCCAAATAGAACAGTATCTCAGATTTTCTGTTATTTGCTTAACTTTCTGCAGCCAACTTCTGATTTGGGAATTTTATTCCAATAGCTCTTCTTTTGAAACTGTCACCAGATGAAGTTTGAGGAGGTTCCAGAAGGTAAAAGGGGACCCCATCCCAGCTCTGGCAGGTTCTTGACTTACAGAGAAAGGAATTTCAGGATGTGTCAAAAACATGCAGAAGTAGATGTATAGTCATATATAAGTGGTGTTTAATGTTCATAATAATGTTGAACATCTTTTCATGTGCTTATTGGTACAAGGACCTTTAAAAAAGTCTTTGTCATGTTAAAATATGTATGTTAAAATACTTTGCCAATTTTCCAGGCATGGTGGTGCATGCCTGTAATCCCAACAAGTGGATCCTTTAAAGTCTTTTGATTTATCTTTTGTGAAGGTACTAGTGGTTGCCTGCCTGATATTCATCCTTCCCTATTTCTAAGGACAATGATGATTTATTTGTGTGTGGCAGTGTACACAACCCAAACCTATATTTCTCAGCCTACCTTATAGATAAATATGGCATGTAACACAGTTTCTGTTTGTTGCAATGTAAGCAGGAGTTTGGGGGTGAGACTACTAAAAAAAAGCTGTTAGGAAGATGAGAGTGGGCAGTCTCAGTTGGCACATATCTTGAAATGAAGATGTGAGTTTTCCCATTGGAAGAAAATGTATAAATCATGTGGACTTAATACTTTAGGTCCCTGTAATTTTAAGTTTCTCATTGTAAATTGATAAAATGGCATTCTGGTTCATACTTCAGACTTCATGTACTCATTTAGAATTTACCTTGAGAGATAAATCCAATCTCAGCATATTTTCAAACTAATTTTCTTAGACTGCAAGATTGAGGATGAATCTGTGAGAAATTAGCCATTCTCTGTGAGGCTTCTTGGGACCAAGACACAACCAGCTTCACCAGGCAACAATCTAAACACACCAAGCTTTTCTTTTGAACATAAAAGGATTATATATTTGTACTGACAATACACAAATGCTCCACTAAAAAGGAATGGAATCTGACCCAGAGGCAACCCACTAGGAGGCATGAAAACTTCCTTAATAACAAGACTATCATATATTTGTTTATATATATTCTCTACAGGTGGTAGAGAAAAAACACAGAAAGAGAGAGTAATGTGGAGAAAACTGTGAAAGTAGGTCAGTGAAGTCCTGAGTAGGCAGAAATCATGAGTAAGCTGACAACCAGTCGCACAAATCATGTAATATCCTGATGATGAAGGAGTATTTAACACAAGTATCTCCTAAAACTATTTCTTCATTTTCATGCCCACTGCCTTCATCACATTAATTCATTCTTACTCATATAGATGACTGGAATAATAATTAGATATTCCTGACTTTCATTTTTCATCATGTAAGGCACTTACCGTGTCACTCTCTATGTGTACATGAAAATTGCATGTTATACAATGATGTGTCATGGGGTTGGCTCTACAATGGTACCACTCTGTTTGCATATGACTGAGAGACTGAGACTGGAGGAGTCATATCATATCCTTTTGGGAAGAAACTGAGACCCAGAAAAGCCAGAGGTCTTTTTATTCACTCCTCTAGCTTCCAACAGAAAGTACATGCTGATGCCTTCTTCATCAAGGTCTCTCCCCTCTTCTGATCTTAGATGCATATAGCCAACTATTTACCCTGCATCTCCATTAGAAGGACATAGAATACATAAATCTCTCATCCAAGTACTAACCAGGTACAACTGTGCTTAGCTTCAGATATATCAGAGGAGATACAGTGTTTTCAGAGCAGTCAGTATAGCTGCATGCCTGAATCTCAGCATATCTAAAACAAAGCTCATCAACTTTCCCTGAAAGTGATTTTTCTCTTTATAGACTGAAATCACAATTTGTTCAAGCTAAAAAACTACAAGTCTTCCTCTCTTCCTATTCCTTTATTTTTCATATATAAGACAACAGCAAGTTTTTAAGTTCTTTTTAAAGTTTTTTGTTATTTTTAATTGATACATAACAATTATGTAAATTTGTGGGATATAATGTGATGTTTTCATATATGTATGAATTGTGGAATGATCAAATCAGGTTAATTGGCTAATTATCATTTCTTTGTGATAAAAGCTTTTAAAAACCTCCCTTTGGGGTATTTTGAAATAAACATTATAATATTATTAACTATAGTCACTGTGTTGTACACCAGAACTTATTCTTCCAATCTAATGGTAACTTTGTGCCTGTTGACCAACATCCCTCTTTCTGTGCCACTCTCCTCCCCTCTCCCTACCCCGAGCCTTTGGTAGTCACCATTCTATTGTCTGCTTCTGTAAGTTCAACTTTTTTAGATTTTACATATAAGTGAGATTTTATTTTATTTTTCTCTTTGTGCCTGTCTGGCTTATTTTGTTTAATATAATGTTCTATATAGGTTCATATGTATTTTCATAAATGAGGGAATTTCTTTTTTTCTCTTAAAGACGATTAGTATTTCATTGTATATATAAACCATGTTTTTAAAAAAATACATTCATACATTGATAGACACTTAGGTTGTTTCCCTATCTTGGCTGTTGTGACAAATGCTGCGTTGAACGTGAGAGTACAGATATTTCTTCAACATACTGGTTTCAATTCCTTTGGATATATGTCCTGTAGTGAGATTGCTGGATCATATGGTAATCCTATTTTTTTTTTATATACTGGGATTGAATTCATGGGTACTCTAACGCTGAAAAGGAATGGAATTATTTTTATTTTCAGACAGGGTCTCACTAAGTTGCTGAGGCTGGCCTCAAACTTGTGATCCTCCTGCCTCAGTCTCCTGAGTTACTGGGATTATAGGCATGCAATGCTGTGCCTTGCATATGGTAATTTTATTTTCAGTTTTTAAGGAACCTCCATATTGTTTTCTAAAATGGATGTATTAATTTACAACACTATAGCAACAATATACAAAAATTTCCATTTTCCACATCCTTGTCCACACTTTTTATCTTTCATCTTTTTTTTTTTTTTTTTTAACCAA
>NW_025999998.1:5011218-5034169 GCF_001458135.2 Marmota marmota marmota | reverse complement strand
TTCATCTTTTTTTTTTTTTTTTGGTAACCAATATTACAATTGTGAGTTGATAGTTCACTGTGGTTTTAATCAGGGGCACTTGGGCACTGAACCACATCCCCAGGCCTGTTTTGCATTTTATTTAGAAACAGGGTCTCACTGAGTTGCTTAACACCTCGCTTTTGCTGAGGCTGGCTTTGAACTTGTGATTTTCATGCCTCCTCCTCCTGAGCCTCTAGGATTACAGGCATGTGCCACCATGCCTGGCTCTTTACCCATTTTAAATAGGCTTATTTGTTTTCTTGTTATTGAGTAATTTGAGTTCCTTATACATTTTGTATTTTAACCCATTGTCTCATGTATGATTTGCAAATATCTTCTCCCAGTCTGTGGGCGGGTGGTATCTTTATTAATTCTTTGCTAGGCAGAAGTTTTTTAGGTTGATGCAACTCAACTTGTCTTTTTTGCTTTCATTGCCTGCGTTTTGGGGGTCATATCCAAGAAATCTATGCCAGACTAAAGTTATGGAGCTCTCCCCCTGTTTCTTCTAGTAGTTTTATTTTTTTTTTTCAGGTCTTACACTTAAATCTTTAACTCATTTTGAGTTGATTACTACATAAAGCAGGAAAGAAGAGTCTATTTTCAATCTTTTCTGTTAATTTCCAGTTTTCCCAGCACCATTTATTAAAGAGACTGTTTTTTTCCCCATTGTGTATTTTTGGTAGCATTGTCAAAAATCAACTGACCACAAACATGTGGGCTTATTTCTGGGCTGTCTATCCTGTTTCATTGGTCAATATGTATTTTTATGCCAGTAAACATGCTGTTTTCATTACTATAGCTTTGTAATGTATTTTGAAATCTGGTATTGTGGTGCTTCCAGCCTCGGTCCTATTTGTCAATTTGGCTATTTGAAGTTTTTTTGTGTGGTTCCATATGAATTTTAAAGGATTGTTTTTTCTATTTGTTTTTATTTGTAAATAACAACATTGGAATTTTGACAGGACTGCACTGATTCTATAAATCACTTTGGGAGTTATGGTTTGTATATGAGGTGTCCCTCAAAAGTTCTTGTTTGTGCAGGAGATAAAATGATTGGATTATAAGAGTGTAATTTAATCGGTCCATCCTAGTTTGACTGACTGGGTGGTAACCGTAGGCAGGTGGGGTATGGCTGGAGCAGGTGGGTCATTGAGGGTATCCCCTGGTAGGTACATCTTCTTTGTGGCCCCTTTCCCCTCTCCCTCCCTCAGCTTCCTGACCCCACCATAAGCCAAACACCTTCCCTCTTCTGAACCGTTCCGATGATGTGTTGCCTCACCTTGGTCTCAGAGCAATGGAGTTGGCCTTCTATGGACTGAGACTTGAGTATGAACATTTTAACAATATTAATTGCAATCCATGAACATGTATCTTTCTATCATTTGTGTCTTTTTCGATATCTTTCACCAATGTTTTCTAATTTGTAAATTATAGATCTTTCAATTCCTTGGTTAAATTTGGCCTTAAATATTTTATTGGCTAAGTTTTGATGCTTTGATTATAAATTTGGATTGTTAATTTTTTTCAGACACTTCAGTGTCAGCAAAGAAATGCTATTCATTTTTGTAAGTTTGTTTGTATAATACAGTTTTACTGTATTTATTTATTAGTTCTAACAGTTTTCTGGGGGAGTCTTCAGGATATATATAAGAACATGCAGAAACTGTTTCACTTTATCCTTTCCTATTTGGATGCTATTTATTTCTTTTTCTTATTAATTACTCTGGCTAGGACTTTCAGTATTATGTTGAACAGACATGGTGAGAGTTGGATTTTTTTTTTTTTTTTTGCATTATGGGGGATTAAATCCAGCAACACTTTACCACTGAGCTATACCCCCAGCCCTTTTTATTTTTTTAAATTTGAGAAAGGATCTCAATAAGTTGGAATCCTCCTGTCTCAACCTCCTGAGTCACTGGAATTACAGAAATGCATCACTGTGCCCAGCTAAGAGTGGGCATTCTTGTCTTGTTTCTCATCTTAAAGGAAAAGCCTTGAACTTTTCACCAATTATTATGATATTAGCACATGTGGAATTGTCACACATGGCCTTTATTGTTTTAATGGGCATTTTTCTAAACTTCTTGACTTTATTTTAATCATGATATGATGCTGAATTTTGCTAAAAGATTTTTCTGAATCTATTGCAATGATCATGTGGTTTTGTCTTTCATTCTGTTAATAGGATGAATTCCTTTTATTTGTTTACAAATGTTAAGACAACTTTGCAGCCCAGAGGTAAATTAGACTTGACCATGGTGAAAGATCCTTCTAATGTATTGTGGAATATGGTTTGAAAGTATTTGTTGATGATTTTGTATCTAGACCCATTAGTGATATTCCCCTGTAGTTTTCTTTCCTTGTAGTGTCTTTGTCTGGAATTGGTGTTAGAGTAATGCTGGTCTTATAAAATTGGTTTGGAATTATTCCCTTCTCTTCAAATTTTTTGCAAGAATTTGAGAAAGATTGATATGAGTTCTTTAAATGTTTGGTTGAATTCAGCCTTGAAGTTACACGGTCCTGAGATTTTTTGATGGGATACTTTAAAATACTGATTCAATCTCCTTACTCATTGGTCTATCTAGTTTCCTCATGATTCACTCTTGGTAGGTTGTTTTTAGGATTTTATTCATTTCCTCTAGGTTGTTCAATTTGTTAACATATAATTACTCATAGTAGTCTCATATGATCTCTTATATTTCTTTGTTATTAATCGTAATGTTTCCTCTTTAATTTCAGATTTTATTTATTTAAGAATTTTCTCTTTTTTTCTTAGCTAAGGTTTGTCAATTTTGTTTAGCTTTTCAAAAACACCAACTCTTGGTTTTTTTGCTCTTTTTCATTGTTTTCCTAGTCTCTGTTTTGTTTATTTCTGCTTTGATGTAGAAATCCAGATCTGGAAAGCTCAAACGACACCAAATAAGGTGAATCTAAAGAGATCCACACTGAGACACATCTTAGTCAAAAGTTATAAAGAGATAAATTTGAAGGCAGCAAATTGTCACATAAAAGGGAAACCCTATAAGGTTATCGGTGGATATATCAACAAAAACTTTTCAGGTCAAAAGGGGATGGGATGATATATTCAAAATTCTGAAAGAAAAAAATTCCCAACCAAGAATACTCTATCCAGCATCCTTGTCTTTTTAAAATGAAGAGTGATAAAGACTTTCTCAGACAAAGAAAAGCTTTAGCACCACTACAACTGTGTTATAATAAATGCTAAAGGGAGTTCCTCAAACTGAAGCAAAAATTATGCTAATTAATAATATGAAAACATATGAAAGGATAAAACTCACTGGTAAAACAGGAACATTGTCAAATCCAAAGCACTCCAGTTCTGTAATGGTCATGGGTAAAACAATTATGCCTTTATTATAAAAGGCAAAAACCATTGAAAACAACTGCTAGGCTTCGTGGTTCATGCCTGTAATCCCAGACATTCAGGAGGCTGAGGCAGAAGGATTGCAAGTTTGAGGCAAGCCATGGAATATAGTGTGACCCTGTCTCAAAATAAAAAATACAAGGGGCTGGGGCTGGAGTTTTAGCTCAGTGGTAGAGTGCCTCTGGATTCAAACCCCAGTACCATGAGACAAACAAACAAACACAAAAAACAACCTAAAGCTATAATAATTCATTAAGGGTACAAATTGCTTTTTAAAAATGCAAATCATAAATGTAAAAATGTTAATTGTGACATCAAAAACACAAAATGTGGAAGGAGGAGGAGGAGGAATATAACTGTAGAGTTTGTATATGTGAGCAAACTTATTTATCAGCTTAGAATAGTCATAAGATGTTTTATGTAAGCTTCAGGATAACCACAAAGCAAAATTTTATCACGGATACACAAAAAGATCCAAAGCATACCACAACAGAAATCCATCACTGACAAAACAAGAAAAGAACAAATGATCTATAAAATAACTAGAAAAACATTAATAAAATGGCACTAAGAAGGCATCACCTATCATTAATTACTTTGAATATAAATGGTTAAAGTTTTCTAATGAAAAAGTATAGAGTGGTTGAATGAATAAGAAAATAAGAATCTACCATATGTACTATAAGAAACTTGAAAGACATTCATTGACTAAAAATAATGAAACATTTTCGATACTCCATGTAAATGGTAATAAAGAGCAAAGATAACTATGTTTATTTCAGACAAAATAGACTTTAAACTAAAAACTGTAAAACAGAGACAAAGAAGGCCATTGTGTAGTGAAAAGGGGTCAATTCATCAGGAAGATATAATAATCACAAATATACATGCATCTAACAGCACAGCACTTAAATATAAGAGGTGGGAAAGTAGTGAGGGACTTCAATACCCCACTTTTATCCAGAAAGAATATCTTTCTAGTGCTGGCGAGGATGTGGGGAAAAGGGTACACTTGTACATTGCTGGTGGGACTGCAAATTGGTGCGGCCAATTTGGAAAGCAGTATGGAGATTTCTTGGAAAGCTAGGAATGGAACCACCATTTGACCCAGCTATTGCCCTTCTCGGTCTATTCCCTAAAGACCTAAAAAGAGCATACTACAGGGACACTGCTACATCGATGTTCATAGCAGCACAATTCACAATAGCAAGACTGTGGAACCAACCTAGATGCCCTTCAATAGATGAATGGATAAAAAAAATGTGGCATTTATACACAATGGAGTATTACTCAGCATTAAAAAATGACAAAATCATGGAATTTGCAGGGAAATGGATGGCATTAGAGCAGATTATGCTAAGTGAAGCTAGCCAATCCCTAAAAAACAAATGCCAAATGTCTTCTTTGATATAAGGAGAGTAACTAAGAACAGAGTAGGGACGAAGAGCATGAGAAGAAGATTAACATTAAACAGGGATGAGAGGTGGGAGGGAAAGGGAGAGAGAAGGGAAATTGCATGGAAATGGAAGGAGACCCTCAGAGTTATACAAAAGTACATACAAGAGGAAGTGAGGGGAAAGGGAAAAATAATACAAGGGGGACAAATGAATGTCAGTAGAGGGGGCAGAGAGAGAAGAGGAGAGGGGAGGGGAGGGGAGGGGGGATAGTAGAGGATAGGAAAGGCAGCAGAATACAACAGACACTAGTATGGCAATATGTAAATCAGTGGATGTGTAACCGATGTGATTCTGCAATCTGTATACGGGGTAAAAATGGGAGTTCATAACCCACTTGAATCAAAGTGTGAAATATGATATGTCAAGAACTATGTAATGTTTTGAACAACCAACAATAAAAATTATTTAAAAAAAATCAATTAACTTCAAAATGAGCTAGGTAATCCATGCCTGATAACCTACCTAGAAAACCACTAATTTAATCAGACATCAAACATGTGGTTTAATACACGAATGCTATGATAGATTAGTGAATCAACTTGGCATTAAAGCTGTCAGCTCCACTATCATGTCGTAACTTATATGCATATGTATTTATACAGCTTGCAAAATATTCATATATATATTCCCAGTTTCAAAATAAGGTCTTCATACTTAAACAATTATGGCTTGATATATGTCAAATTCATAAATATCAACAAAATCCAGACTGGAAACTCAGACTTTTTCCTTCATTCATTTGTGTATGTAGTATTGATTTATATATATTTTTAACTGAAAAATAAAAAATTGCAAAGATTTTTTTTATGTAGAATATGATGTTTTCACATATTTATACATTGTAGAATGGCACAATTGAATTAATATATGCATTATTTCACAACACATTTTATGGTAAGAACACTTAAAATCTATTCTCAGCGATATACAAAATATAACATGTTAACCACAGTCTCCATATTGTACATATTGAATTTATTCCTTCTGATATTTTGTATCCTTTGAACAATACATCTGTAAACCTTCCCACCCCTACACATAATCCATGTCTCTAGTACCACCACTCTACTCTACTTTTAGTAATTCAACTTCTTTGCATCCCATCTATCAGTGATATCACGAATTATTTGTCTTTCTGTGTGTGGTTTATTTTACTTAATCTAATATTTTCTAGGTTCAACCATGCTGTTGTGGACAGCACAATTTCTTTCATTTCACTATTTAATGCTAAGTAATATTTCATTGTGTATTTATAGGACATTTTTATGCCATCATCCATTGATGGATATTAAGGTTGCTTTTCTATCTTGGCTATTGTGAATAATACTGATATGAAATATTTCCTTTGGATATATACCCAGTAGTGGGGGTGCTGGATTACATGGTAATTTTGTTTTTAATTTTCTGATGAACTTCTACATTTCTTCTTTTTGAGGAAATTCCATCCTATTAATATTTTTGAGAAGGCTTCATTCTGTTTTTCATAATGACTATATGAACTTACATCTCCATCAACATGTGAAAGAGGTTTTTTTCCTTCACATATTTGGCAAACCTTTTGTTATTTTGAAAATAACTATTCTAACAAGGTAGGTAATATCTTAATGTTTTAATTTGCATTTTGAACAATAATGATATTGAGCATTTAATATACTTGTTGGAAATTTGGATGCCTCCCTTGGTCTACTCAGCTTCTTTCCACATGTTTTAATCAATTAAATTGTTTTCTTGCTAAAAAAAAAAAAAGAATATCTTTCTGGAAGAAAGAAACAATGACTTGAGCTACACTTACACTTAACAAGACATTTATAGGACATTCCTTCTAATAGCAACAGAATATGCCTTATTCTCAAGTGTACATGGAACAATCTCTACAGAAGATCATTTGTTAAGCTACAAATATAACACATTGTAACAAATTGAAGAGGACCAAAGTCATATCACATAGGTTTTTGGTGTTTTTTTTTTAATGGTATGAAACAAGAAATAAAATAGTTTGGGATGTAGTTCAGTGTGTTTCACTTGCCTAGCATGTGTGAGGTACTGGGTTCAAAAAAAAAAAAAAAAGAGTCATTTCAAGCTAGTTCCTTAAAACAGAGATTGTATTTAGGAGAAATTAAACTGGCAATAATCTTTTCTGGGAATTGTCAAAAGTAATTTTACAGTAGTATAATTGCCATTTTGGCCTTCCTATTTATGTTACTGAAAAATTAGTCATCTTATGTGTTTAAAGAAAATCACTTATACAGGCAAACTCAAGTTGTGAAATAAACCATAAATTAAGAAATTGTATTTCTTCTATCAGTCAAGACCAGTTTTTCTTAAGCAGCTATGGGGGTGGGAAACTGAAAGACTCATTTTGCCTGTTATTTTTATCTCTCTTTCAATTTCATTTACAAGATTTTCAGCACTGAAGCTTTTTAATCAGCCTTTCCCTTTTCTTCCTTTTTCCAAAAATTGTCAAGAAAAATGTTTATTTCTACCAATATCTATGTCCAAATCGTATAATATTATTTTTTATTAGCAAAAAATATTCTTATAGAGGGCTTCTTTGCATGCTATGCAGCACCGTAGACATCTTAGAAAATCATGTGAAAAGATAGCTGATTCACTCTGTACTGGTATTTGATTGCTTTCAAGTTCTCAGAGAAATTTATGCTTTGGAAACTATTTTCCTGTTTGCAAGTTATAAATTGAAAAAAAAAAAGGAACCAGTATGAGCATATAATAAACAATTATTGAACTTCTACTTATGTGGTCAGTAAATACATGCCTGCTTATAACATATCACTGCACTTTATTCCCTGAGCTGAAGTACAAGTAGTCACATGCCCTTGCTTTGTGCCTTGTCCCACTGATGCCAAACAGTGTTTTCTAAAGGAAAGGTAGGAAATTTGAAGTTAGAGGGATTGGGTTTGGATTCTGGCTCTGATGTTTTTTTCATGCCCCTAGAGAAGGTTAACTATTTAATGCCTCTAAGATCAGTGTCTTGATCTGTGAAATGGGAATATAAATACCTGCAATATTGAGTTGCTGGAAAATGTAAATGAGTCAGCATCTGAAACAGAGAAAGTACTTCATAGAAGTTGGTTCCTGGCCTAGACCTTTCCTCCTCCATTTCCTGCCTTTGATCATGGTAGGACTCTTCTGTTCCTATTACATAATAGAGAAATGTTCTGTTATTACAAGGATACAGTGAAGAGTGCAGGGAAAATTTAGGACCAGAAAAAATTTCTGGACTAAGCCTACTCTCATGTCATGAACATTACCCCAAACTAGATCGAGCTGTGTCTACATATTTCAACTTAAAAATACTCTCTGGAAGAAAAGAACCACTAGGGTTCTTTTGGGTAGATATTCTGGGCTAGGACTGACTTTTCAATATCAAAAAATATTATTTTCAGGCTGGGGCTGTAGCTCAGTGGTGGAGCACTTGCCTTACACATGTGAGGCACTGGGTTTAATCCTCAGTACCACACACAAAAAAACAAAAACCAAAAACAAAAACCATAAAAAGATACTGTGTCCATTTACAACTAAAAAATATTTTTAAAAATATTATTTTCAAGGGCTGAGTCTATAGTTCAGTGGCAGAGAGCTTGCGTTGCATATGTGAGGCACTGGGTTTGAACCTCAGCACCACATAAAAATAAACAAATAAAATAAAGGTATGCTGTCTCTCTAATAGCTACAAAAAAAATTTTTTTAATATATTATTTTGGGGCTGGGGTTGTGGCTCAGAGGTAGAGTGCTCGCCTACCATGCATGAGGCACTGGGTTCGATCCTCAGCACCACATAAAAATAAAAAAATAAAGATATTTTTAAAAGGCCACTTTAAAAAATATATATTATTTTTAAGATAGAGTTGCCAATTTTTTAATTGGTTATTTTAGAGTGCTTTAGAAGACACACCCATGATTGTTGCTATAAGCCTAAAACAAACTCTTGAGTCAGCAAATTGGAGATTTTAAAGTTTTCTTGAAAACAGATTTATATATAATGTGTCAATCAGAGTCCAAACAGGAGACAAAAACATACTAGTTACTTGAACAGAGAGAATTTAATGAAAGGTTGCTTAACTAGGCAACTGAAGGATAAAAAAGAAGGTATCATGGCAGTAGCAACTACAGGAAGTAGCTCCCACCCTGGGGGCTGGGAAGCAGAAGGGAAGTAGCCAGAATTATTAAAACTTAGAAATGTTGAGAAGGGGCCCCACAGAGGTAAAACTCAAACCTAAAACAAAGCTGTGTCTTAGCTTGTGCTGTGTCTCTGGGCTGGCATTAGGGGCACTATGGGCCTGTGACCAAACTTTAAGTATGTGGTACTGGTTCCCTGGTGTCTCTGAGGCTGGGAACATGATGAGGCTGGTTTTGCAATTGTTGGAAAAACCACAAATTGGATTCAGCTGCTACTATGGTTAAGCATTACTGTTGCTGGGTGAAGATGACTTGCTGGAGTGATCTTACACAAACCACAAGCTGACGAGAAACCTATGATGAACAAACAGAAAGGAACACACCCTTTCTCCCTCCTCCATCCTTGTTGTCTTCCTCTAGCATCTACTGACATAGCTAGCAGGAGCAGCTAGCTACACAGAAATGATGTTTTCAGAGTTCCAGGGCCAGTAGTGCAAAACTATGCAGGAAGGGTAACGACAACAACTTAATGTGTAACTTGCTTGAAGATAGATCTCTATATGCAAAGGTAAGAAAAATTAAGGAAGTAAGTGATATTTTCTTTGTTTCATTCTTTCCCAACTTCTTATTCAAGACTTAATTTTCCACAGTGTAATGGGATTTGGAAGAAGAAACAAGACTGCGTGCGATAGTCAGCTTTTTGTTACTGTGACCAAAATACCCAACAAGAACAATTTAGAGGAAGAAAAATTTATTGTGATTCATGGTTTCAGAGGTTCAGTCCATGGTCATTCGATTCTATTTGTCTGGGCCAAAGGTGAGGCAGAACATAATGGTGGTAAGAAATGGTGGAAGAATGCTGCACCATTCATGATGGACAGGAAGCAAAGAGAGGAAGGGGAAGGGACTACAAGGAAGATGACCTCTTCCAAGGCACTCTTCCAGTGACCCACCTCCTCCAGCCATACCCCACCTGCCTATAGTTACCACCTAGTTAGTCCATTTAAACTAGGATAAGCTAATTAGGTTATAGCTCTCATAATCTAATCATTTCACTTCTGAATATTCCTACATTGACATAGGCACTTTGGGGGACACCTCCTATCCAAACCATAACGAAGACCAAATGTGACCCAATATTTCATCCCCACTTTTCCATGACACCAGTAAATTCATACATTTGATTTCACAGATTGTCAAGTTTTCCATATTTGTGGCAACAGACTTAGAGTTGATTGCTTTTTATTTTGTCAAGTGATGCCATTAAGTACTGCCTATGATTTCACTAAGAGAACATTTTACGCACCAACACTCAGGAAGAACATAATCTCAGAGTAAAGCATAGTTCTTAGTTGAATTGTTTTGAAAAACTCACTGCATGGGTTCTCTCTCATCCAGCGAGGATGTCCACGGAACAGGATAGAGGAGAGCATGGCTGCAGAGTCACTAATCAAGACCTCCGGAAACCAAGCAGAAAGCAGGTATGATTTTATTTGAAGTTACCATGTATATATACTCAGGCAGTGGCTAAGCAGATTACAGGCAGCCACCAATACAATTTCTGGCCAACTGTCCTTGCAGGAACCAATTAAGGAGTGGGCCGTGGAACAAGTACAGGGACTGCAACTCATGGCTTCATGCCCAGGGCTGATCCTAGAGGGTAAGCTGTTTGCGGCTCACATGCCTAGCACCAGGGAGTGGTTTGCCACTCAGAAGCCTTAATGTATGCCATGTATGCAGTACTCCATACACTTGTCCTCACATCTCACTGTTGAAATACATATACTGAGGGAAGGTAAGAAAAATATTGATGTTTTCACATTTGTATGGATTTTATAATAATAATAATAATAGTAATAGTAATAATAATAATAATATCATTGAAAGCTCACTACAAACTGCAGTTATGATGAACACTACATATGTATCAATTACTTAAAATTCCCCTAACGTCTCCTGGTGCAACCCATTATCACTTCTATAACACATTCAGATAAATACATATTAGTGAAGACGTGTACTTAAGGTAACACAATTAAGTGGCAGAATAATGCCTAGCAGCCAATCTTCTGACAACAAATCTGGCTGAATTCCCTGGCTACCTGCACCTTTTGTCTGGAATTCCTTGTACACACCTCTTATATGGGTCTAGGCTAAAGTTATGGGCCATGGGCCCAGACATCATTGATTTTATCACTTAGCCCTACTCTCCTGGCCAAAATTTGTTCTACATTTCAAGATAAAATTTATATAACTTTCAAGTGCAACCTGATACATGTTGTTTTCTGCTCATGCATTATTTGAGTTGTATCCTTGACATGTTCATGATCAAACCCCTTTAGGCTTAAAATATTGTGTTTCCATTCCTTCCATTTCTTCCATTACATACACACACATACGTGTGTACACAATCCTTGCATGAAGTGTTCAAAGTCTCCCTCCCGATGGGTATCCTGGTAAACTCAGGAAGTCAGAATTGCTGCTTTGTAGCCTGTCTTAGTCTGCTTTTTCACTGCTGTGACTAAAGGATCTGACCAGCACAACTGTAGGAGAGAAAAAATTTATTTGAGGGCTCACAGTTCCAGAGTCTTAGTCCAGAGAAGTCTTAGGTCCATTCCTTGTGGCACAAGGTGAGGCTGAGCATCATGGTGGGAAAGGGTAATTGAAGAAGGCAGCTCATATCATGGTGATCAAGAAGCAGACAGAGAGACTCCTGTTCCAGATACAAAATATATATCCCATAGCCATGCCCTCAATTTAACCATTTCCTCCAGCCACACCCCACCTGACTCTAGTTACCACTCAGTTTAATCCCTTCAGGTATTAATTCAGTTTAATCCCTTCAGGTATTAATTCACTGATCAGGTTAAAACTCTCACAATCCAATCATTTCTCCTCTGAAACTTCCTGCATTGTCTCACACATGAGCTTTCAGGGGACACCTCATATCCAAACCATAACATAGCCCAACATCATCTAATTGATGCTGAAGCTGAAGAAGAGGAGATGGAAACTGGTTTGTAGCTTTCTGGCTTTTTCTGGTTCAGTGGCTATTTGCAAAGGGAGCTTCTAAGTTGGGGCTCAAGCCCTAAGGGTGGAAGATTGCCGAGAGCCATCTATGAGCCCTGGGTAAACTGAGTGATATTGGAGCCATTAAGCAGAAAATCCTGGTATCAGGAACTCCCAGTAGGAATCCACTGGTTTAAGAATCCCTGATTCATGTGGTGCCCTGCTCAGCTCACCAGTCAAGATGTGAGTGACCTGCTCATGCATTATTTGAGTTGTATCCTTGACATGTTCATGATCAAACCCTTCTAGGCTTAAAATATTGTGTTTCCAAAACAGCCTCTCAGAGGTGGGTGGAGCTTGTCAAATGCTAATCAATCTATTTACTGCAAGACCCCTGCCACACCAAGAAGGAAGCACCAAACAAGACTCCTCCAGCTGAAACCTTATCCCTGCCTTTGATGTACTCCCCGCTCTTAAATAAAAATTTGGGGCCTTTTTTAGTTGTTCAGTTCCAGCTCCTATCAGAACTGGAAGATCCATCAGGCACTCCTCGATTTATATCTAATTTCTGGTTCTGTCTTTATTTCTTATTGATTATTTCAGACTTTTTATTTTTCTAGGCAGCTCACAACTGGGCAGGAACCTGCTCTATCAGGGTGCTGGCCACCTTGATAAAAGATTAGCTCCCCCGACTTTGTGTTAACCTACTCCCTCTCTGTGTTCTGCACAGTGGTTCTAAACTATCTGTTTGACACAAATGTGCAATGTTTGATGCCTCTTTAATGAATGTTGACACTGGTGGTAGAAGGATTTATAACTTAGATCATAGACATGGAGGAGATTTATGATCAGACACAAACCCAAAAGCAGTGAATTTAAGATCTCTTCATGGAAATTAATCAGAAAGTCTCTAATATCAACTTAGGGTATTTTTTATCTACTACTGTGAGGTACCTATTATTTTGCCTTTCATAAATGAGGAAACAGGTACAAAGAACATATGCTCCAGCTATCACAGCTACTGGCAGAACCATTATTTGCATGGAAGAATTCTGACTTCTGATCCAACACTGCACTGTCTCTTGGCAATAAGATCATGCATTTATCTTTATTTATTCAACATGTATTTACTTGAAACTTTTCTGGAGAACTCCACAGTGAGCAGAACATTCTGGTCTTTGATGTCATGAGGACTGCAGTCTTGTGTCTGATCAGACATTAATCAAATAATAATGAAAACTTACAAGTTTTCCATTAGAAGCAAAGAAGTGGTAGTGCCAAAAGACATGTAATAGAAATGAAAAAGCAAGAATTTAAATAAACATTAAGCACACATGTGCACATTCACATGTGTGCATGTGACACATGCAGAATTCTCTATGAAATCAATTGTCATTTACCAATGATCTAGAAGACTTCAATGTGCCCTACAGTGCTACAAGAAAAACTTACATATTTTGTTATCTGTAGTAGCTCCAATCAGATAACAGCTAACAGGGGCTGGATTGTTAACAGCTGTCAGCTGCTTTGGACTACAGAACTTGTGGTTAATTTTGGTACCTAGGAATACAAAATTCTTTTTAAAAAAGTGGTTTATTCTGATTTCTTTTAACAGAGGCTTTTTTTCCTTTCTCCTTACCAGGCAAGTCTACTTGAATTATTCCTTTATGGTTTGACTGGGCTCCCCACTGCAGGTCTACATATTCACTCTACAACTGGCTCATTGATAGCTTTCATGTGAATGAAGAGCTAAGGAGCGTTTTCCCCCTCTTTACAAAAGTAATACAGGTTTAGTATAGAAATATAGAAATGTGAGAAGTCACTGTAAATAAACCCAGTTTCATTTGTTTGCCACTCAAAAAGGCTGAGGACAATTTGTTGGGGTAAGGAAAAATATTTATTTGAAAAGCTAGTAAACCGAAGAAGAAGGGAGGCTGTTGCCAACAAAGAGCATCTTAGGGAACTTAGGGGTGCAAAGTGGCTTTATCGGGAGAGAAAGGAGGAAGAGAAGGGCAATGAGCAGGAAGGCAAGATGCTGAGTGCCTAGTGGTGACTTCATCCTCCAGGGCCTATATTTTCTTTTCTTTCAGAACATCCCTGAGATATCAGGTCAGTCCTTATAATTTTTTTGATAGACACAGTATTTCCCTACAAGTTAAGCATTATTTTACTTTTAATTAAAGAACAAAATTATCAAATCCTTGATTCATTCTTTGATGTTATCTGAAGACTATCAGCTGTTCTGGATTTTATAAATCTAGAAGAAACTTACTAATGAGTAAATTTTACGATGTATGTCTTTTTAGTTCCTTCTTCCAAGAATAGCTAAACTTACAGTTAATTATTAAGATGTGAAATGTATCTTTCATTGGACAACAGAGGGAGATAAAGGCAAAAATTTTAACTTGTACAATAATTTCAGTCAGAAGTATGTCTCATCTCCAGCCAAACTAGTTGGAGACTAATAATATATTGCTGAGCCTAATGATCTCCAAAATTAGTAATTTTTAAAGTCAATTAAAAGCAAGTAAAACTGGAGAGCTTATTTAGGATTTCCCACAGTTATATCACCACTCACTGGTATCAAGGTCCTTTTATTCTGTTTTTCAAAACTGAGAAAGAATGGAAGTTACATATTCCTAAATCTAAGATTCTTTTGGATCCTCAAAGCCCACCTGATCTTTCTGTGTGTTAGACCCTTTTTGGATAAAACAGGTCAGTGGAAAATTGTGACGGTGGGTTGTTTTGGAGGAAGAGTGTGGAGGATGTAGGTTTTGATCTTGTTCTTACTCTACTCTGTACTATGTGGTCTCTCAATGTGGAAGAGAAAACGAAATCCACCGACTGGCAGTTCAGGGCTGTACTAATTGTTCCATGTAGTTGCCCGAACTCTTTCCAGTTCATTACTCTCCTGTCTTAAGAGTGTGTTCTTCCACTATGGAAAGCAGTATGGAGATTGCTCAGAAAACTTGGAATGGAACCACCATTTGATCCAGCTATTTCTACTCCTCAGTTTACACCCAAAGGATTTAAAATCAACACACTACAGTGATGCAGCCACATCAATGTTTATAGCAGCTCAATTCACAATAGCTAAACTTTGGAACCAACCTAGATACCCTTCAACACATGAATGGATAAAGAAAATGTGGTACATACATACAATGGAATATTACTCAGTTTTAAAGAAGAATGAAATCATGGCATTTTCAGGTAAATGGATGGAACTAGAGAATACCATGCTTATGGTGAAATGAGCCAATCCCAAAAGACAAAGGCTGATGCTGATCCATAGTGGAGGAGTAGGGAAGAATGAAGGAACTTTGAATTGTGTAGAGTGGAGTGAGGAGAGGGAAAGGGCTGTGGGGATGGGAAGGATGGTAGAATTACCCTATATACATGTATGATTACACTACTAGTATGACTCTGAACATACATAGCCAGAGGAATGAGAAGTTGTGCTCCATTTGTGTACAATGTGTCAAAATTCAATCTACTCTCATGTATAACTTATTGGAAAAAAATAAATTTTTTTTTAAAAACCACTTAATTAAATGATCAAGAAACTCACCTTCAGTTCTGATATTTGCTATTCTAAAACTGTTGTAATAAAGAATTCAATCTAATTAATTTTTATATGAACTCAACAACCTACCCTGTACCAGAAATTGGACAAAGAGGTAGGGATATCTCTATAAAGCATATACTGTAGTTTAAAAAAAAATCACAAGGAATTTATACCTTTTTTGCTTCTTATATGAATGCTTTCTGGCTCTCTACAGAACTGATTTTCCCTCAAATATAAATATCTTTAATAAATGTTTGCTTTGAGTTGGATTGAAAGGAAAAATAAGGTTTTCATTGCTAAATTGTTTTTTTAAATTATTTATTTATTTATTGGTACAGGGGATTGAACCCAGGGGCACTCCAGCCTTTTTAAATATTTTATTTAACAGACACTAGGATGGCAATTTGTAAATCAATGGATGTGTAACTGATGTGATTCTGCAATCTGTGTATGGGGTGAAGGTGGGAGTTCATAACCCACTTGAATCAAAGTGTGGAATATGATATGTCAAGAAATTTGTAATGTTTTGAACAACCCACAATAAAAAATTTAAAAATAAATAAATAAATAAATAAATATTTTATTTAGTTACAGGGTCTTGCTGAGTTGCTTAGGACCTCACTAAATTGCCGAAGCGGGCTTTGAACTCACAATCCTTCTGCCTCAGCCTCCTGAGCCACTGGGATTACAGGTGTGCACCACCATACCCGGAAAAACATCATTTACTTTTTTTTATTCCCCTATTATTTTTCAAATTTTAAATTTATATCAAAGCAATACATATTCATAGTTTGTCTTTGCATTTTAAGATAGATTTCATTTTAAAAATTATATATATATATATCTGTGGAGTGTATTTTTGCTTACTGTACATTATGGAGTATAACTTATTCTAATCAGGATCCATTCTGTGGTTGTATATGATGTGGAGATTTACTGATGGTGTATTCATTTATGAACATAGGAAAGTAATGTCTTATTCATTCCACTATTTTTCTTATTTCTATATCTCCTCCCTTTCCTTCATTTCCATTTGCCTAATTCATTAAACTTTTATTCTTCCCCCCTCCTCTTTGTTGTGTGTTAGTGTCCACATATCAGAGAGACTATTCAACCTTTGGTTTTTTGAGATGTGCTTATTTCACTTAACATGATTGTCTCCAGATCCATCCATTTACCAGCAAATATCATAAAGTCATTCTTTTTCTGGCTTTGTATATATACCACATTTTCTTTATCCATTCATCTGTTGTGCATAATATAAAATGGTTTGAAATAAAAATCTGCAACCCCCATCTCATTTTTCCCCACTTTAGACACCACAAGCAACCTCTTCAAATATTGAATGAACTTTTAGACTTTATTTTCATATGTAAATGCCTTAAAATTTTGTAGGAAAATTATGTTAATCCTAGTCATACTAATAGTCAAGTGGAATGGTAAAACCAAGGCATTTTTAGATGCATATAGTATCAGTCTTAGAATTTCTCTTATGGTAATAAGTTGAATAGCTCCCTCCACCCCCATTCATGTCTACCTGGAACCTCAGAATGGCACCTTGTTTAGAAGTAAGATCTTTGTAGATGTAGCTAGGGATATTGAGACAAAATCAACATGGATTCAAGGAATTCCTAATTTAATGACTGGTGCCTTCATAAGAAAAAGAAAGGATACATAGAAACATGGAGAAAAGGTCATGTAAAGACAGAGGCAGATGCTGCAGTCCGGCTGCAGCAGAATAATCAGGGGGGGGACGAACTACTTGTGTACGTTGATACAGCAGGAGTGGGAGCCGTTTATTGCAGGACAGGAGCAGTATTTATACATTCCACACAGCTTATCTAATTAGCATAAACTAGATACATCAGTCAACCAATAAGGAATCTCTACACTTAATGGCTCTCTTTTGTTACTTCTCAAACCACTCCCTCTGACATTTTGCCAGGCACCATCCAGACTTGTTTACGAACTTTAACATTCCCCTGGCAAAATGCCAGGTGTTATTTTGACTTGTTTACAGACTCTAACAGGCAGAGATCAGAGTTATGTTGTCACAGGTCAAGGAATTCCTGGGGCCATAAGAAGATGGAGAGAGGCAAAGAAGGATTCTTTGCTAGAGTCTTCAGAAGGAGCATGGCCCTGATGACACCTTGATGATTCTAGACTTCTAGCTTCAGTAACCGTGACAGAATCAATTTATCCTATTTTACCTCTCAGTTTGTGGTACTTTGTTATAGTAGCCCTTGGAAATTAATGAAGTGAGTGAAGGACCAGCTTACTGTACCCAACTTACCTCAGTCCATTTCCTTCATTCTCACTCTTGTTCTTCTGTTCCCACAAGTTTATTAAAATTTTTGCTTAAATCAATATTTTCATATCTATCTATCTATCTATCTATCTATCTATTTATCTTGCTGCTTAGCCAAGTATACTATGATTTTATATTCTTTGTTGATTATTTCTCCATAATAATCATTATCTTTTCTTTTCAGTTACTTGCTTTTCTATGTACCTATTACAGTGCTTCCACACTGTACAGCAAACTGTCGACAAAATTTCCCATGTAAGGTATTTAATCTGTGTGTATGCATTTGTGTGTGTTTCTTGAAGCCCTCTGCCTCTGATCTAGTGTTATCTGGGATAGTTACAGATCTATCAACCTGGATCTTACTTGGCCATGGCCCTATGTAATCTCATTTCTTCTGTTGCCTTGGATTCCCAGTTTCTTTCCACTGTTTTGCTTGTTTTCTCATTTGGTGAAGCACATTTTCCATAATTTCTTGAGAAAAAATATTTGGAGGTAAATTTATTGATACTATATTCATCTAAAAATGCTTTGATTTCACCATTACACTTGACTGAAAAGTATTGAAAATAATTTTCCTACAAACTTTTAAGGCAAAAAAAAAAAAAAAAAAAAAAAAAAAGAATAAAAAAAAAAAAAATTTTTAAGGCATTTCCCAATGCATTCTTCATTTAGGAATACTATTGGGAAATTAGATGCTTTTGTAATTTCTGTTTCATTGTTTATGATTCCCTTTGCCCCTGAAAGCTTTTAGTGACTTCATTTACCCGAAACATGAAATATTATGATTTATCTTTACATGGGTGTTTTTTAATCTTTAATTTCTGCTGAATGCTACGCAGGCAGCCCTCTCAGTATGGAAATATCTCTCTCAGTTCTGGGAAGTTCTCTCATCTTCTTTAATAGTTTTCATATGTTTCCTCCAGGGTTTGTGAAATTGATGTTAGTCAGATATTTGGCTTCCTTTAGTGATGTTCTATTCTTCCTTTCTTTTCACCTCAACTTTTAAAATTAAACATTTTGGTTTAGAATACTACCATGTTTATTGAAAATCTTGTGAAGATAGTACAGAGTTCCCACATACCCTATATCAAATGTCTCTAATTACTAACATCTTATGTTAGTATGGTTCTTTTGTCAGAACCAATCAATATTGGTATCAAGTAACTCCATAAGTTTTTTTAGATTTTATTAATTTTCATGTAATGTACCTTTTATATTCCAGAATCCTATCCAGGACAACACATTACATTTAGTCATCACATCTCCTTATGCTCTTTTTTTTAATTAAATATTTTCTTAGCTGTCAATGGGACTTTATTTATTTATATGTGATGCTGAGAATTGAACCCAGTGCCTCACACATGCTAGTCAAGCGCTCTATCACTGAGCCACAGCCACAGCCCTCCCTTATGCTCTTCTTCGCTTGACAGTTTCTTAGATATTCCTGGTTTTAGATGACTTTGACATCAAAGGAAGACTGCTGATCAGCTATTTTATAGAATATTCCTCAACTGAGATTTGTATGATTGTTTTCCTCATGACTAGATTGGAGTTATGGGTTTGGGGGAGGAAGACCACAGGGGTAAAGTACCATTCTCATCACATCATTACAAGGGTAGATACTATCAGTATATCTTACTACTGTTGATATTAAGGTAGTTTGTCAGGTTTTTTACTGTAGAGTTATTCTTTGTTCCATTTTTCCATGTTTCACTTTCTGAGGGCAGAGCGTGTACAGAAATTAATTAGAATTCTATATGGGTAATATTCTTTTTGCATGAGAGATTTGTCTATTTTCACCCATTTATTTACTCAATCTATCATATGTATCAATATGGAATCATGGATATAGATTTTATATTTGCCTATAATCCAATACTATGTTATATATTTTGTTGCTCAAATTGTTCTAGTTTCAGTCACTGAGAACTCCTTCAGTTGGCGTCTGTGTCTTCCTTTGACATACCCCCATTATTGTGCTTATTTATTTATTTTTTTAGTGCTTTTTAGTATTTTTAGTACTTCCTTACTTTCTGGAACTACAAGGGACTCCAAACTCATCTTGCATATTTCCTACCCCATTCTTAAATTCTGTCATTTCTTCAGTGATCCCTGGTTCCTTTTAATGGGAAATGGTATTAGATACCAAGACCTGTATGTTAGATGTGCTCATTGTCACTGGTGTTTCATAGCTTCTAGTTCTTTTAGGCTGACCTAGCAAGGAATTCATGTAATCTAATCTTAATACACATATCTATAAGTATTTCCATATGTAACTATGTATATTTACACTGAGCTAAACATGAGTTTATATAGATGTCTCAACTAATCTATTATGAAACAGATCTTTCCAGCTCTTCCCTATGCTTCTCTGTAAATTTCCATTCTGATAATTAAGAAACCTGGTTCCCACCATCTGCTATCTACTTACTTAATTGTTCAATTCTAGAGTACATGTATAGCAGCAGCCTGAGTTTTTAATTTTTATCCCTGTGGGAAACAATTCTATCAACTAGAGTGTACTGCTAATGTCTAATTCTTTTGTTTTTAGTTTTATATATTACACTTAATTTCAAACTTACTTAAGCTAGCAATTTCACTCATACCTTTTAGTAAGGATGATTCACACATTTGTAATATATTTAGATTATCTTATCATAGCAAGCATCCCTGCTGAGATCCCCCAACCTCCTAATTTTTAAAAATTTACATACATTAAGCTTTTCTTTTCATGTTATAAGTTCTATGAGTCTTGAAAACTGCATTGAGTCATGTATTCATCATTAGAGTATGATACAGGACAATTTCACAACCCCAAATAATCCCCTGTGTTTCATCAATTCAACCTTCCACCAGCCTTATATTATGGCAACTGTTCTATTGTTTCCCATCTCTATAGCTTTGCTATTTCTAAAATGTCATAAATGAAATCATAAAGGATATAGCCTTTGAAAATATGGATCTTTGTGTGGCTTTATAGCTCATTCCTTATTATTTCTGAATTATTCCACTGTATAGATGTACCACTTTTTGTTTACCCATTTCTCTATTAAGGACATCTTGAGTACTGCAGTTTGGGGTGACTGTGAATAAAACTGATTCAAGCATTTATGTGCAGGTTTTTGTGTGAATGTAAGTTTTCATATCACTTTGGGTAAGTATCTAGAAATAAAAGGGCTGAGCTATGTTGTAAGAATATGTAATTTTGTCAGAAACTGCTAAATTGTCTGCAAAAATGGCTTTATCATTTTGCATTCCCACCAGTAATAAATGATTTTCTTCTTTTCACATCCCCTTTAGCATTTGGTGGTGTCAGTGTGCCATATTTTAGCTATTTTCATGGGTATGTAGTGATATCTGATTGTTGTTTTATTTTGCATATCTTTAAAGATAAATAATGTTGAGCATCTTTATATCCTTGTCATCTACCTATCTCTTCATTTATGAAGTGTTTATTCAGATTTTTTGTATTTTTAAATTGGGTTGTTTGCTTATTATTGAATTTTAAGTGATCTTTGTACATTTTGGATACAAGTCCTCATCGAATACATAGACTGCAAATTCTCCTAATATATAGCTTACATTTTCACTCTCTTAACAGTGCCTTTTGTAGAAATGAAGTTTTTACTTCTAATAAAGTCTAACTTTCATGGATTATGCTTTTTTGTTGTATCTAAAAATTCACCAACAAACCAAAGGTGACATAAATTTTCTCCTGTGTTTTCTTTTAGAAGTTTTATTGTTGTGCATTTAGATCTTAGATCTCTTTTTAGTTAATATTTGTGTGGGTATAAGGCCTGTGTCTGTGTTCATTTTTCCGTATATGAACATTGAGTTGTCACCATTTTCAACACCATTTGTTGATAAGACTATCCTTTTTCCATTTAGTGACTTTGTGCCTTTGTCAAAAATCATTTGATCATATATGTATGACATTATTTCTGGATTTTCTATTTGTTCCACTGATCTATCTGTCTATGCTTTCCTCAATAGCATGCTATTATGATTACTATAATTTACAGGAAATCTTGATATTAGGTAATGTTAGTCATTCAATTTATTTCTGTTTCTGTTTGTTTCAGTTCTATCAGTTTTTGTTTTATATATTTTTACATTTTCTTGTTAGATGTATTGACATTTAGGATTGCTATCCTAAATAGATAATTAGCTCCTTTATCATTATGAAAGGCCTTTCTTTAACCCTAATAATCTTCCTCCTTCTGAAGTTTTTGTATGTTTTTGTCAATTCTTTTCATGTAGGTTTTCCACATAGATAACCCATGTGTGTATATATTTCTGCACCTTTTTCTGCTGTTTCTTTCTAATCTGTGTACTTTTAATTTCCTTATTGCACAAGTTCAGACTTCCAGTATGCTGCCAAATATGAGTGGTAATATATGACCACTACTGTTTTGCTCCTGATTAAGATGAAAGCATTACATAGTTCTTGATATATCATATTTCACACTTTGATTCAAGGGGGTTATGAGCTCCCATTTTTACCCCATATACAGATTGCAGAATCACATCAGATCAAGAACTATGTAATGTTTTGAACAACCAACAATAAAAAATTAAAATATATATATATAAAAAAAAGATTTAAAAATAAAAAAAATAAAATTCAAACATATATTTTTAATAAAAATATCACAGTATAATGCCATTTGTATAAAATTCTATTATTCATATGTCATGTGTGGATTAACGTTTTACAAATATTAACTCTGAGAAACAATATATGGTGAACTTTTGGATGAAAAAAAAAAGATGAAAGCATCCATTTCTCTTACCATTAACTATGATTCTAGTTATAGGTTTTTCACAGATATTCTTTAACAAGTTGAGAAAGTCCAAGAGACGGGAAGATGGCGGCGAGGGGAGTGCATTACCCCCGTGTGCTGCTTCACTGTGTGGGAGTATGACAAGTCAGGACGGCTAAAGGATATCTTGTTAGGAATTTCCAGCAATAGTGGGGTGCTCCGGAACCTGGAGGAAGGATTTCCATCGCACGAGGATCGGCTACGGGGACTCAAACGCGAGAGGTTTGTCGCACGGAGGGTAAC
>NW_025999998.1:4986519-5006978 GCF_001458135.2 Marmota marmota marmota | reverse complement strand
GGGATAGTAGAGGATAGGAAAGGCAGCAGAACACAACAGACACTAGTATGGCAATATGTAAATCAATGGATGTGTAACTGATGTGATTCTGCAATCTGTATATGGGGTAAAAATGGGAGCTCATAACCCACTTGAATCAAAGGGTGAAATATGATATATCAAGAACTATGTAATGTTTTGAATAACCAACAATAATAAATTAAAAAAAAACCATAAATGCAAAACTGGCATAGGATAAAGAGTCCATATAGCAAGCCCTTAAGCAATGGAAATGATTGAGCATTTGAAGTGGATTTTTCTCTTTCTTCTTTATCCTTTTTTTATAGATGAATGAGTCCTGTTTTTAAAACCAGAATGGAGTTAATTATGAATTAGACTGAATTGATAATAATTTTTAAAATAATTTTTAAAATAAACACTCAAGAAATTCAATAGCTTCTCAGTAAAAAAAAAATAAAAATTAATCTCCTTTAATAGATACGGGACTATTCAAGTTATTTATTCCAGCTTGCTTGATCTATTACTGACTTAAGGGTATTGAAGTCCTAATCCAATAAAATAGATTTATCTTTCAGTTCTATCAGTTTTTGTCTCATATATTTTTACATTTTCTTGTTAGATGCATTGACATTTAGGATTACTATTCTATATAGAGAATTAGCTCCTTTATTATTATGAAAAGCCCTTCTTTAACCCTAATAATCTTCCTTCTGAAGTGTTTTGTATGAAATTAGTATAGGCCTCCAGCTTTCTTTTGCTTATTGTTAGCATGGTATCTCATTTCATTTCTTTATTTTTAACTTAATAAATTCTTCATCTTTAAGGTGGTTTCCAGTAGATGACATATAGCTGGGTCTTGTGTTTTTTTCTTCACTTGGATAATAGCCATATTTTACTTGGTATACTTAGACCATTCACACTGAACGTGAAGTAATATTTACCATGTTTGGAATTGTTTTCTATTCATCAAATTTCTTCTTTATGTATTTTTGCAGCTTCTTCTGCTTTTTCTTGATTTAACTGAACATTTTATATGATTGCATTTTATCTCTTCTTTCAGTTTATCAATTATTTTTCAAAAAGCTTTTAAGTGGTTGCCCTGAAGTTCATAATATAATTTTAACTAATTTAAGCCCCCTTCAAATGACTATACTTCTTATGATTAAAATACATTATAACAAGAGTTATTATTGTCCCATGTATTAAATTTTTCTTTTTTCCTTTGGTTTTTCATAGTTTAAATATGATGTTTAGTTACGTATGTAGAATTTTTTGTGTTGTTTAGTTGGATCTATTACTGACTTAAGGGTATTGAAGTCCTAATCCAATATAGATTTATCTTTAGATCTATGGTTTGTCTGGCATTAATTTTGGAAAGTTCTTGGTCATTGTTACTTAAAAAGTTTCTTCTGTTCCTTCTATTTCTTTTCCATCTGGTATTCCAATTATATTTTTGTTTTACTTTTTGATACTGTTCTTGGGGTATAGCTCTGGTTTATTTCCGTCCTTCCTTCCTTCTTCTTTTCTTTGCTGAAATGCTTAGGAAGTTTCTACTGACCTATCCTTACGCTCACTGATTCTTCAACCATATAGAGTCTACTGATGAGTAGGCATTCTTTATTTATGTTACCTTATTTTTATTTCTAGCATTAACTTTTTGGGGCAAAGGGGGGAAGCTGCAATCAAATTCCAGGAAGGGATTAATATAAAAAAGGGTCTAAATCTGAGGGTATGGGCCTGGATGTAGCTCTGGACCTGTGAAGCAGTGGAATCATCAGATGAAGATCTCAGTTATGTCCAGGGGAAACAGAAGAGGTGAAGAAATTCTAACCAAAGGCAAGTACCAGGGATGTTAGATAAATGGAAAGGTAGTCACTTTGTAGGATGCATTGTGATTGCTGGAAAGCCGACTCTTCTGGCTCAGAATTTAGGTTCTGTTGTCCCAGGCATTCACACCACTCCTGTAACCTTGACCACCCTATGAGAACAGGTTTATCAATGCAGTTTTCAGCTTGGATAACAATGCCCAATCACCTAGGTCCAGGTAGGAAAACCATGGCACCCTGTCTTATCCCATTTTCTGTTACTCTAATAGAACACCTGGGTAATTTATAAAGAAAATACATTTATTTTGCTCATGGTTCTTAAAGTTAGGAAGTTCAAGATCAGACAGCTGCATCTGGAGAGGGCCTCATGCTTCATCATAACATGGTGGGGGAAAAAAGTGGGAGCACAAGGGAAAGAGAAAAAACATGAAGGGTCACCTTGCTTTATACGAACCTACTCTCACATTAACTGACACAGTCCCCAGAAAGTGAGAACCTTTTCTCTCCAGAATGCATTAATCTATTTATGTGGGCCCTATGCCTGTGACTCAAATGGCTTCTGCTAGGCCTCACCCCCCAAACTGTCATATTGAGGAATAAAGTCTCAACATGAACTTTGGTGAAGACATGCACTCAAAATACAGCACAGCCCAAACAGGGAAATTAAGAAGAGAACAGAAGAACCAGTTACTAAAAGTTGGTTGGAGTGAAGGAAAATCAAACAGAAAGGTACAGCTTTCTGTCCTGAAGAGTCAAAAAGAAGAGAGCAAGGACTTGGCCCAGAGTACATAGCTCTAGGAAGGGACTTCCAAGTAGTAACTGGGGTTCAGTAGAAGGAACTGGCCAAATTAGAGAGCCCTGGTAAGAAGGGAGTCCAGGAATTTAAAGCCCTGACTTCATTTTCATCTAGTCCTTTAGCTGCAGTCCCTAGAGGAGAAGACAGATATGTAGAATAGAACTGCAGTGTCCCTGCAGCCTGAAGTTGAACCACAGAGACATAGACGTGCTGCTGATCAGCAGTCCTCCTGTATTATGAGAAAGAAATAGATATTTGTTGTAACAAGCTAGGCTGTGTAGCATCACTGGTGAAAGCTCACTAAATTCTCCCAGAAATCTAAGGATAAGGTGACTGAGTGGGGCAACCCAGAAGGTCAGCTTCTGTGGCCACAGAGCAGTGTTGAGAGGGGTAGAGAGCACACCTGAAGGGGTTAAAAATAAGGCATCCATCCCAAAGGCCAGGTTTCCATGTTTTTTGACATCTTCCTGGGGTAGATACCATGTCTGAGGCACAGAGCTCTAGCCTGAGGCACAGCTCGCAGTATGGCCCCGGTTCACAAGCCATCTTCCCAGACTAACATTCCTTCCTAGAAAAAATTCCTAATGGTGTCTCATTTTTTATGTATACTTTGTGACCAGCACCTGCTCATGGAGATGTAATATATAGGTGCCAAGTACGTATAGAACCATTCATTTCTGCCACACTGTTTCAGAGGATCATATTACGTAAGATATGCTGGATAATCTCTTCATCTGAAAAAATTTTCCCTTTATTGAGCAAAGTATGGCCTCACTTGAACACTCAAATAGTTTCTGTAAATGCTCCATCTTGAATTTGAAGATCTTACTTCTTATCTTTCAATTCTACAGAAACAAAATTATTTAAAAGTTGGTCTTCTCAATGGTACAGAATAGAAGACAAAGAGGCAAAACCCACATATACACAGTTGTCTCATACTAGACAAAGGCACCATTAATATATGTTGGAGAAAAGATAGCCTCTTCAACAAATGGTGCTGGGTAAACTGGAAATCCATATGTAGCAAAATGAAATAAACCCCTATCTGTCACCTTGCACAAAACCAATTCAAGGTAGATCAAGGACCTAGGCATTAGATCAGAGAACCTACACCTGCTAGAAGAAAATGTAGGTCCAAATCCCCATCATGTCATCTTAGGAACCAAATTCCTCAATAAGACTTTTTAAAAAAATATTTTTTAAGTTGTCAATGGACTTTATTTATTTATAAGTGGTGCTGAGAATTGAACCCAGGGCCTCACACATACTAGGCAAGCACTCTACCACTCAGCCACAATTCCAGCCCCCTCAATAAGACTTTTAAAGCACAAGAAGTGAAATAGAGCATCATAAATAGGATTATATCAAACTAAAAATCTTATTCATAGCAAAGGAAACAATCAAGAATGTGAACAGAGAGCCTACAGAATGGGAGAAAAATCTTTGCCACCTGTACCTTAGATAGAGCATTAATCTCCAGGATATATGAAGAACTAAAAAAAACCTATCACCAAAAAAAACAAATAACCCAAACAATAAATGGGCAAGAGAACTGAACAGGCAGTTCATAGAAGAAGAAATACAAATGTGAACAAATATATGAAAAAATGTTCAACATCTCTAGCAATTAGAGAAATGCAAATTAAAACTACACTGAGATTCCATCTCACTCCAGTTAGAATGCAAATTTTCAAGAACAGAAGTAACAATAAATTTTGGTGAGGATGTGGGGAAAAAGGTACACTCATATATTACTGGTGGGACTGCAAATTGTTTCAACCACTATGGAAAGCAGTATGGAGATTCCTCAGAAAACTTTTGGAATGGAACCACTATTTGCCCCAGTTATCCAGCTCCTCAGCATATACCCAAAGGACTTAAAATCAGCATACTATAGTGATGCGCCACTTTAATGTTTATAGCAGCTCAATTCACAATAGTTAAGCTGTGGAACCAACGTGGGTGCCCTTCAACAGATGAATAGGTAAAGAAAATTTGGGAGATACACACACACACACACACACACACACACACACACACACTAGAATATTATTCAGCCATAAAGAAGAATAAAATTATGGCATTTTCCAGTAAATGGATAAAACTGAAGACTATTATGCTAAGTGAAATAAGCCAGTCCCCCAACACCCAAAGGCCAAATGTTCTGTCTGATATGTTGATACTAATACACAATGCGGGGGGGATAGAAATTCAATGGATTTGACAAATGGGGATAAAGGGAGGGAGCAGGGATGGGAATAGGAAAGGCAAAATTACAATTATATTAGACAAAGTTTCCAAAAACATGCACCAGAGAAAAGATAGCATCTTCAACAAGTGGTGTTGGGAAAACTGGAAATCCATATGCAACAAAATGAAATTAAACCCATATCTCTCACCATGCACAAAATTTAAATCAAAATGGATCAAGAACCTAGGAATTAAACCAAAGACTCTGTATCTTATAGAAGAAAAAGTAGGCCCTAATCTTTATCTTGTGGGATTAGGTCCCAACTTCCTTAATAAGACTTCTATAGCACAAGAATTAAAACCAAGAATCAATAAATGGGATGGAATCAAACTAAAAAGTTTCTTCTCAGCAAAAGAAACAATCTGTGAGGTGAACAGACAGCCTACATCCTGGGATCAATTTTTTACCCCTCACACATCAGATAGAGCACTAATATCGAGGGCATATAAAGAACTCAAAAAGCTAAGCATCAAAAAAAAAAAAAAAACAAAAAAAAAACCAAATCAACAAATGGTCCAAGGACCTGAACAGACACTTCTCAGAAGAGGATATACAATTAATCAATAAATATATGAAAAGATGCTCATCATCTCTAGCTATCAGAGAAATGCAAATCAAAACTACTTTAAGATATCATCTCACTACAGTCAGAATGGCAACTATTATGGAGACAAACAACAATAATTGTTGGCGAGGATATGGGGGAAAAGGTACACTCATACATTGCTGGTGGGACTGCAAATTGGTGCAGCCAATTTGGAAAGCAGTATGGAGTGGAGATTCCTTGGAAATCTGGGAATGAAACCACCATTTGACCCAGTTATCCCTCTCCTCAGACTATACCCAAAGGACTAAGCCAACATACTAGACAGTTGGTCCTCCTTTTTCTTCTAGTAGGCACAGAGACTCTGATCCTTAATCCATTTTGAGTGGAGTTTTATGCAGGGCGAGAGATAGGGATTAAATTTCATTCTATTACATATGGATTTCCAGTTTTCCTAGCACCATTTGTTGAAGAGGCTACCTTTTCTCCAATGTATGTTAATGACACCTTTGTCTTATATGAGACAACTGTGTATAAGTGGGTTTATTTCTTTGTCTTCTATTCTGTACCATTCATCTTCTTGCCTATTTTGGTGCCAATATCATGCTGTTTTTGTTGTTGTTGTTTGTAAGTTTATGTGTGTGTGTGTGTTTTTTTTTTTTTTAAACTATAGCTCTATAGTATAATTTAAGGTCTGATATTGTGATGCTGCCTGCTTAACTTTTCTGGCTAAGGATTTCTTTGGCTCTTTTGGGCCTCTTATTACTCCAAATGAATTTCATGACTGCTTTTTCTATTTCTATAAAGAATGTCATTGAAATTTTAATAGAAATTGCATTAAATCTGTACAGCACTTTTGGTAGTATGGCCATTTTGACTATATTAATTCTGCCTATTCAAGAACATGGGAGATCTTGTCATCTTCTAAGGTCTTCTTCAATTTCTTTCTTTAGTGTTCTATAGTTTTCATCATAGAGATCTTTCCTCTCTTTTGTTAGGTTGATTCCCAAGTTGTTGTTGTTGTTGTTGTTGTTGTTTTGAGGCTATTGTGAATGGATGATTTTCCTAATTTGTCTTTCAGCTTATTCATCATTAGAGTATAGGAACACAATTTATTTATGAATGTTAATTTTGTATCTTGCCACTTTGCTGAATTCATTTATGAGTTCTAGAAGTTTTCTGGTGGAGATTTTTAAGTCTTTTAAATATAGAATCATGTCTCAGCAAACAGAGATAGTTTTAGCTCTTTTTTTCCTATTTGTATTCCTTTAATTTCTTACTTTTGCCTAATTGCTCTGGCTAGCAATTCAAGGACTATGATGAATAGAAGTGGTGAAAGTGGGCATCCCTGTCTTGTTCCTGTTTTTAGAGGAAATGCTTTTAGCTTTTCTTCATTTAGAATAATTTTTTATAGTTTCAAACTCCTAAAGGCCATGCTCACTTTATTTTCTCCATTTTTATAATATCACTCACTTGACTTCTAATAATATCCAATAAAATCCCATAGAACTCTTGACTGAAAATGTTAAAAAGATAATTAAATATTCTTACTAGAAATTTCAAGTACTCAGAAACTCACGTGTATATGAATTATACTGAATCTACCATTTTATACACAGAATTTGATTCTTTCACCCTTTAAACCTTTTTATTTCAAAATATAAATCTATTTTTATTATAAATAAAATATGTGATTTTAAAAATATTTTTATTTCATTTATTATTTTGTTCAAGAGAATATGAGTATATTCACTATAAATAGTACACATATGACATAATTACAAAGAAAAATAAATATGAACACTAAAATGAAACAAGACAAAAAATGAAAGTGAACAGAGAAAGCTTAACTTAGAAAGCTTAGCTTGTTTAAAGCAATCCCTGCACCATCACTGTAAAGGACATTAAAAACTTTGTTTACAGTGTCTCTGATAACAATTGAACTAGAGGCTATTAAGTACTTTGGGAGACCAGACAAATTTATTAGCATTAGCATCAGTAGGCCCTGTTAGATTTTTTTAATTTTAATTAGGTATATATGATTGCAAAATGCTAAAATAATTTTTAAAAGTTGCAGACAAACAAGTGTTATCAAAATCTTCAGCCCAGGAGATAACCCTTCAGTGCCATTTGAAATTTTGATTCTTCTAATTTCATGTCAACTTAAATATATAAGGTTTTGCAAATTTTTGACAGTTTTTTTATTTTAATGTTTTTGTTTCCATTCCTCTGATTGAAATTGGCAAATGCTGACTGAAACAAAAAATTTAAGTCATTAAAGTTCATAAAATGTAATATAAAAGAAATGTAAGTGGGCTGGGGTTGTGGCTTAGCAGTAGAGCGCTCGCCTGACACATGTGAGGACCTGGGTTTGATCCTTAGCACCACATATAAATAAATAAATAAATAAATAAATTAATTAATTAATTAATTAAATAAAGGTATTGTGTCCACCTACAACTTTAAAAAAATTTTTAAAAATGTAAGTGATTAAGCTTTCAAGTGATATTATTTTATCAGTATTCAGCATTTACATTTCTAGGATAAAGCTAAAAGCTTTGTTAAGACTTTTGGGGCATTTGTATTTCCAAGTCAATTGACAAAACTTTATTGTATCTTTTTAACCACTGCATAGTTTCTTTTGAATGCATATGCCACAATATAAAGACTCAGGGAGAACTGTCTTTGGTTACTAAGTTTATGAATCCAAAGATTGCTCCTTTATTCCTCCTTTAATCAGTAGAAGTGGGTTTGGCTAAGCTGGGACACATCTTTTGGAAATGTAAGCGTCTGTGGCAGTTTGGAAAAGTATAGAGGACTACAAGGCATCCCAAGACAAAAACCTGTACAAATTCTGCTCACATGAGCATAGTGAGAGAACCCTATTTTTTTCTTCAATATATTGGGTCACAGGTGCTGATACCATAAGAGCTAGAGGTAGGCAGAGGTGTGAATCAAGGAATCCATCTTCCTAGATGCTTCTACCTTAAAAAGAGGTACAGTAGTTTCAGGTGCTTTTGCTAAGCTGGGAGCCATGCTTTATCAGAAGATTCTAAAAGCACAAAATCATGTTTAAGAACTCTTACAAAGCACACTGGTGCAAGGTTGAGTTAGAAGGATTATAAACTCAAGGTCAACATCAGCAATTTAGCAAGACCCATCTCAAAAGAAAAAAAAAAAAAGGCTGAGGATGTAGCTGGTAGGTTTAATCCCCAAACCTCTCATTAAACCTTAGGTGAATCCTGTGAAACAACTCAGTAACTATTCAAGCATCACTTGGTCAACAGATCAAAACTAAAACTGGCAAACTGAGCAACAAATAAAGTCAACAGCTACAACAGATAGAAACACACTGAATATTTTTTAAACCATGAGTTCATAATGAAATCCTTTAAATCCTAATTACAAGCCCTTGGAAGATGCTTTATTTTGAAAAATTAGCCAGACTCAAGCATTTATTCTGCCTTTACCAGATAGTTCTCCTGGATAGCTAAATATCAGATGAGGGAAAGTGTCTCTTGATATAACGTGCCAAGTAAATGAAGATGAAATGATAGAATTGAAATGCCCACATTTTGCAATACCAAATGAATTAAAGATATAAATACTGAACATCCATGGTTGCTAACAAAACAAACCAGACAACGGGTGCCTCTTAGTTAACAGGACAACATCTGTAAAGCAGTTTTCACTCTAAAAAAAAAAAAATCAACTTTGAAAATATAGAGAACAGAGATGCACAGTTGGGTGATAAAACTAAATAAAATAAAGGACACGATTCCCAAAATTGTTAGGATAGTGGCTATTCTCAGTAGAGACACGTTAAGGGGTTAAATTGTGGAGGGAGCTCAAAGAGAGCTTCTGGGTTGGTTGGCAGAGTTCTACTTTTATGGATGGTAGTTTAAAGTAATGTTTCCTGGGGCTAAGGGTGTAGCTCAGCGGTAGAGTTTGTGCTTAGCATGAATGAGGCCCTGGGTTTAATCTCCAGAATCAAAACCAAAACGAAACAACAACAACAAAAAAAAGAAAAAAAAGAAAGAAAGAAAAATAAAACTCTTGATAATTCATTAAGTTTCATTTTTAAGACTTTTTCTGTTATTGTGAAGGAAGTAATAGCAGATTTAGGTTTGCAATAATATGTACCCAGGAGCTGGGCCAAGAATCAGTTCCAAGAAAGCAGAATGGAGAGAGTATAAACAGAGTGAAGAGAAGTATGGTGTTCCACGGATCTTCCAGGAGGCAAAGGGCAGCTCCAGCTGCTTCCTGAGAAATAGAAGCTATGATCTCCATCTCAGGCTCTTAAGAACAGATAATAGAATTCTGGGAACCACTGGGCTAGAGGGAAATTGGTGAAGAAATGGTCTGGCCATCCAAGATATTTAGAAAGACAATATGATAAAGCTTTGGTTCGATTAATAACCCTACTCCTAATCTGCAAGGAGCTTGACCATTTCTCAAAAACTTAAACGTAAATTTACCACATTTTCTAGCAATTCTTCTCCTAAAGAAGAATTAATTAATTAATTTAAACTAAATTAGTTAATTTTTTTAACCAATACATGTGCATGCATGTTCACAGTAGATCTTATTCACAGTACCTCCAAGGTGGAAATAATCTAAATGTTCATGAAGGGATGAAAAGATAAACAAAATGTGAAATACATGTACAGTGGACTACTAGTTGGACATGTAAGAAAATTAAGTATTGATACTTGCTACAACATGGATGATGCTTGAAAACATTACTCTAAGTGAAAGAAAACAAATACAAAGGGTCACTTGAATGATTCCATTTATATGAATTATCCATAGCAGGTAAATATAGCAAAAGAAAGCAGATTAGTAGTTGCTGGAGACTGGAAGGTGGGGGAATGAGGAGTAACTATTTAATGAGCATGGAGTTTCCTTTTAGGATGATGTTTTTGAACTAGACAGAGGTAATACTTGTATAACAATGTGATGTACTTAATGCTAATGAACACTTAAAACGTTTAAGATGAACATTTTTTTATATTATTGTATTTTACCAACTTTACTTATTACAAATGGTTAAAATAAAAATAATTTTTAAATTCAGAAATTAAAAATAACCATATTCCTTCATTCATCTAATGTCTATTGAGAAACTCTACATTCTAGGAACTACACATATGAAAGACAAATGATCCTAGCCTGTAAGGTACCCACAATCTAGTCTAGGGGACAGAGTGCATACAAATCCCAATGCATAAAGTAAAAACAAGTGATTATTTTTTTAAAGTCAACCTCCTTCTTATTTGAAACTTTCATTTCATTAAAGTAGCAGAAATAAAATTTCAGCAAATTTAGGATTCTTCTCTTTTTTTGCCAGAGCTTTTTCTAAATGTCTGAGGCTTGACATAGTGCACAAGAATGAGAGATGGAGTAGACACACTTGGGTCTTTAGTCTTTAGTCTGGAATCTACCTCTGAGACAGCTTCAGCGACATCCAGAGGCTCAACTGGTTGCTGGACTGAAAACACTGATGCTGAGATAGTGATAATTACAGCTTATCCTTTCATAGTACTTGCTATGTACCAAGCATTACCTCAAAATTTTGCATGATAATTAATTTAAACAGCAACCCTTCAAGTTGGTTTCTCTTTTCTTCTGTTTTACAGATAAGGAAGCCAAAGCACATAGAAGTTACTTATTTGCACAAGGTCACACAGGCTAGTAAAGGACAGAACTGGTATTGGAACCCATTGAGTCTGTCTCCAGAGTATTCAAGTTTAACAAGTATATCGTATCATCCCTTGTGACTGTCAGTGTGGCTCCCTTGAGGTGACCAGCAGTCTCTGCTGTTTCCCTGACACATTTGGGGTCTCAAGAATCCTCCTGCTGCTTCTGTCTCTGACCCCCTTTCCTAGGTATGCTTTGTTTGCTAGACAGGTACTTTTTCAAGACATCAGGCACAGGGCACTTGACCTACAGCTTTCATCCACCTCCTGTCCCTGGGCTATCCTTTCTACTCTGTAAGGGGAAAAATATCACCTCTGTTAACTGTATTGTTTTCTATGAATATTTTATTTTGTTTCATATATTTATTTAAAACAAAGCAAGAAATAGATAACTTAAAATATGTAAGAAGTGGGAGGGAGAGCTGTGGAAGGGTGAGAAAGACAGGAGGAGATATCTAAAGACACTAGAAAAAGAAACTAGATTAAAAAAGTTAAAATATTCTGCCCGTGTGGCTTCTAGTAAAAGCTGCTAGATTGACCATCATGTTTATTGTCATTCTTTCTGAATACTCCTAATTTTCTCAGGGCTTCCCCTAGGATATTTTATAAGTATTCTCAACCAACCATTAGCAATACTTTATTTTCTTCCCTAGGGCCACTGGATACATATTTATATAGTTTTATAGTGTACATGACTGCCATCTCATCTCTATTGTTCATGTGGGTTTAATCATACTTCTCTGTCACAGCACTGAGATTTAAAAAAATAAGTGTTTATTTATGAAAAAGCAAGAAGCTTAGTGAAGTTGATTGATTACAAAATGGCCTCAGTTTTCTCCTGCCTCTTGTGATATGACACTGCAGCTATTCTCATTAAGATGTGGAGTCTGTTTCCCCATCCCTTGAATCTGGGCTGTCCTGAAGTTGTCTAAGCAGCAAAAGTGTCTTCAGTCTTAAGTCTAGACTTCAAAGTTCTTGCACACACACTCTCTCTTCTTTGTCTTTACCACGGGAACATGTTGGAGCTTGGCATCTATTGGAAGATGGAGAAATATGGAGCAAAACCATTCTTCCTAAGCCAAGGCCAGCCTAGATCAGCCAACCATCAACCCACAACTAAGAGAGGAGTCACAACTGTGGTAGAAGTGCTGTCAAAATCAGCAGAACCACCCCCACTGGCCTATAGACTTGACATAAATGGTTGTTAATGAATCGTTGAGTTTTCGGATGGCATTATTGTGGCAACAAAATGTGCTCTGCCATGGTTTGAATGTATACCCCAAATTTCACGTATTAGAAACAATCCGTAAATTCATGTTAATGGTTATTAAGGTTTGAATCTGCAATGTCCCACAAAGGCTCATGTGTTGAATGATTGGTCCTCAATGCAGCAATGTTTAGTGGTAGAACTTTGGGGGAGTAGTTGGAATAATACACAAAATAGGGCTGGGGATGTGGCTCAGTGGTCCAGTGCTCCTGAGTTCAATCCCCAGTACCTTCCCCCCTCAAAATGGACAATTGTTAAGTAAGCAGCAATAAAAAAGTCCCAGGGTTTTACTGGACTATAAAAAGTGACCACAAAGGATATATTGCTCTACTGGAGTTACCATCCATCTCTGTCAAAAAGGCATTGCCTCCATAGCAGTTGCTGTGACTTTTCCAGTGACCTGAAGTTATCAAACAATACATGAAATATTTTATTAAGGTGTTCTTTGCCAAACTTGAGGGTTCCCCCAAATTGAGAAGATATGATATGATATTATACAATACACTAGGACTTATGAGCTGAAAGAAGATGTGGATTTATCTGCAGAGGTGGAGAAAATAAGTTTTGAACTGTCTGCTAAATTTTCAGGTCACTGACTTCCCCAGGAATTTTCCTCAGATGTTGTCCACCTTTATGCTAGCAAGCAAATTATGACCTGGCTTACCTAATCTAGTCCAGTCAATTCTCTCCCATAGTTTGTCATTGACACTGAGATACTTTCTTTGGCTAAGGGAGTGTCAAGAAGAACTTGAGAAAGTACTTTTCAAAATCAAAAAGTGTTCTCAGAGTAGGGCACAGTGGCACACATCTATAATTCCAGCTACTGGGGTGGCTGAGGCAGGAGGATTAAAACCCTATCTCAAAATAAAATCAAAAGGGCTGGGGATGTAGCTCATAATAGGGAGTTTGTCTAGCATGTTTGAGACCCTAAATTCAATCCCCAGTACTGCCAAAAAAAAAAAAAAGTAGGTTCTCAGCATGTATCCCTTAGCTGAATCCAATAGCTTCTTCTTCATCTTGCCCCTCCAAAAAAGAAACTAGACATTCATTAGGGTTCTTAGCCTAAAGGATTAATATATCAGAAAATTATATCAGGTAAACCCCTAAAGAACCTACAAAACCGAGAAGCTATAGTACATAAAATGATTTGAGGTGATTCCATAGATGGATGTTTTTGTTTTAAATACTTATGCTGATTAGTTTACTGTCATGTATTTCAGTAGAAGATGTTGAGAGCCACAGCTGAAGGGGCCCCAGCAAACTTCTAGCTGCCAGCAAACTTCCAGCTGCCAGCAAACTTCTAGCTGCCAACTGATTGGCTCCTCTGCGGTGATGCTCATTGGGCTGTTTCCCTGCCCTTTCAGACCACCGAGCTGCTCATTGGGGGACTTTTTTTTGGCTCCGCCCATGCGACCCAGCCAATCTGCCTCAAGAGCAGGAGGAGTGGGGGAGGTTGAGAGGCTTGTGGGAAGCCAGTGGTGGCAGTTGGGCTCTGAGGTTTTTTCCTGAGGAGCTGTGTGGTGTGGTGTGTGTGTGTGTTCTAAAAATAAAGTTCGTTTCTTTTGACAAGTGGCTCCTGAATTGTGCCCAGCCAGACTGCAGCAAGAAAATGTTTTTAGAACATTGAACTCATAACATTATGATCATTTGGAAAAAGGCCTACTCTATGTAAGAAAAAGATGTGTTTAAAGAAAAATATTACATAAATAACATAGTTAGAAAATAAGGAAAAGATCATAACAGTGAGTCACAAAAGTTCAGCTATCCCCAAAGTGTTTTCAATAAAAGTAACTAAAATGTTAATGTCTTTGATCTCATTAATAATGAAATTTGAAATACAACGATTTGAGATTCACGTAATAAACCAATGGTGAAAGCTCCGAAGGCAATTGCCTTTAAGAAACTGGCTTGGAGAGGGATAGCTGGGTCAAATGGTGGTTCCATTCCCAATTTTCCAAGAAATCTCCATACTGCTTTCCATATTGGCTGCACCAATTTGCAGTCCCACAAGCAGTATATGAGTGTACCTTTTCCCCCACATCCTTGCCAACACTTAATGTTGTTCACATGCATAATAGCTGCCACTCTGACTAGTGTGAGATGAAATCTTAGAATGGTTTTGATTTGCATTTCTCTAATTGCTAGTGATGATAAACATTTTTTTCATGTATTTGTTGATTGATTGTACATCGTCTTCTGAGAAATGTTTCTTCACGTCCTTGGCCCATTTATTGATTGGATTCTTAAAAAAGCATACTACAAGGCACAGCCTCATCAATGTTTATAGCAGCACAATTCACAATAGCTAAACTGTGGAACCAACATAGATGCCCTTCAAAAGATGAATGGATAAAAAATGTGGCATATATACACAATGGAATATTACTCAGCAATAAAAGAATAAAATCATGGCATTTGCAGGTAAATGGATGGAGTTAGAGAAAATAATGCTAAGTGAAGTTAGCCAATCCCCAAAAATCAAATCCCAAGTGTTTTCTTTGATATAAGGAGGCATCTTTCCCCATCACCCTTGCTCCTGGTTATCCCACTATTCATAGTGGGATAGGGAGTGGGAGCATGGGAGGAATAGATAAACTCTAGATAGGGCAGAGGGGTGGAAGGGGAAGGGAGGGGGCATGGGGTTATTAATGATGGTGGAATGTGATGATCATTACTATACAAAGTACATGTATGAAGACACAAATTGGTGTGAATATACTGTGTATACAACCAGAAATATGAAAAATTGTGCTCTATATGTGTAATAAGAATTGTAATGCATTCTGCTGTCATGTATAAATTAAAAAAATATTCAAACTTCAGGCAGCTATTAGTATTCAACAAACTTGTGTAAGAAAATAATGACTTGGAAATGTGTAAACAAATTTGAAGTCACCTAGTTCCTTTTCTTTTAATTAAAGCATAAAACATCTTTAGACCCTCCTGGAATATTTAAAATAAATAAAAGATTCATTGAAAGATGAAAAAAAGAAAAAGAAACTGGCTTGGATTATTTCAGAATGAGTAATAATAGCTAATGTTTTTAGAGTGGTTAGGATTTACCAGACATCATTGAAGCATTGATTCCTGGAACAAGTTTATAGGGTAGGTGATTAATATTATGCTCACATTCCATATGGTTAAAAGGAGATATGGAGAGGTTAGTAACTTGCCTGGTTATCTGCTATTAAGTCACAAAGAACCTGCTTTTTCTTGAATAAATCTCACATCCCAGTCTGCTTCCTTTGAATTTGAACTAGATTTTGGTTTCATTTTTAACTTACCGATGTTAGCTAGGCATTAGCAAAACTTCAACTAAGCTGCCTGGAAAACACAATATAAGCTGAGGGTTTGACTTGCCTCTGATGCTTTAAAAGGTCCACTTTTGCCCCCTGATACCCCCTAGCCCTTTTAATTTGACTATTCCATTGATGTCACTGTTCTTTCCCCATCACCCTTGCTCCACTAAGAATCTTCCCAAGACCTGGAAGAACTTCCAAATGGTCAGTTCTACCAAACGCAAGTGTAAACTTTCATATGGTTGTGATGGTTAATCTGAATTGTCAACTTCATTGGACTGAGAGGTATCTAGGAAAGGCCTAAATCTGAGACTTCTTGGTGTGTCTATGAGGATGTTTCCAAAGATGATTGGTATATGGGACAGCAAATGGGGAGACCTGCTCCGAGAGTGTAGGGCACTGTCCAGTAGGCTGGGGATCCAAGACAGAACAAAAGACGGAAAAAAAAAAAAAAAAAAGGAGGAGGCAGTGGCAGCAGATGCAAGCTTTTTCTTTTTGAGCAGGTGCATCTGTTGCTGCTGCCTGCACCTGTGGACATCAGACTCCTCTCTTTCACTTTTCCAGTGAAGATTCTCATCAGTGATTCTCCAGTGATTTTCCAGGCCTTCAACCTTGGACTGGGGTTGCATTATTGACATCTCTTGTTTTGAGGCTCCCACTTTGGACTGAGCAGCTACTGATTCCTCCATCTCTACATTGTGAGACTATCCAGCTTCTGATCATGTAAAGCGATATAATAAATTCCCTTATATAATCACAAATATGTATATTCTATTGGTTCTGTTCCTCCAGAGAACCCTAATACAGATTTGGTACCAGGAAAGGTCTAGAGAAAAAGAATTGTAAAGATGAATTTTTTTGATTCTGTGATTTCTGAAGATGACTCTCCAAATTGGATAGGCCTAATGTTGCTAAAGACTCACCTCCTGGAAGGATAGAAAGCACTGATAATCCATGGCATGAAGTGTTAAAACAGATATGCAGGGCTGGGGTTGTGGCTCAGTGGTAGAGCGCTTGCCTAGCACATTCGAAGTCCTGGGTTGGATCCTCAACACCACATAAAAATAAGAAAACAAAATAAAACAAACAAACAAACAAACAAAAAACAGATATGCAAAGTAAGTGTGTATTTCATGTTCCTAATTCATCACTTGTGAGAGGTAAGGACTTTAGTGACTATGCATGATATTTTTGAACATTTCTAGAGAATTAAGGAATATAATGATGTTGGCTGGTTCCTTCAGGCTTCAATCCACAAAGTAACAAGGGACAAGAATGAGCTCAGAGATTCAATTTCTCAGCTCCATATGCACATAACCAAACTAAAGCCTTCTTGGTGTGCTCTGAAGGAGAATATTCTCTCTTGTAGTGATAGGGCTGAAGTTGCTGAAAACCAGACACAAGCCTTCATCTTACAATTGGCTGAATTACAATGCAAGTTTAACTCTCAGCCTCAAAGGATGTCTGCAGTTAAAGTGAGGGCATTGACCAGAAAAGAAAGGTATCCGGTAAATGGGAGGGAGATGTATGGGAAGACCTTGATGAGACTGGGGACATGAAACTCCTACATTCTTTTCAGATTATTGTGCCAAAGGAAATGGCCTCCCCACCCTCTGTGGTATTGGCCTCTCCACCTCTTTTTCAAGGAATGAACCCTGCATTGCCATTGGGAACAGTAAAGTCTTTCTAGATGGAGTTGCTGAGCTGTAGTGCAACTGATGATGCAATGCTGACACTCCTCTGGACCCACCCTCACCACCCAATTTTCTCCTACACCTAAAACCAGACTAAAATGGACAGGCCCTCCCGTCATCTGCACACAACTACTCTTACTTTGTGAAGCAGCTCTGGCCTGTGAGTGGCCCTTAGTTGAAACTGAACACTTGAAAACTGGCCACCAAGTTACTATGGGATCCAAGTTGCCCATTGTGAACTTGGTGTTATCTGACCCACCAAATCATAATGTTGGACATGCACAGCAGCAATCCATCATCTAATAGAAGTGGTTATATATACCACCACACCCAAGAAGGTCTTGAAGACACAAATAAGTTAGATGAAGAGGTGGCCCAAATGCCCATGGCTCCTACTCCTTCTGCAAAGCTTCTGTCCTCCAGAATTAACCTATGGTCTCATGCAGTATACCCTATAATCAATAGAAAGAGGGAAAAGTAGGGCCTGGTTTATAGATGGTTCTGTATGACACACAGGTACCACCCAAAAGTGGATAGCTTCAGTATCATAGCCCTTTTTTGAGATATCCCTGAATGGAAATCTTCACAGTAGGCAGAACTTTGGGCAGCGCAACTGGTTGTAAATTTTACCCGGAAAGAAAAATGGCCAAATGTGCATTACATATCCATTTATGGGCTGTAGCCAGTGTTGTGGCTCAATGGCCAGAGATATGGAAAAAGTATGATTGGAAAATTGGTGACAAAGACATTTGGAGAAGAGGTATGTGGATAGACATTTCCAAATGGGTGAAAGATGTGAAGACATTTGTTACCCATGTAAATGCCCATCAAAGGTGATCTCAGCAGAGGAGGATTTTAATACTAAGGTGGATAGGATGACTCAGTTTCTGGATAGCAGTCAACATCCTTTACCAGCCACTCCTTCAATACTCAGTGGGAACATGAACAAAGTGGCTATGGTGGCAGGAATGGAGGGTATGCATGGGCTCAGCAACATGTCATTCCACTTACTAAGGCTGATCAGGGTTCAGACACTGCTGAGTGCCCCAAATGCCAGTAGCAGAGACCAATACTGAGTTCTGATATGGCATTATGCCCTAGGGTTATCAGCCATTGACCTGTTGGCAAGTTGATTATATTGGACTACTTTCATCAGGGAAGGCAGCACTTTGTCCTCACTGAATAGAAACTTCTTCCAGGTATGGACTTACCTTCCCTGCATGTAATGCATCTGCCAAACCTACCATCCATGGACTTACAGAATGTCATATTCACCATCATGGTGTTTCACACAGCATTTTTTTATAATCAAGGAACTCATTTTACAGCCAAAGAAATGCAGCAATGGGATCATGCTCATGGGGCTCACTGATCTTACCGTATCTCCCACTATCCCAAAGCAGCTTGTTTGAGAGAACTATGGCCTTTTGAAGATTCAGTTACAGTGCCAGGTAGGTGGCAGTAACTTGCAGGGCTTGGACAAGGTTTTGCAGAGGCTGTACATTCTCTAAATCATAACCCAATAAATCTACTGTTTTTGTCATAGTTAGGATTCATGGGTCCAAGAATCAAAAGGAGATATGGGGATGGTACCACTCACCATTACCCTTAGTGAACCCCCACTAGCATTATTTCTGTTTTGTGTCCCTGCAACCATATTCTCTGCTGGACTAGAAATCTTAGTTTCACAGTGGAGAATGCTTAACTGGAAGTTAAACCTTCTCCTTAGCTACTTTGGGCTCATGCCTCTGAGTCAACAGGGTAAGAAGGTAGTTATGGTGTAGGTGAGGGTGATTGATTCAGATTACTAAAAGGACTATTGGACTATACTCCACAGTGGAGGTAAGGAAGAATATGCTTGGAATGCAGGAGACGTTCAACATGTCCCTTAGTATTACCATGTCCTTTTATTTAGGTCAATGGGAAACTACAATCACCAATCCAGGCAGAATGACAAATGACCTAGAGCCTTCAGGAATGAAGGGTAAAGAACAAAAAGAAAGTAGTTATAAATACCAGCTACAATGACATGACCAGTTACAGAAATGAGGATGTTAATTGTCATGAGTTATTTCTTTCCTGTTTTGTTAAGAATAGGTGTGTATATGTATAAACATAAGTTAAGTGGATGTCTTTGTTTTCTCTCCTTTATTATGTAACATAATATTGATTGGCTTAGCATCAGTACTTAAGTGATGTTAAATGTACATTGCAGATTTTAAATTGTGGGATGTCAGAAAAAGAATAGGCATCACTCAGAAACTTTGCTTCTATACAGGGAAGGAATTAGTGCATTTTTGTTTGTATGCAGGATAGTTATCTCAGGTTAGGCAGAATTATGGCCTTGTTATTGTATTTAAATCATACTTAATCTCCAAACAAACAGAATCACTGGTGTCAAACTGACAAGGAGTGGATTTGTAATAGTTCATCTGGATTTTCAACTTGATTGGATTGAGATGCCTAGGAAATGCCTAGTAGTAAGAGACTTGGGTGTGTCCGTGAGGGTATTTGCAGAGAAGAGATAGGCATGTGGGACAGCAAAATGAGCTGGGAAGACCCACTCTGAATGTGGGTAGTATTGTCCAATAGGCTGGGGGCCTAGAGGAACAAAAGGTAGAAGGAGGAAGAAGTGGCAGCAAATGAAAGCTCAGTTCTTCTTGAATGGGTGCACCTATTGCTGCTGCCATCACCTGTGGACATCAGACTCCAGCTCCTTCACTCTTTCAACTGGGACTCTCATCACTGCATCTTGTAGTGTGTTTCCAGGCCTTCAGTTCAGGACAGGGACTTCATCATTGGTCCCTCTTTTTCTGAGGATCCAGTTTCTTGGAATTAACACCTACTAGTTCCTCCAGCTGTCCAACCTGCAGACGGCCACTGTGGGATTATCCAGTTTCAGAATGTGTAAGTCAATCTAAAAAGCCCCTTTTTATAGTCATATATATATATATATATATATATATATATATATGATTATTTAATATGATTTCCCATTGGTTGTGTGTGTGTGTATGTGTGTGTGTGTGTGCGTGTGTATATATATATATAATATATAATTTGTGTTGTGTATGTATATATAA
>NW_025999998.1:4952998-4986506 GCF_001458135.2 Marmota marmota marmota | reverse complement strand
ATATATATATATATATATATATATATATATATATATGATTTCCCATTGGTTCTGTTCCTCTAGAGAATCCTGACTAATACAATGGTCAAATAATTTTTAGTAGTGGTGCCAAGACCATAAATGGTAAAAGGACAGTCTTTTCAACAAATGGTGACTAGGAATACACATGTGAAAGAATAAAATTAGAACTTTACTTAGTCATACACAAAAATTAAATCAATGAATCAGGATCTAAATCTAATACCTGAAACAATAAATGCTTTAGGATAAACATGGACAAAGCTTCACAACATTGAATTTGGTGATAATTTATTGGATAGGGCATCAAAAGCATAAACAACAGAATGAAAAATAGACAAGCTAGACTGCATGGTAATTTAAAAGTTTTATGAAAGGACAGTATCAACAGAGCAAAAAAGGTAACCCACAGAATTGGGAGAAAATATTTGCAAATTACAAATGTGATAAGAGATTTACACACAGAATAAACAGACAACACCTCAAGCTAAAAAACAATAACAACAAACCCCAAATAAGAAGATTAAAAAATGGGCAAGGACTTGAATAGACATTTTCCAAATGAAAATTTGCCCAACATCACTAATTAGGAAAATGCAAATCAAAATACAAGATAACAATTCACACCCATTAGAATGGCTACTCTCCAACATAAAATAAGAAGTATTGGCAAGATGTAGAGAAATTATAATCCTTGTACTAAAAAATGTAACAGATAAATGGATAAAGAAAATGTGGTATATATACCTAATGGAATATTACTCAGCCTTAAATAAGAATGAAATTATGGCATTTGCAGGTAAATGAATGGAGCTGGAAAATATCATGCTAAGGGAAATAAGCCAATCTCAAAACATCAAAGCTTGAATTTTTTTTTTTTGATCTGTGGATGCTAATTCACAATAAGCTGGGGGTGGGAGCTAGGGAAAAATAGAGGTACTTTGGATTAGGCAGAGGGGAGTGAAGGGAGGGGAGAGAGTATGTAGGTAGGAAGGAGAGTAGAATGAATCAGACATTATTACCCTATGTGCATATATGATTACATGACTGGTGTAATTCTGCATCATGTTCAACCATAAGAATGACAAGTTATACTCCATTTATGTATGATGTATCAAAATACATTCTACTGTCATGTATAACTAATTAGAATAATTTTTTAAAAAACATTAATCATGGGACTGGGGTTGAGGCTCAGTGGTAACGTGCTTGCCTAGTATGCATGAGGCACTGGGTTCAAGTCTCAGCACCACATACAAACAAATAAAATAAAGGTCCATCAACAACTAAAAAATATTAAAAAAAAAACATTAATCAGTACCTAGGAAAGCTTATGGTGAAACAAGGACTATATAGAGTATGATAAGAAAGGAAATGGAGAAGGGAAGTTGGCATTTCCCTTACCTCCAATCTTTAGGTGACAATCAAAACAGTGACCCTGGCTGTAAAGTAAAGGACTGTACTCAAAAAACATCTGGACAAATCCACCTGTGCAGTGGGCATGCAACCTATCCTATATATTCCTCCTGCTTGTGGGCATGGTATGGCCCTCTATGGCCCATCTCTGAGGATTACATGAGTAATAAAATGTTTAAAACTTCAAAAAATGTAAATTGCACAGTCATTGTGGAAAAGATTATGGTAGTTCCTCAAAAAGTTAAAATAGATTTATTATATGATCTAGCAATTCCATTTCTGAGTATGCACTCCAAAGAACTGAAAGCAAAGTCTTGCGATATCTGTATACCCATGTTCATAGCAGCATTATTCATTACAATTAAAACATGGAATGGATAAGTAAATATGGAAGATTCATACAATGGTAGATTCATACAATGGTATATCATTCAGTCTTAAAAGGGAAGAAAATTCTGCAATATACAATAACCTGGATGAACCTTGAGGATACTACACTAAGTGAAATGAGATAGTCACAAAATAAAACAAATTCTATATGATTCCATTTAATAAGGTACTTAGAGTAGTTAAAATCATAAGAGAGAAATTAGAATTGTCAGGTCCTGAAAGGAGAGTTGGAGTGTTTCTGTCTAATAGGTACAGAATTTCACCTTTATGAGATGACAAGAGTTAGAGTTGGATGGTGGTGGTCACTGCATTACATTATGAATATATTTAATACCACTGAACTCTATACTTTAAAATGTTTAGGATGGTAAATGCTATGTGTACTTAACCACAGTTAAAATATTGGAAACAATACATAACCTGCCCAATTTTCATTTCTTTCTATGTTATTCCTTTTTCCCTCCCTCCCTCTCTCCTTCCCTCCCTCTCTCTTCCCCTCCCTCCCTCTCTCTCCCTCTCTTTCCCCTCCCTCTCCTTCCACATACCTCTTCCTTTAGTGCTTTTAATACAGATTTATTTTTGGTATTATTCAATATGTAATCATGAATTGCTTCATTCTCATGCTATCTATGTCTAATAATGCATTACTAAAAAAACAAACATAATAAATAATGTGCTTCCTCAATATGTGGACATGTCTTTAATTAAATCTGAAACTTCTCAGCCATTATCTCCTCAAACTTGGCTTTTTACTTGAAAAATTTCCTGGAAATTTCCTGGCATCTTTACAATATCCACTCGACCTGAAAGATCCTAGAAATATGTTTTAAATTAGATACAGCTTATTTTAAAAAATAAATTCCTGCAGCTCTATTATAAAATATATCTGTGTACATCAACAATATCATTTATTTTGGAAGGGCTTTTGATTTGGTCATGCATATTTTACACAATAAGAAATGAGAGAAATATTGCCTTCAGATTTTCTGTGAACTTTAGTGAAACTATTTTAAAAACTTATTTAATGACCTCATTGACTTCAGAAACAATGGTTTTGTTTTTTTTTTTAGTTGTAAGTGAACACAATACCTTTATTTTATTTGTTTATTTTTATGTGGTGCCAGTGATTGAACCCAGTCCCTCACACATGCTAGGCAAGCGCTCTACCACTGAGCCATAACCCTGGTCCCTGAAATAGTGTGTTTTCAGGTGATTTTTTTTTTTTTGAGCGGGGGTACCAGGGATTGAATTCAGGGGCACTAGACCACGAAGCCACATCCCCAGCCTATTTTGTATTTTATTTAGAGACAGAGTCTCACTGAATTGCTTAGCGCTTCGCTTTTGCTGAGGCTGGCTTTGAACTCACGATCCTCCTGTATCAGCCCCCCAAGCTGCTGGGATCACAGGCGTGTAACACCGCACCCCCAGCAAAACAGTGTGTTTTTAAAGTTCTGTTTTGGTACGCATGACACTAGCTTACCAAGATCAAGAAGGAAATTGAGTTTTTTGGGAATTCAGACCAGCCTGGGCAACATAGCGAGGCCCTGTTTCAAACAAAACAAAAACCTAATTTTTTGGTAAAGAGGAAGAAAGATGTTAAAAACTAAGAAAAACAAGGCATGTCCTATGCCCTGAACTGAAAAGAAAAATAAAAAGAAATCAGGGTTTTAGCAGGTAGATTCTTGATTGGAAGGAAAGACCCAAGACAGAATTTCCTTCCTTCCTCCTTCATTATGTAACATAATATTGATTGGTTTAGTATCAGTACTTTAGTGATGTTAAATATACATTGTAGTTTTAAATTTTTTTTCTTTGTCAGGGGCTGGAATCCAAAGGATTGGGAAGGTACTGTTAGGACTAGCCTAGGAAGGCCAACAAGATCACTCACATTACTAACTTTAATAACCACCGAGGGAAAGCAAGGGAAGAAAGTCTTACAAAAGTTTCAGATTTTAAATAAACAGGAAGTCCTGAAGCTTGAGAAGAACCATGAGATCTAAATTTTTTAAAAATGTTATGATGAATTCGAAGGTATCTTTATGGTCACTCCATGTGGGGGGTAGAAACTAATAATAACTAATAGCTGTACTTATTTTGAGTTCTAAACATCGTATACAATATAAACTCATTAATATTTACAACAACCTCATGAAGTAGATATTATTATCATCTACATGTTATATATAGGGAAATGAAAGCATAGAAGTTAGGTAATTTACCTAAGTTCATGTAATTTGTAAGTGGTGGCAGTAAGCTCCAGAGTCTACCTGAGGAACCAGGGAAATAATGTGGCCAGTGGCTGATTTGGGGTAAAGATTGTTAGACCAGGACACAAAAAAAGACCACTGACTCCAATTAAAATCAAATCAAAGCAAGCTTATTATTTCGACCGGCCGGGCTGCCTCTCCCTCCCAAAACGGCGGGAACAAGACAGCACCCCAGCTTTCCTGCAGCCCAGCTTTATAGCCCAGAATGTTACACAAAGGGGGGGTTACAGATAACAGAACTCTGACAAGCATCACACTAATGGTAGTTTACATTTTTTGCTGGCCCCAACATCAGAATTTATGAGGACCATTAGAGCCTCAGAGAGGGTCGTTGTCTGGCCAGGGAAGGCCAATATTTATGAGGTGTCACTAAGTTTCAGAGAGGGCTGCTATCTGGTCAGAGAGCCAGGCATGGGTGAGTTCAAGGCATAGGCAGGCATTCCAAGCAGGTTCAGAATTTGCAGTAATTTATAGTAAAGCCGAAATTATCTTTTCATGGTTTTGTGGCGAGATGCCCAATTTTAAGAAAAGATCAGGTTGGGTCTATCAAAGATAAATAAGAAGGTTAAATAAAAAGGCAAATGTTGAGGAGCTGGGTATGTAGCTCAGTGGTAGTGTGCTTAACTGACTGGCTTTAAACCCTAGCACCAGAAAAAAAGAAAGACAATGTGCTGTGAATGACAAAGAGCATGTTGACTAATCCAAGATGTTTTGCAGGGAGCCACCCGTGAACTATTGAGAGTCTTCACTCAGTATTGAGCTAGAGATTTATGTTTTTCCTCAGGAACTATACCAGCTCCCCTGTGCGCATCAGATTGTCCAAGGCAGGAGAGCTCTAGGGAGACTGCTTCAGAAGTTCTGGAGTTGGGTGTAACCCGTTGGGAACTAGTCAGCCCAACTCCTATCTGATTTGGCAAAAAATGTTTTATTGAAAACCTTTGATGTTCCCCCATATAAATAAAGCAAGCATGGGCTCCAATTCTCTCTTTCTAATGTGGAAGCTTGATCCCTAATATTGGCTAGCTGTCCCGCCCCCATTTTTAAAAATTACTTTCTGTGTCCTGGTTTCCCGCCTCCACCCCCCATTTTCTCTTTCTTAGCTTTTATAACACTGCCAGTCCACTCTACCAAGAGGAACCTTCACTTCCACAGCCCACATGGGATGTGGGCAGGACTGTTTGGCTTTAAATCTCCATTTTGTTACTTATCAGCCCTATAGCTTTGAGTTGATTCACTCCCCACATCTCACTTTTCTCATCTGTGCCTACTTCAAATAATGCTATTAGGACAATCTATGAAATATTCAAATCTGCAGAGATGGTAACTTTTTTTTTCTTTTTTTGGTATCGGGGATTGAACTCAAGGGTGCTTAACCACTGAACCACACCACCTGCCCTTTTTTTTTTTTTCCTGCCCTTTTTATTTTGAGACAGGATCTCATTAAGTTGCTGAAGCTGGCCTCAAACTTGTGATCTTGCTGCCTCAGCCTCCTGAGTCACCGGGGTTACAGGTGTGCACCACTACACCTAGCTGGTAACTTTTATTAAAGCATCTTATTCCACTGTAGGATGATTTTTATCAATTGTAGAAAAACTTCCAGAAGAAAATAATCGCTTTCTCAAACCTCACCTAGCCTTACAAGTTCCACCTTAGAGAGAAGAACTTGTCCTAACTAGTTGTACTGGCAAACAGGAAGAAACATACCTTCAAATTAGTGGGGCAATGTCTCATATCATGAGAAGAAAATAGTTCCAACATGTCTAAAAAGCCACCTTAACTGGAATCATAGTCATTACCTGAGTCTCTGCCACTTCCATTTTCTCCTAAGGTCAAAAGTGCTGACTTCAGGGCCCAGAGAAATTCAGATGATAGAGCAATAGAAAAAACTGGGTGGTTATTTCCCAAGAGATAAAAACATGTCAGAAAGTAAACATTGACTTTTTCCTCATTACCTTTTAAATTTGTTAAATTTTTGGCCTCTCCAGAATCTCAGTGCCCTATAACAAGGCCTTAATTATTCTACCTTAGCTGTGATTCTGATATTGGTAATGATGAGGATTTATTGAGTGCATAGTACAGGTTAAGCACTTACCAAACACTTAGCATTTATTATTTCATTAACTCACAGAGACCCAGGGAAGGGCCAATGTAGCCAAGAGGTCTTAAATAACTTGCCTAAGTTCATATAGCCAGCAAGTATCAGAATGAAAGTGGATCCAGAAAGCCCAAAGACTTAAATGTCACATGGCACAGATTCTCTGTGTAGTAAGGGTCAACCAGTTAGAATGTTAAAGCTAAAACGAATCTTGGTAATCCCCTAATCCAACGTTTCTCAAAGTGTGGTACAGATACTCCACCTGGTATGAAAAGTGACTTTAAGGGGTTGTAGAGATAAATACTTTAAATTCCAACATGTATATTTTTATATTAGTATATAGTAGAAAATATAGATAAGGCACCAGACTGTGATTTCACAATGATGATGTGTTAATAAATGCAAAATACTTGTATGTCATAAGTGTATAAATTTTGCCATGATGACAATAGTACACAGATATGGCAAAATATCATAAAATTGATTCTTAAACCACTACAGTTTGGGAAATGGTAAATTCTTTCAACCTCTTTATAACAGAACAACTTTGAAACTGTTCAGAATTATTTGGTTGAGTCATGTGAAATCTCCACTTGTATAGCTAAAATATGTTCAAGTGTTGAAAATTTTGTGTGGTTCAACCCATTAGTTCAACTCTCTTTCTGCACTTACTAACTGTGATAATGTAGGAGAGTTATTTTATCAGGCAATGAAATGATTCCAGCTCTTTAACTATATTGGTTATTACTGATCATTTTGCTCCTCTTTCTAAATTTCTGCTCTCAAGCCTGGTCCTCTGCTTTCTGTCATATCCTGCTCTGGATGGGTTCAAAGAATGTCCAGTAGTAGTTCTATCCACTGACCAAAGGTATAACCATAGAGGCTTTCAGTACTATTCTCAAGATTATAATACTTAGTGTGAATACTGCAGGCCTTCCCTAACCACCTCCTACTGAGAGTGCAACAAGCAACCTTGGGACAATCTCTGTCATTCATGAAAATTCTAAAGGCTTGACCCAGTTTTGGAGAAGCTAATCCTTTCTCACCCTGATCAGGTTTGATTTGCCTTTATCAACTCACAGTACAAGCCACCACCTGCCATCCTTCTTACTCTCATTTAATACTACCCAAATAAAAACCAACCTGGAGGCTGTCATACTATCATGTGTCAGTTTATGCCCTAAACATTACATTCCCACATCTAAAACAAAGGATCCCCAAACTCAGAATAACACTAAGCCTGCACCATTCTATCTTTGGGGAGAAAAAGAAGGGAAAAAAATTACCTTCTCATTTTTATGTTAGCTTCTTATATTGGCAAGAGTTTGACTGGAAGTGATATCTGAAGATATCCTGCTACCTGGGCCTTTCTGTTAGTCTTGGCATGATATAAATAGAACATTATTTCTATCTATTTCTGATCATGGCTGGCATAGGCTTTATTATTCATAAGTCATACGCAATGCAGTTATTTCCCTTTGTGATGATCCAAAACTGATTGGGAAGGCAGCATTTCTTTCTTGTAAACTAAGTGAGAAAGACACATGTAGAAAGTAATCACATCTTGCTAATAAATGACTCAATCAATTGTGTTCCATGTTTGAGGGGAATTAACTATCAAGAACCTTAATATGCACTATGGACACATTCCAAGATGATCATAAATCTCAAATTTGTGAAAATAGCAATGTTTAGGCAGGTTCCTGGCTTCCTCCCAAATCACAGTTCCCACTGACAATTTCATGTTTCCTGGGCATATCCTCATACTGCACAGGAAGATCCCTTTCAACTCTGTCCTCTAATAGCCATTTTTATATCTACAAAAAACTTGCTTCCATCTTTTCACTAATGTAGTTTACTACAATGACTACAGTTCAACAAAGGCAAGACAAGACTTTAGATGTTGAGTGGTCAGCTAGGTACACTCTTTGTCAAAGTAACCCCAAACATTTAAAATACCTCTCATTCAAACATATATCATAGGAAAGTGTGACCACTTATAAATATTTATAATTGAAAATGTTAAGTTCATAAGAGCCACCTGTCTACTGCAGCAAAATCTATGAACCAAGTAAGAAAATAATGGTTTAAAAGTGGCTGAAGAAAAAAATAATAATAAAAAACCTGCTTGAGGGGCTGGGGTTCTGGCTCAGTAGTAGAGTGCTTGCCTAGCACGTGTGAGGCTCTGGGTTCAATCCTCAGCACCACATAAATAAATAACATAAACATATTGTGTCCATCTATAACTAAAAAAAAATTTTAAAAAAGACCTGCTTAATGTCCTCATGATCTAGTGCCTCATATGCAATTCAGACTGCAGAACAGCTCAGAAGTATGGAAGCTGCTGGAGTCAGAGGATACAGATAAGCCAAAGGAGAGAACTAGCCAGAGCTGTTGGAAAAATAACACTTTGAACTAATTATAATAGCACTTAAAGAGATTAATCCCCCACTATCCTTTGTGGGGGATTAATACACTATTATTTGTGAACTTCCCCTCCTACCCAAGTGATATCATTTCTGTGTGGCAGGACCTTCCCAATCTAAGGTTAAATCTATTTCAATATCCAAGATTCTGTTTTAAAATGTAGAAACCTAGCTTTGGGAGTTCAATGAAAACCCTTTTATTACCATGGATTTTCAAAAGTTTGCCTTTAAACTATTCATTAATAATCAATATAGAGGCTAAAAGCACAAAAGAACTTTATTTGGAGTCCTAGGAATTATTATTTGGGAGACACAGATTTAGAACAAAAGAATGTTCTAAAGAGGAGAACAAAGAGCTGGGGTTTAAGAAAGCTAAAACCTACAATGATTGGTGCAAGTAAGTGTTAAAGTCCATGAGTCCATAGCCAAGTGGTCAATAAGTTTCCAGGTACAGATCCCAGACTGATTGGCAGATTGTGATTATAGCTTCAGGTAGCTGCAAGAATCAGATGATATTCCAATATTCTACTTGGCTTGTTTCAAAGTCAGCCTACATGCTGCCTGCTTGTCAAATGATTTCTAGATTCCCTTTTGGAAGGCTCTCTTTCTGACTAAAGTGATTCCATCTTAGAAGTTTTCATGATTTCAAAAAAAATCAGAGCTGGGTTCTCTATTCTGTTCCTTTGATCTATGTATCTGTTTTTATGCCAATACAGTGCTGTTTTTGTTACTGTGCCTAGGCAGTATATCTTAAAATCAGGTATTGTGATGTCTCCCACTTGCCTAGCAACAGGCTAGTCATTATTATTTTATCATATATTTGTCAATAGAATGAAAAATTAGGTAAAAAAGTGTACAAACATTAGAAAAAAAAAAAAAACACCTCAGAGCTGATAAATGTCTTCCTGTCTACACAGTATCTGCCTTTCCTTCTCTGGGGCAATTAATCCTGGGCTCATACCTATTTTTTTTTTTTTTGTACCAAGGAGTTAACCCAGGGGAGGTTAACCAGTGAGCCACAGCCCCCAACCCTTATTATATTTTATTTTGAGACAGGGTCTCACTAAATTGCTTAGGGCCTTGTTAAATTGCTGAGGCTGGCTTTGAACTCACAATCCTCCTGCTTCAGCCCCTTGAGCCATTGGAATCACAGGCTTGCACTACTGCACCTGGCTTAAGGCCTAATCATACTGTTAGAGGAGCTGTGTGAAGAAGAAATTAATTATCAGGAAAATACTTCAGGAGATATTTCAACACCATCCCAGAACAAAAGAAATTATTGTACCCAGTTCCCAGATAAAATCATATCATGAGCACTTTAAATCTTCATACGCTGGGGCCTGGAACTACTTCCTCTTAAAAATGCATCAGGAGGGAGATGAGGTCACTCAAAATTCTTTCTTCCTTGGGTCAAGGGCATAAGATTCCTCCTTGAATCTGATTGTATGACCTTGAACTCAGGGACCATATTTCATTTTGCTTGGATATTCTCTGTGCCCCAAATAGCACCTTGGTGTTCAGATTCATACAGAAACCATTGCATTTCTGATACATTGGGTTCAGGGAATTGAATTAGTTTTCTTAATCCTTGTCTGTCCAAAGAAGAGACTTTTGATTAATCCTTTGCCAAAGAAGCTAAGAAATAAATTTGAATGTGTTATTCTTTCCACGTCAAAATATTTCTTGGACCAATGATAAAGTTACTTAAATTATTAGCTTGTTCAAACTTTTATTGCAAAGCCTCAAACTGGTGTTACTGGCTCTTAGAATTCTTATTCTTGTCTATTTCTACAGAAGGAATGATTACTTAAAGTCCAATCTACCTTTAAAGAAAAATAATAAAATTTATAATGTATATATAAATATATAATTTATAATGGATAATAAGAATAGGAGGCTACAAAGTTAAAAATTGAAATCCTGCATCAGATACTACTACTAAATTTCATCTCTCCCTCTCTCTTTCTCTCGTTTGTTTGTTTGTTTATTTGTTTTGTGGTGCTGAGGATGGAACTCAAAGCCTTGCACATATTAGGCAAGAACCAGAAATGTGAAGTTTGAAGTGTAGTAAAGGTACTATCTGCAAGATGAAGTAAAAGAAATGCATCACTACACAGAACAAAAAAAAATATACAGGGAAGGATATTCTAAGGAAGAAAAAAACAAGAGACTAGATAGACTTAACCCATGGTTAACTAAAATTTGAGAATGTGAAATAAAATAGAGACAAGGTAATAACAACCAACTATCAGATAAAAATTTCCCTGACATTAAAAAAATTTTAATATATATATATATATATATATATATTGAAGTGTTCCAGTTTGAATAGGAATACTAAATATACAGAAAAATTTATTATAAAATTTTAGAATAAATGTAAAAGATTCTAGACAAAAGAATATGTAATTACTATATTCATAAAGATGCTTTTGGCTGTGAGTTTCAGACATCAAAATGACTTTAAAAAAAAAGGAAAATTTATACAAAGCCCAAGTATGAGATCACCCTAGAGTGATGCAAGTATATCAATAAAGAAGAGCCAGATTTTTTTCAAATTAATTAGCCTGTCTTCATCTTCACACAACCTTCTTTCATGGCAAAAGCTCCAGCACCATGATGTCCAAAGCCAGAAAATAAATTGTCTCTCTTCTCATCTCTGTTGCAATTGTTGTAGTCTTGTCTAACCAATATCTACCTCTTCTTTGTTTTGGGATAAAATTAACATTTTAATCCATAGAATAAATAGATTGCCCTCCATTATGTGGACAGAACTCATCCAGTGACTTGAAGGATTAAATAGAACAACAACAACAACAACAACAAAACCCAAAAAACAAAAACAGATTCTTCTAGAGTAAGAATTTTCCAGCAGTATGCCACTGGGGTTCATCTGTGACAATGGCATTTCCTGCCTGGTTGTCTCTGAGCTGGGATATCTGTTCTCCCTGCCAGCCCTCTGGACAGATTTTGACTTGCCAGTTTCTACAACAATGTGATCAATTTTTCATTACACATACATATTGTTACTTCCAAGTGGTGTATGTTTAAGGAATCTAAGGGTGTGGTCTAAAACCAATAATTTAATATCATTCATTACAACAACCCATGAAAGAAAAGAAAAAGTACATGACCATATCAATACTGAAAAATCACTGATGAAATTCAGCAGCCTTACCTAATAAAATCTCTACACAAAGTAGGAATAGAAGAAAATCAATGAAAAAGAGAATCAATGGCAAGTATATGAAATATAATAAGTGTTCATTCATTGAATAAAAATTTAAGTTCCTAACAGTAGCAGACAGTTTCTGGGATTACAATAGTGATTATAATAGATACAATCTGTGCTTCCCACAGCTTTCAGTACAATGGGAGACACAGGCAGTTTACTTAAGACTTTGATTTGGAAGTTGGATATGGGAACCCAGGAGAAAACATTAAGCCCAGTCAGGGTCTATAAGGCAACAAATTAAGATCTTAAAAGTGATAAGATGACCCAGACTAAAGAAAGATTGATGGGAGAAACTATCTGGGGGACACAATAGCTCTTAACAAAGGCATGGATGTTAAAGAAGTATAGAATGAGAGTGGATGAAGATTGTGATAAAACTCATGAGGAATCCCAGATTAGGAAGGCTCTAGTAGACATATTTAAGAGCCTGGACTTTATCTTATATGCAAAGGGAAGACATTGGTTGATAATATGCAGAAGAGTTGTTCAGTTTGGTAACTGAACAACTGATTCAGATCCATTCTCTTCCCTTCTCGGATCCTGCCCTGGAAAGCTATTATCCCTATAGGGTCTGTCACCCAGACACCATTACCTAGATGGGTTTATAGATATTATATAAACCCATATATATGAGGTGCCCGTGTCCTGTGCTCACTCATTCCAGTGCTACATCTCTAACAGTGGAAACATCCCTCCTTGACCACAGTTTCCTGCCAGCTAGTCCTTTTATGGCACCAGCTTTCACTGAATAAATATTGCTTACCCCATCAAACATACAGATGGATAAGACTTCTCATTTCTAGTCTCTTAAATCCTACCCATACCCTCTATAAGTGGCCCCATCATCAAAGCTTTTCATTTGAACCACCTGAGTTAAAATTCTATTTCCTTTGGGGACCATGACTGCTACAGTTGTTTTTGTCATATTGTGTTTTATAAAGATCTCTTTGGCTGCTTTATGGAAAACAGGATGGAGGGTGGCAAGACTGGTTTCAAGGAGACTAGTGAAGAGGATGTTGTAATTGTAGAGGGTTAAGGTAGTAAAACTAGGGTTGAGAAGTGAGGAATCTAGCCCCTGGACAAAACCATATGTGTGATCTTTCAGGCCTGATCACAGACAATGACAAAGGCCTTACATGGCAGGCCTCATGGAAGAAAAGCTGTCTTTTCCACACCAGAAATGGTGCACAGCCAATGCAAAGCAGTCTCTGAAGGGAATTGCAGTTAAGGAATCAGGCCTCCCTGACCAGCCATGCTCTGTCTTACACATAGCTGCAATCCTATCCTAGGCACCTGCATTTGAAGAAATTTTGCTTATCAACAGACCTGGAAGACACTTTTCTCACTTTGTCAGTAGTATATATTTTTCCACTTCTAGCCCTCCTGCCTCTTCCGTATCTCTGGCTTCAGGTTTCAGTCCTTTGTTTGGGACTCTCTTTATCAGCACTTTCCTGGGGGAAAATAAAGGGCGGGAGTCTGCACTTCCTCTGCTTTTAGCCTCTTCCTTAGACTATTGCAGTTAGGTTATTCAAGATTTGACTGTTAACTTTCATTTGTTCATTTTTAATCAACTACTCTAACTCCTAATAGCTTGGCTGAGCTCCTAGCAAAGACAAGCATGTAGATTCCAGAGATGTTTGGAAGACAGAGCTGACAGGATTTGGCTACTGATTAGATTGAGGTGGGGTGGGTGGGTGGAGAATAGTAAGGGAAATAAAAGATCAAGGAAGCTGCCTGGGTGTTTATTTGGGCGATCAAGCATATGATGGTGCCATTCAGTGGAGCATGAAACAGGAAGCAGTGGCAGAGTGGCAGGAAAATACTTTGATTTGGAGCATGCTACTTTAGAGATGCCTGTGGATCACCCAAGTCAGATATTCAGAAGATAGGTAGATATGTGAAAAGGGATTTAGTAGAGAAGTCTGGATTTGGACATAGATTTGAAAATCATTGATTTATACAAGGCAGTTGAGACTTGGGCATAGATAAAATGGCCTTGGGAGAATCCACAGAATAACAAAAGATGACCTAAGACTGAAACCCACTATGCTCTCTCTTAAAGGTGACCTCTTGGGGTCTCTAGACATTCTTCAATGTCTATTACTCTATCAAACCCCTTTATTGAACTTAATAAAACAGAGGCAAGAGGTTATGACAGGAAGCCAAAATTTAGAGTCAGGATGTACTGAGTTCAACTCTTAAGTTTTACTTTATTGGAAAACAGAGAGAATAAAACACCTGCTTCACAATATTGCTGTCTTCAAAGAGACAATGTAGATAAATCAAAGTACCCACTACAAGAGCTTGGAACATTGTTAATACTCAGTAAATGGAAACTCTTTCTTTCTGTATCTCTCAGGTTGTGTTAAGAATCTTGATGAAAGTATCGGATTAATGGCAAATCTTTCTAGATGAAAGCAGCTATCATCATACTTGCACCTGTCATTAGGCATTTTGTGGAATGATGAGTTCTGTATATGTACTCATAGCATCCGTCTCAAGGATTGTTTCTTTTGGTTCACAAATTATTTCTCCTAAACAATAAAGGGTGTCAGCTCTAAATAAAATCTGACAAAACCCATGCAGGGATTATGCCTCTGGATGAAACTACAGAGTAATTTCTTAAATTTTTCTAATTTAATTTTCCATTTTCTACTGTCAAGACAAACTGAAGAGAGACTAAATTCCAAAGAATCCCAAAATCACTGTGTATGCCCTTATTCTAAAATACCGAGATTAAATAATCATGAAAAAGGGATTTCCTGCTTTTCTAATTCTGTTTATATTTTCACATCTTTTCATTTTGTCCTACATGTTCTCTTGAAACTAAGACCTGGAAGGAAGCTTAAGAAAACTTTCTGATCTCTCTTTTATCTCCTGTACTCACATTGGATGATGTACTCCCACACTTCTATAATAAGATGTTTTAGATTCAGGCTGACTTGGTTTCAATGAGTTTTACGTTTAATCAGATATATAACCTTGGATCAGCCATGTAATTTTTCGAGTCTTATTTGTGCTATCTTTGTTATGAGAAATTATTCAGGGTTCTGGTGTGAATTAAATGAAGTAATGTGCACAAAGCCCCAGAAAGGTAAGAGGTACACAATAAATGAGAGCCAAAATGGTATTTATTATGGAGATTAGACCAGTCAGGAAAATGAAGTAGGCCAGAAAACATCCCTTTTTTTTTTTTTTTTTAATTTTTTTTTATTGGTTGTTGAAAAACATTATAAAGCTCTTGACATATCATATTTCATACATTAGATTCAAGTTGGTTATGAACTCCCAATTTTACCCCAAATACAGATTGCAGAATCACATCGGTTACACATCCACATTTTTACATAATGCCCTATTAGTAACTGTTGTATTCTGCTACCTTTCCTATCCTCTACCATCCCCCCTCCCTCCCCTCCCATCTTCTCTCTCTACCCCATCCACTGTAATTCATATTTCTCCTTGTTTATTTTCCCATTCCCCTCACAACCTCTTATATGTAATTTTGTATAACAATGAGGGTCTCCCTCCATTACCATGCAATTTCCCTTTTCTCTCCCTTTCCATCCCACCTCATGTATCTGTTTAATGTTAATCTTTTCTTCCTGCTCTTCCTCCCTGCTCTGTTCTTAGTTGCTCTCATTATATCAAAGAAGACATTATTATCTGTAACATGAATTAAGAAACTCATTTGTTTTTTAATGCTGATTCTNACTAAGCATAATCTGCTCTAGTGCCATCCATCAGAAAACATCCCTTGAGGGGAAGGAAGAAGAGAAAGAAGAAGGTATATATAGAATGAGGAGAGAATGCTGAGCCTTTTTATTAATTTTTAAGGAAATTTCTAAAGAACCATGAGTACTAGCTTACTTGGGATGCTCTCATGGATGCAGAGGATGCTTAAAAAAAAACCCTTCATCATATTGAAAAAGAAAGTTCAAAGTTCATTAAAACTTGGGGAGGGGCTGGGGTTGTGACTCGGTGGCAAAGTGCTCACCTAGCACATGTGAGGCCCTGGGTTCAATCCTCAACACCACATATAAATAAATAAAATAAAGGTTAAAAAAAAAAAAAACTTGGGGAGGAGGGGAGGGAAAATGGGCAATCATGAACTGAAATCGATTTCCAAGCATGTCTGAGTTTGTTGGGATGAACTCAACTCCTAGGTATAACCATAAAGATCTAATAAAAATAAAGTAGAGCTTGAGAGTACAATTAACCCAATATCAGAATCAGCATTAAAAAACAAATGAGTTTCTTAATTCATGTTACAGATAATAATGTCTTCTATTCATATTTCAACTGGGTGGAATATACAGTGCCCCTAATCCCACAACTAAAAGCCAAAGCCACAACCAGAGAGCAATCATTCAGGTCACCAAATAATAAGTTACCATTCTGAGTATCAACAATTTCATGATTCAACCTAACTAGTTACTGATCACTCTATAAGTCTCAGTAATAAGGAAAACTGTCAGATAAGCAAAACACTAGTAACATTTTTAACTATGCTGCTTGTGGATCAAAAAAGTAAATAACAGCATTCTTCAAAATATTTGCTACCACTTAAAACCTTGTTATACAATACATAGAACCTACCTGATCTTAGCTATAATGTTAAATTGTTCTGTGAATTTTTTTCTTCATTTTTAAAAATCATTCTGATTATTTATACATAACAACAGAATGCATCTTGACACATCATACATAACTGGAGTATAACTTGTCATTCTTCTGGTTGTACATGATGTAGAATTACATCAGTCATGTAATTATCTATGTACATAGGGTAATAATGCCGAATTCATTCTTCTATCATTCCTACTCCCATGTCCCTCCCTTTCCTTCACTCCCCTCTGTCTAATCCAAAGTACCTCTATTCTTCCCCAGCAGGCTCCCTTATTGTGAATTAGCATCTGCATATCAGAAAAAAACATTCAGCCTTTAGTTTGTTGGGATTGGCTTATTTAGCTTAGCATGATATTTTCCAGCTCCATCCATTTACCTGCAAATTCCATAATTTCATTCTTCTTTAAGGCTGAGTAATATTCCATTGTGTATATATACCACATTTTCTTTATCCGTTCATTTGTTGAAGGGTATTTTTCACAGAGGTGAACTTTCCTTAAAAATTTTAAATATTTAGTTTTCATTGTTTATACTATTTAGTTTGAATTTAAAATTGTGGGCTGGGGATATAGCTCACATGCACAAGGCCCTGAGTTATATCCCCAGCACCACCACCACCAAAAAACAAACAAACAAACAAAAAAACACCAAAAATGTTTTATATTGTAACAAGGGTACTTTATTTCTTGTAAATGTTTCACTACATATAATTATGTAAAACTTCCCTGCTATACAAAGCAACTTTCTCTGCATAAAGTTTTTAAAAAATTATGAAAGTACAATAAATTGGTAATTTCTCTCTCTCTCTCTCTCTCTCTCTCTCTCTCTCTTACACACACACACACACACACACACACACACACACAGAACCCAAAAACAATGGGGCTGGGGTTGTAGCTTAGTGGTAGAGCGCTTGCCTAGCATGTGTGCGGTACTGGGTTCAATCCTCACCACCACATAAAAATAAACAAATTAAATAAAGGAACTGTGTCCGTCTATAACTAAAAATATTCTTTGAAAAAGAACCCAACAACAACAAAAATCTTATATTCAAATTTAAGTAAAAACTGAACTCCTCTTAAGGAATCCTCTCAAAAATTTTCAAGCTAAAGCAACTATTTGCTTCAACAAATATGCAGGTACCTGCTCTGGTGCTCAGAAGACCTGTTCAGGAGAAAAGTGGTTTCTAAGCAGTAAGTCCAGAGTAGGTCACCAAACTCCAGGCCACAGGCTAGGAAAAAAAGATAGAGCTGCAATTCCCAGGAAGGAAGAATGGATACAAATGGTCAGAAGACTATAGAATGGACTCAGGGTGGAAAGAAGGGAAAGAGAGAACCAAATATGGCCAAAGGGGAATGGCAGGGACAGCCAGTCTTGTTTGTATGTTTGTTCAATGCCCAGGAACCATTTCCATATCTTTTGGGTGAAAGTTCTCTTTATTACTTTGGAGAAATTGCCTTTCTCAGTGAAGGTGCTATCTTTCCCAAGGTTTATCAATTCAATTCTCTTCCTTTGGACTTTGAATTTTCAGTAGAGATTTTAAGATGAACATTGGTTTAAATGAATTCGTTAAAGCAAGAGTGATCTGCAAAGACTCTACCTCATCATTTCCTACTTTCCAAATTCTGTTGTTCCTTCAACCGGTTTCTTCAGGTTTCTTGCATTTCTCTGAGTCATCCAATATCCTTCCAGTAAATTCCTTTCTTGTTTAAGAAATAGAGACCCAGTCGCTTAGCCAAGGGAGACTGGATCACAACACAGTTTATACGAAAAGAGGCTTTTAAAACTCAGGAAATAATACAAATTAATACAATGATATTAATCTGTGGGAAAACGAAATTTTAGCTTTATCCCTGCCCTTCAACATTCTCTTCTAAATTGCAGGGTGTTGAAAAATCTGCAAACTATATTTCCTAGGTTTCCTTGCTCGGCAGTCGCCAGTTAGATTCTGCCAAAGGCAGATCTTGGGAAAAGACTAGAAGGTGGGAAGAAGAGAGAAGCCATCCCTCCACCCCCACCCCCACCCCCATTTTCTGCCTCCGGATCTGGCAGTAGCAGCAGGCAACCATATGTTCAGAAGTCTTATCAGTGAGTAGAATCAGTGGGACTGTGGGCTCCCAAGTTCTTGCACCTTCAGTAAGATTGCAGATTCTTGGTTTCCTGGAAGATGACAGCAATAGTTGCTTAATAGCAGCAGCTGCTTAATAGCAGCAGCAGCAAAGACAGAAGTGCCCTAGTAGTCAACTAGCATGGCCCTTGTGAATGCTGGTTCCTTTTGACCTTCTTGGATTTCCTTTCTTCCATTTGAAATGTCTAGAAAAATTGCTTTTCTATTTGGACACTGACTGAAAACTGAGAGCAATTTAATATTAAACTTTTGATAGTAACACACAGTAGAAACAGCCAGATGCAGTGCAGGTAGGAAGTCCTATGTTTACATATATTTATGTAAATATATATATATATATATATATATATATATATATACACACACACACACACACACACACATACATGTATGTATAACACGTATATATGTATAAAATGATATAACATATATACATATATAACATATATATGTGTGTGTATAGATATAGATATGATGTATGAAAAGTGCCTGGCACTTAATAGGCACTCAACAAATTTTAGTTTCCTATATCTCCCTCTCCTGACACCAGTGCATGGCTTGAGTACATGAACATACACAAATACTAGAGGTTTCTGTTTCAATAAAGTTTATCGTAAGAACTAGAAATGGATTCTATGAGGAACTGAGATATAAAGGGGAAAATAAGCACTTCCTGGCAGGAAGTGTAAGTGAAAGTTTTAAGAAAGACTACTTCTTAGCTGGGTATGGTGGTACATGCCTGTAATCCCAGTGGCTTGGGAGGCTGAGGCATCATCGTGAGTTCAAAATCAGCCTCAGCAAATATGAGGTGTGAAGCAGTTCAATGAGACCCTGTCTCTAAATAAAATACAAAATAATGTTTGTTAGTTATCAATACTGCAGCAAAGTTGTAAAAAATATAAAAAATAAAATGTTAGGAAAAAGGACAGGAGTAAATGATTTTGTATGTTTTTAATGGTGACAATATAAAAATAAATAAGTTTTATATATTGAAAAAATGTGTTCTATTAAGTATGCATACCATTAAGTATACAAATATATGCATAATAGGATTCCACAGGATAGAAGACAACAGAGCAGGAAAAAAATTCAAAGAATTAATGGTCAGCCTTCCTTAATTTCATCAAAAATGTCAGTCTACATATCCAAGAAGCTCAATGAACTCTAAGTGGGATAAATGCAAAGAGATGTATGGAACAAATTAGTAAAAATTTAAAAATCCAAAGCAAAAATTTGAAAGCATAATAGAAAACCACTGCCCATATGCAATGAAATGCCAATAGAATTTACAGCTTAATTCTCATCAGAAACATTTTGAAAGTACTGAAAGAAAAAAATTGTCAGTAAAGAAATTTATGTCCAGCAAGACATAAAAGACCACATAATGAAGGTTACATTTTCTGATTCCATTTACATGAAAGTTCCAAAACAGGCAAATTCTTTTGGAGAAAAAAGTAGATTAGTGGTTAACGAGGTCTGGAGTAGGATATAGGAAGGAACAGCAAGTGACTGCTAATGGGTACCTGGATCATGAACATGTCCTAAAATTGATTGTAGAGATGATTGCATGACTCTGAATGCACTAAAATACCATTGATTTAAGTACCTTTACATTGGCAAATTATATGTACATAAATTATATCTCAATAAAGCCATTATTTTAAAAAACTGGTGATTAAAGCAACCATAACAACCACCCACAGCCTTATACCTTACATTAAATGGCAATGCCATGTCTCCTCCTTCATTCCTTATTTTTATTTATTTATTTTTATTTTATTTATTCTAATTTGTTATATATGACAGCAGAATGCAATTCAGTTCATATTACACAAATACAGCACAATTTTTTATGTCTCTAGTTGTACACAAAGTAGAGTCACACCATTAATGTTTTCAAACATGTACTTAGGGTAATGATGTCTGTCTCGTTCTACCATCTTTCCTACCCCCATGTCCCCCTTCCTTTGCCTCCCTTCCCCTCCCTAAACTTTGCTCTGTCTAAAGTTCCTCCATTCCTCCCATGGTCCTCCCCACCCCCATTATGGATCAGCATCCTTATATCAGAGAAAACATTGGCATTTGGTTTTTTATATCCAGAGGACTTAAAAACAACATAGTACAGTAATACAGCCACATCAATGTTTATAGCAGCACAATTCACAATAGCTAAATTGTGGAACCAACCTAGATACCCTTCAGTAGATGAATGGATAAAGAAAATGTGGTTTATATACACAATGGAATATTACTCAGATTAAAAGAGAATAAAATCATGCACTTGCAGGTAAATGGATGGAGCTAGAGAATATAATGCTAAGTGAAGTAAGCCAATCCCCCAAAAAACAAATGGAACACATTTTTAATAGCTTTTAGAAATCTTTTTCTACTAAGTCCATTTAAACCCTCTCATAGGCAATTTCTTGTCCCTGTTCTTTTTCTGGTACATGATCATACTTCCTTTTGTTTTTACATGTCACATTTTTTTGTTGAAAACTGGTCACTTGTAGTAACTCTGTATATTGGTTCCCTCCTCTGAGTTTGTTGTTAACTGTTGTTTGCTTGTTTATTTACTTGCTTTTACTATTTCATGGAAGTCTTTGATGTTGCTCCTGAGAAGGCTCAGCCTTGGGCATGTGCATGGTCTCCCTAGGATGACAGTAGTTTTAGCAAGGCTCTCTTCAACTCTTTTCCTATCCTGTTAAGTTGTTTGCCTCATTTGATACCACACTCATCTGTTAGGCTCTATTAATAGGAAGCTGATTGTCAATTTTTTCTTTTACATCCCTGAGGTATAAATTGTTCCACACTCTCATATGATTAAATTCATATCTCTTAGCAGTGGTAATCTTCAATGCCTAAATCTCTGTACCTCTGTTCTAGGGCTCAAGGCAGGCACAGTGTCTACTTCTCAGCTTTATGAGCAGAGTGCTGGGCAGGGTAGCCTAGTCTTCTCAGCGTGCCTTCTCCAATTTGGAAGCTATACTCTATAAGTAAGGTGTGGTAAGGATATATGGGCCCCCTGCTTTCTTAGTCATGCAAGGAATCAAGCCTGTGCCTCAGAGTAGGGCTGGGTGCTAAGAGAAGCCAAACTCTTGGCTATACTCTACTATTAGATTTTGCAGCAGAAAACTGAAAAGGATGAGGAATGCCAGTAATCTGTTCTTCCTAGGGAAATGCCTTGGGAAACAGAGGAAGAGGGAACACCATATTCTTTGCCACATCTGCTGGAAGTGAGCTTCCATTATGCTGATTTGGGGATGGGAAAGAGATGAGGGAGTGGATCATGGCACATGTTCTCAGACTCTTAATGTTCTTATCAAAATTTAGTAAATAGGGAAGAGACAACCCATAGGATAGGAGAAAATATTTGCAAACTATACCTCTGATAAGGGCTTGATATCCAGAATAAAAAAAAGAACTCCAAAACCCCAATAGCAAAAAAACAGGCAGTAGACCTAAATAAACATTTCTCAAAAAAAGACACACAAAAGGCCAATAAGTATGTGAAAAAAATGCTCAACATCACTAATCATCAAGGAAATGCAAATAAAAAACACAGTGAGATATCAACTTACCCTAGTAAGAATGGCTTTTATCAAAGAACAATGGTAACAATGCTGGCAAGGATGTAGAGAAAAGGGAACACTTGCATGTTGTTGGTGGGAATATATATTAGCACAGACATTATGAAAAACAGCATGAATCAGCTCTATTTACAATAGCTAAGAAATGGAAGCAGCCAAAGTGTCTATCAAATGAAAATGTGAGATACACACACACACACACACACATACACATACAAAATGGGATACTATTGAGCCATACTATTCAGAAGATAAAATCTATCATTTATGACAGAGATCATTAGGATAACCAAGATCAGTTAGTCATGAAAGAACTGCGGGATCTCATTCACATGTGGAATCTAAAAACACTGACCTCAGAGTTGAGAGTAACACATTAGTTACTAGTGGATGAGGAGAGTAGAGGGAATAGGGAACAAGGAATGGTTGACCTATGGATAGTAACTTACAGTTTAGGGGCAAGTATTTCTAGTGAACTATTAGACAGTAGGGAGATAACGGATAACAATAACTTACTTTACATTTCAAAAAAGTTAAAAGAAGAGATTTTGAAAGTTTTCACCATAATTAAATATTTCAAACAATAGATAAGTCTAACCTGATTTAAACATACTATTTATACATGTATCAAAATACCACATGATACCACCAATAGGTACAATTTTCATATAACAGTGAAAATTTTTAAAAAATTTAGTTGTAGATGGACAGATGCCTTTATTTATTTATTTATCATGTGATACTGAGGATCAAATCCAATGCCTCACACATGCTAGGTAAGCACTCTGCCACTGAGCTACAGCCCCAACCCTACCAGTTAAAATTTTTAATTTAATTTTTAAAACATTTAGATTTTCCCTAATAAACATTTCTCCATTTATTCTATGTCTCTAGGAAAATATCCAGAAATTTTAATTTTATGAAAAGCTCACCAATTACAGTTACTGTCAAGCTCTTTACTCTACCATTCCAAAGTGCTAACATTAAATTTTTAATGCTATATTAGAACTAAAGGAAATCCAGACAATGTCAACTCAAATGATTATGAAGAGATAGTAATTTCTATATTTCATTTCCAAATGAAAAGCTTGAGAATAAAAACAACTGATGCTTATAAAGCACTGTGAAGCATATGACATCAGACTATTAAATCTATCACACCACTTTTTTAAAAAAAATTAGCCATATCTCATCATTCTGGTTGATCCTTCTTCTTCTTCTTTAAAGATTTGATTAACTGGCTTAAAAACTTTCTCTTCACCACTAATTCTGTCATCATTATTGATTATTTCAATATTCATGAAGCTAATCCAAGCAATATCCAGGTCTTAGCTTCTCAACCTCTTCACTTCCAATGCACTTGTCTTCCAACCCACTGTTGTTATTCACTCCCAAATTCACATCTGAGAACAATTATTGAACCATTAACAAAATCTCTAGTTCAAGCTTATCACTCTCTGATCATCACAACCTCTCTCTAGCTTATCTTATTCCAACAAGTCTTTAACCTCACCAGGACCTTCAGTTCACTGATCTTACCATCTTAGCACTGTTCATCATTTCAACTATGTTCTCACTTTCCCTCTTACCAAGTTTACATTCCTTGATCATTCTTATTTCTTTACAAATATCACTCAATTCCTTTTTGTTTTATCATTCTCACCCAACAATTCCAACTCTGGTTAAATCCAATTCTCTGTATGCTTGGCACTTGCACTAGAGCAACTGAACATATCCCAAGAAAAACATACAATTATGGTGACAGCTGTCACTTTAAATGTTAGGTGCCCAAAGGCAATTAGTGCTCAGGAATGTCCAGCATGTGTCCAAAATCGATTAAGCACAGAATGCCTAGGCAAGAGGGAGAAGAGGCCTAAAAAATAGTGCATAACTTGGAGAATACAAATATGAATACTATCCAGTTCACCAAGGAGCTTATAGATTATATATGAAAAGGAAACCAAACACTGGACTTTACTGAAGCACTAATGGGAGCAGAAAATCCCATTCCCTATAATATAATGATTAAAAGCCAGTACATTAATTTGCTAAAATATCTTGCAAGAGAACATAACTGTGAGTCTGCATTTTTCCATAATTTCATCATTGAGCCCTTACACAAGGTCAAATTATCCGAAAGCAGCTTTAAGTCAAGAGAAAATTAGAAGAGAGATATGTCTACTTGAGTCTTTTACCTATTTTTAAAATTAGTGGCTTTCTACCATTGAATTATATGAGCTCTAAGGTGCTCAACATCATTAATCATCAAGTAAATTCAAATTAAAACCACTGGAAGGTATTACCACATATCTGTTAGGATTACTATTTTCAAAAAGTCAAAAGATAATAAATGTTGGCAAGGATATGGAGAAAAGGGACCTCTTGTACACTGTTGGTGGGACTGTAGATTGGTATAGTCATTATGTAAAACAATATGAAGGTTCCCAAAGTAATTAAAAATAGGACTAGTATATGACCCAGTATCCCTCTTCTGGGTATAAACCACCTCATAAAGAGATCTGTACGCCCATGTTCATTGCAGCATTATCCATAATAGCCAAGATATGGGAACAACCTGAGTATATATTTGTAGATAAATGGATAAAGATACACATGTACAATGGAATATTATTCAGCTTTAAAAGAACAAGATTTTGTCATTTGCTACAACAGAGATGCCTGGAGAACATCATGCTAAGTGAAACAGGCCAGACACAGAGAAAGAAATATACTATATAATTTCATTTATATGTTGAATCTTTTTTAAAGAATCAAGTATACAGAGGTAAAGAACAAAACAGTGATTACCAGGAGAGGATTGGGGAGGAAATAGGTAGATATAGTTCAGAGGATACCAAGTAGAAGACATGTGGGATGAATAGGTCTAGATATCTTACATGCAACATGAAGGCTACAGGTATTAAAACTGTACTGTGTAGGGCACTCCTGCTAAATAAGTTGATTTTAGCTGCTCTTATCATAAAAACAAAATAAAAAGGGTAACTCTGTGAGGTAATGTATATGTTAATTTGCTTCATTATAGTAACCTTTTTACTCTCTATGTGTACTCTCTATGTTGTATTACCTTAAAATACACAATAAAACTTATTTTTTTTTAAAAAGAGAAAATTGGAAGAACAAATAAGTGATGCCTAATGCAGGGTTTCAGGGTTAAATTTCAGATCCTTTAACTTGATTAAACCCTGGGTTTTTGGCTTCTATTGTTTGCCACTGAAGAGGCCTTGAAATAGTCTTGGGTTCTATAGAAATAGAAGAGAATAAAGATCCCAAGAGCTAGGGACTCTATATAGAACATTTATAGTAGATATCTGAGTAGACAAATTGTTCAAGTTAGACCATACTCAGTTCAACAAGTATTTTGACAATTGGAAAAAGAACCTTTCAAATTAATTTTTAAAGACATTAATCTCAGAGGATCTTATATGGTGTGGTAACGGAAGAGAGAAATTGTGTAATATAATTCTGTAAAACTAGTAAGTCAGAAATACATGTTTCCATGTGCACTGGGGTCAACACCTACGGTTCGTTCTTCATTTTTTATTGGTGTATTTTAGTTGTACATCATTGTAGGATTTGTTGTCTATCTGCACATGCACACAATATAACACTATAATTTGGCCAGTATCATTCCCCAGTATTTCCCTTTCTCCCTTCCCCGCCCCTTTCTTCTACTGATCTCCTTTCAATTTTCATGAGATTTCCCCCCACCTTTCTTTTCCTTCTTCCTCCCTAGCTTCCGTATATGAGTGAAAACATTTGGCCCCTGATCTGGCCTTATTTTACTTAACATAATGTTCTCAAGTTCCATCCATTTTCCTGCAAATGACATAATTTCATTTTTCTTTATGACTGAATAAAACTCTATTGTGTACATATACCACATTTTCTTTACGCATTCATTCACTGATGGACACCTAGGCTGGTTCCATAGTTTGGTATTGTGAATTATACTGCAACAAACATGGGTGTGCTTGTTTTGCTGTAGTATGATGACTTTAATTCTTTAGGATAAATACCAAGGAGTGGTATAGCTGGGTTATATGGTGTTTCCATGCCTAGTCTTTTGAGGAACATACATTTCCAAAGTGATTGTACTAATTTACAATCCTATTAAAGGTATAAGACTGTTCCTTTTTCTCTACATCCACTCCAGCATTTGTTATTGTTTGTATTCTAGATGGTTGCCATTCTGACTGGAGTGAGATGAAATCTTAGTGTATTTTTTATTTGCATTTTCCTAATTGCTAATGATGCTGAACACTTTTCATGTATTTGTTGGCCATTTGTATTTCTTCTTTTGAGAAGTATCTGTTTAGTTCATTTGCCCATTTATTAATTGAGTTATTGGGGGTGGGGTTGTATTAAGTTTTTTGAGTTCTTTATATTCTGGATATTAATCCTCTGTCAGAAGATTTTCTCCCATTCTACAGATCTCTCTTTACATTCTTAATTTTTTTCTTTGCTGTGCAGAAGCTTTTTAACTTGAAGCTGTCCCCTTTATTAACTTTTAGCATTATTTCCTGAGCTTTAGGGGTCCTGTTGAGAAAGTTGTTGCCTGTGCCTATATATTGAGTGTTGACCCTTTTTTTTTTTCTCCTAGGAGTTGCATATTTTCTGGTCAAATTTCTGTCTTCAATCTATTTTGAGATGACTTTGTACATAAGAAATAAGGATTTAGTGTCATTCTTCTACATATAGATAACCAGTTTTCCCAGCACCTTTTGTTAAAAAGATTGTCTTTTATCCAATGTATGTTTTTGGCACCTTTGTCAAGGATCAGATGACTATATCTGTGTGGGTTTGTCTCTGTGTTTTCTATTCTGTTCCATTGGTCTGTAACACCTCCATCTTTATTACATCTCCTATGAACAGATGCTAGGCACAGAGGACATTGAAAAAAAAGGAGCCAGGTGTGGTGGTGCACACCTGTAATCCCAGCAGCTCGGGAGGCTAATACAGGAGGATCATGAGTTCTAAGCCAGCCTCAGCAATGGTGAGGCACTAAGCAACTCAGTAAGACCCTGTCTCTAAATAAAATACAAAATAGGGCTGGGGATGTGGCCCAGTGGTTGAGTGCCCCTGAGTTCAATCCCCAGTACCAAAAAAAAAAAAAAGAAGAAGAAGAAGAAGCCACCATCAGATATCAGATATTTATTCCAGGAGGCAGTGTCACCCTTGGAGGACACCAGTGACTCAGGGATTATGCCACCAGCTTGTATTCTAGCTAGATTTCTAGCCCTCAGAGAAACATGACTGCTGAGAGCAGCATCCTTAAACAACAAATCCTTGGCCTTTGCACTGTGTTCTGTGTGTTCCTACAGGCCTACTCTCCACCATCCTCAACTCGGTTCTATATCCACAGAAACTTTCTAGGTTGCCCAACAGGAAAATCTGCTCTTGGGCAAAATGGTGGGATTTAGTGAACTTGTACTGAGTGGTGCTGCATAAACAATAACCTCAGATTGTTAGAATAAATATCTGTTTCTTTCTTATGTTATGCAAAGGGTCAGGGTAGATGACACACCTGTGGCTCTGTGGTTTGACTGCATGTCTGGGGACAATGCAGGTCTGCTTCACATGTCTGTCTTCTCATCCAGGGATCCTGAAGGTTGAAGGGTCAGTCACTCTTGGGGCATATCAGATAAGAGTGAGGTTAGAGCATTTTTTCCCCCTGGTCTTCCTTTTTACCAGGTCACTGTGGGTTAGCATATTCCCTGTATTGTACCTGTAGCTGCTGCCAGATAGTCCCTTCCTATAGCTTATGCCCCTTGGGCTCACCCTCTGCTCCTTCTTTAAGACTCTTGGCCACAGGAAGCAGCACACCCTTGAAAGAAATGCAGCCCTGCCAATAGCTTGATCTGAGTCTGATGAACCTGGTGTGGGACTTCTGGCCTTTAGAATGTTCGGATTACAAATATATGTTCTTTTTACCCACTAGGTTTGTAGTAATTTACTATAACAGCTATAGAAAAAGTAATGCCTCCTATTTTGTTTTTAGTAGATTGAGGAAATAATGAGCCTTGGGAGGCACACTCCTGGGATTACTGGAACTAAAACTGCTGATTGTGAAGTAGCTTAGCACCTGCTTAAAAATAGCTTCTGCCTAAACCACTCTCCCTGACATTGGAAACCACAAAGATAAGACTACTTACCTCGTTATTGAAAATAAGAATATTTGCAGACTCTATAAAACATCACTTACATTAAAATGGTACTCACAGGTCAATCTGTCAAACAATAGAGCCTTGTGTACAAGGCAAAATGGAATATGATCATGAGCTTGGGCAATTGGAAATTACTCTGCATGGGGGATGGAATGAGCAAACAATCAAGAGCAGGGTGGAATGGGCAAACAAATCAAGTAGGGAAAGTATAGGGTGTGTCCCATTGTGAAGATGAAGGTGCTCAACATAATTTCCCCAGCAACAGATCAGGATGAAAGGAACAACCGCAGGCTGGTACAAAAACTGTGCCCAAAGCCAGACTACAAACTTTCACATCTCATTATACTCAGTTCAGCCGCATTCCAAGGAGGAATCCATTTGGTATCATCCAGCCTGCATATTCTCTCTTGGTCTGTGTTAGACACCTGTCATAACTTTCTGGGGATAAAATATTGAAGGCTATCATCTCTCTTAGAACATGCACATTTCTCAGATATGAAACATGGCAGGACATTTCTGCAGATTGGTGCTTTTCATATCTCTTCTGAAGAACCCTATAGTCTTGAGGCCTCCCATGACTAGGTGAATTTAAGCAACACTGATATTCCTTCAACCTCTTCTTCAGCTGCAGGAGCTCTCCATCTAAATATTGACATGTATGAATACAGTGTCAAGATTTTTTCTGAGAAAAGGTTTCTGGTACTAGGAAAAGTTTGAGGACCAAAAAGCCAAATCAAATTTGTCAGATGGAGAAAATTCTGTTCCAAGCTGTCTGAGATCTAACTGTAGGAGAAATAAGGCATCTTGCACCAAATGCATCCTATTTCTGAATCAGTAAGACACAGAGGATTATCTCTCCAGGCAGAACTGAGAGGGAACTTGACCTTTGTCAGTTATTTCCACAAAACACAAATTCCAGGCTTATCAAGAGACTTCACAGTTCTAAACCTTGACACCATTCATTACACAAGCAGTGCTTTCCTTCCTGGCTACATCTCTTGCCAGAAGAAAGGCGGAACTAGCAAAGAGGTTGGGAAGAAAATTAAACATTAGCTTAACAATCTCCCTGGATAAGTAGTCTGCTGGTCAGTGCTTCTCTCAACCCAAATCCACAATTCAGTAGGATGAAGTCTGCCCAGTGATCATGAATAAGGGGAATGAGGGGCACCAGCAGGTTACCCTCTCCAAAGCTGTCTCCTTTACCTTTACATATTATATGCTAGTGTGTAAACCTCTAACAAAGGTTTTACTAATTATTTTTCTGAAGAGTTAAAGCAAGCAGAGTTTTAAAAAGAGCAAAGTAAAAATTTTTAGAATTGGGCCATGATGCTTTGTAATGCACTAATGATATTCTGTGGGGAAGGTAGACATTCAAAGAATGTCTTCCCTTTATCCCTCTGTTCCTTTTCCTCTCAAATACCAAATAATATTTATCCTCCCAAAAGGAAGTTCCATATGTATAAACAAGTCATTCTCTTTCCACTCCAGCCCTTGGCAATCATTAAATTGCTTTCTGTTCCTATAAACTGACCTATTCGAGATACTGCATATAAATTAAATTTTACAAATGACTTTGTTTTGGGGGTGGGGGGTTCTGGCTCCTTTCACTCAGCATGTTTTCATATTATCCATGTTGTAGCAAATATCAGTACTTTGTTTTTTTTTTTTATGACTCGATAAATAAAATTCCATTACATGGCCATACCAAATTCTGTTCATTCATTCATCAGTTAATGGACTTTTTGGTAAATTTCACCATTTGGCCATTACAAATGGTGCTACTGTGACCCAGGTCCAAATTTTAATACCTATTTTCAATTTTTTTGGATATATATTTAGGGGTTGAATTGTTGAGTCATACAATAATTCTATGTATGATTTTTTTGAGAAACATCAGTGCATCCATCATTTTACATTTTCATCAGAACATGTAAGGGTTCCATAGTCTCTACATTCTTAACAATACTTAATCTTTTCTTTCTTTTTTAAAAAAAATTATGGTCATCCTAGTGGCTGCAAAATAGTATATCCTTGTGTTTTGATTTGCTTTGTCCCAGTGACTAATGACATTAAACATCTTTTCATGTGTTTCTTGGCCACTTGTATACCTTTAGAGAAACTTCTATTCAACCCCATCATCCATTTTAAATTGAATTATATATCTTTTTGTTTTTGAGTTTTAAGAGATCCTTATTTATTGTGTATACTAGACCTTTATCATATATATATGATTTACAAATATTTTGTCACCTTCTGTGGGCTGTTTTTTCACTTTCTTGATAGTGTCCTTGAATGACAACTATTCTAATTTTAATAAAGTCCAACTTATCTATTTTTTCAACTTATGTTTATTGTTGCTCATATCTAAAAATCTATTACCAAATGAAAGGTCAGGAGGATTTACCCTTTATATTCTCTTCTGAAAGTTTTAACTGTTTTAACTCTGTAAAAAAAAAAAAATTCTGGTGCTGGGGATTAAACTCTCTATTCAAAAGGTAGACATAGCCTTCTTCCTTCATTCCTTACAGAAACAACACCATGGCTTATACGCAAATGATTGCTCAGTTGGGGAATGATAAAAGGGAATTAATACACAGAAAAGAAAACAACTTTAAACTGGTAACAGATTTCAATGTTCCTCACTTTCCCAGTTGTTTTTTCCAAAGGAGACCCATCACAGTCCTTTCTTTCCCAACCCCTGGCCAGCCACCTATCGTTATCTCATTTTCTATTTCCCCTGGATTTAACAACCTTAATGAGATAGAAAAGGATAGGCCATGGAGAATAGGGAAGAGACAATAAAGGTTGACAAAAGGACAATCACAAGACAGCCATTTTAACATGTCCTGATGACATGTTATAAAACAATTCCTGTGGAATATTACTCAGCCATAAAGAAGAATGAAATCATGGCATTTGCGGGTAATGGATGGAATTTGAGACTATCATGCTAAGTTAAATAAGCCAACCCCCCAAAAAACAAAGGCCAAATGATCTCTCTGTTATGCGGATGCTGACACACAATAAGGAACTTAATAGAAGCTCATTGGATTAGACAAAGGGGAGTGAAGAAAAGGGAGGGGGAATAGGAATAGGAAAAACAGTAGAATTAATTGGATATCACTTTCCTATTTTTATATACAACCAATATAATGCCTCATCATCTACAACCACAGAAGTTATATTCCATGTGTGTATAATATGTCAAAAAATATTCTACTGTCATGCATATCTAAAAAGAACAAATAAAATATACATATGTAAAAATAATAAGTTTTCATTTTTATAGAAAATAAAACAGTTTCTGCTTCTCAAAGGGTGTAAGTTTCCATCTCCCAGAAAGTGACTACACAATCCATAATCCAGCCTGCACCCTCCATGGGACACTTGAAATATCCAAAACCAATCAAGAGGAGCTTACAATATCTCCTTACATGTTTTTAAAAGAGGGAATGGTATAAGATTTAAACAGCTTTCTTGCCCTTCCCAGGCACACTGTGCTGGGAGTTCTGAGTCTTTTTTCTCGCTTTCCTTTTAATAAAATTCCTGCTCACTTGCATACCTTGGTGGCATTCACAGTATTCATTCTTTAACTCTGTGGAACAGTAACCTGATCCTGACTCCTGCTGGTGACACCTTGAGGGCTCATCCAGGATCCCCAACATCCACCAAGGAAAGTCATTTGCATCTTACATTCTTTGCCTTCACTATCCTTTGAAGAAAAACTAGACATCTCTCAGTCACTTAAAAGTGATTTGCACACCTTCCAGTCTCATGTCTTAGGTGATAGGTTTCTTTAGTTTCTATAGTTCCCAATCACCTGCCATGTGGGTAAGGCACATTGAGCACTACAAAGTCATTTCCAACTTTTCTAACCTGGCTCGGGGTATGCCTGAAGCAAGCAGACAGTAGCCCCGGATTCTGGCCTGCCTTTGGATGAGAGAATTTGGGTGAAGTTGAAAAGCAACTGCGAGATTCTGACTGAGGCTACTTTTTGGTGACTCTCAAAGGCCCCTCCTCTGTCACCACTTCCCCACAGTCCCTTGGGATATCCTATGGTGGTGGGTAACCATGGTACTGAGCAAAAATTCTGCTAGGCTGGCACCTCCGAATGAGCCACCTGCACCTCCTCCCTCATACTCAATCCTCCTGAGTACTTCCCTCATAGCTGAAAGTCTATCCACAAAAAGAGGTACATACTCTGCAGAGTGGTTTTAGGGGCAGGTTTGGGCTCCCTCTCTCACATATTGAAGGGCTACAGATTTGCCAAAGACATCCCTGTTGTTTCTGTGCCCCGCTGTGCGTCCCCAATTCTTTTGCCTATAAGGGAAGGAGAGGCACCCAACCCTTTTTGTTCTTTAGGGATCTAGGGAGGCACATTCTCACACATCCCTGCCTCAAAGGAAGCTAAACTCAATCTGTCCAAATATCTCCAATCCCACCGGGCTCAGAGTCTGTTAAATTCTTCCTCAAATTTCTTCAAGAAGAAGACAGAAGGTCCTCTGAGACAACTTGTCCTCTTTGTCCTTCCAGGACTCCTGGGATACAGATTGTAGATGAAAAACTCCTTTAAAATGATCCTTTGTCCTTGATGACTCTGGTTTTACATAGTCTCCTCAGACCTTGCTTGAAAGAAAGAGAGTCCATACGTACTAGGCCCACCAATTTTATGGGCATAGAAAGCAGAGGAATTCATACACTGACATTTAATTATCAGCCATCATATCTGGCCAAGGGAGATCAGTAAGTTCCACCAAGTCTGGCTCCACCAGGGTCTTTGTCATGCAAAAACCAAAGACCTGAGGAATTTAGCTGGTAAGGCAACAATAAATCCAGCAAGTCATGTAGAGTGAAACAGGCAGGATTGCCAACCGCCAAGATGCTCGTTCATCTCTCTGAGAGTGGGCAATTCTTCTGGTGCAGGCACCTGAGTTCTGATTTCTCTCATCTAGATTGGAGCTTCCTTACAAGGCTGTGAGTGGCTCGTGATTTTTTGCCCAGCCAGACTGCGGCAATAAACCTCCTGTATGTGGTCTATAGGGTAAAATCTTCACATTCGTGGAAATGTGATGTGATTGGGGTTTGGTGCTCCCTGAGTCTACCTTTTTTTTTTTTTTTTTTTTTTTTTTTTT
>NW_025999998.1:4945965-4948098 GCF_001458135.2 Marmota marmota marmota | reverse complement strand
GGGAGCCGGAACTCGGGCGCCCCGCGCTCGGCGTTCGCTCCGATAGGCTCAGGTTCTTAGAAGCACCCAGGCGCAGAACCCTAGCAATCTGTTTGCAAGCCACAGGCGAATTGTAGCCTGGAATTACCTGATCTATGGCTGAATGAGTTGCGGTCAGTCGAAAACAGGGGACGTGACGTCAGTTTACCAAGATGGTGGCTGCTGGCCTCCTCTGTGGACTGACCGGTGTGTAGAACCGAGAAGGACCGTTTCCTTCCCCCGTCTGGAACCCAGAATTCAGCCCTGAGTACGGTGCTTGCGCGGCTGGCAGAAACTGCAGCGCTGTAACCCTGCGTCTCTATCCCAGCGCACACTGCAGACTTTCGCCGCGGGGCGATTTGCTGAATAAGCAGTTACCCTCCGTGCGACAAACCTCTCGCGTTTGAGTCCCCGTAGCCGATCCTCGTGCGATGGAAATCCTTCCTCCAGGTTCCGGAGCACCCCACTATTGCTGGAAATTCCTAACAAGATATCCTTTAGCCGTCCTGACTTGTCATACTCCCACACAGTGAAGCAGCACACGGGGGTAATGCACTCCCCTCGCCGCCATCTTCCCACCCTTTCCGTGGCTCGTGATTTTGTGCCCAGCCAGACTGCGGCAGTTCACCACTAGCTTGCCTACTAAAACACTGGGTCAAGTTTGATCCATAGATGCACGAAAAAGCACCTGATTTTCTTTTTTTAAAATTTTTTTTTTATTTTATTAAGCACCTGATTTTCTTTTACTGTCAGGTACGGCCTCAATACAAACTCTCCAATGGAGAATCATGGCCACCAGAGGGAAGTATAAACTTTAATACTATCTTGCTGCTTAGTTTGCTTTGTAAGAAGAAAGAAAATGGTCTGAGGTCCCCTAATTCAGGCTCTTTTTGCTCTGAAGGAGAACTCCAAATTATGTCAGCAGTGTAAGCTAGACCCAGATATTGTTGCTGCCTTGATGGAAGAGAAGTCTAAGAATACACCTGCCAGGGTAGAAAAATCAGAGAAATCCCAAATATTCCCAGCCCCTACTAAGCCCTGCTAATATCCCTCATGTCCTCCCTATTCAGGACCCTCATCATCCACTCCAGAGGAGAACAAAACATACTGCCACTTCCAGAAATGCCAGAAGGGGAATTGAGGCCAACCAAGGTCCATGTCCCTTTTTCCCTTCAAGACCTGAGGCAAATAAAGATGGACTTAGGAATGTTCTCAGAGTATCCCGATAAATACATTGAGGTATTCCAAAACTTATGTCAGGTGTTCAATCTTACCTGGAAGAATATTATGTTACTGCTTAACCAAACTTTGACCTCTACTGAAAAGAAGTCATTTGAGTATTTTGGAGATGATCTGCATCTCAGCCATGCCCCCACAATACAGACTAGGAGTAAATCTAATGATCCATCTGGGGCATAGGCAGTTCTTAGGAATGATCCTAAATGGAATCCAAATGATGAACCAGATGATTGGAAAAAGAAACATTTTCAGGCTCTGGTTCTTGAAGGTCTCAGGAGCCTATTAATTACTCTAAGATAACTGAAATCCATTAAGGCCCTCAGGGGAAACCCTGCAACCTTCCTGGAGAAATTTATGAAGGCATTGAGAAAGCACATCACAGTGGATCAAGAATCCACAGACAGCCACATAATTTTTAAAAAAGTTATTTATTTATTCTAATTCATTATATATGATAGCAGAATGCATTTCAATTCATAGCACACATATAGAACATAAATTTTCATGTGACATGATTTGTGTTTTCATACATGTACTTGGGGCAATGATGTCCATCTCATTCCATCATCCTTCCTACCCCCCTGCCACCTTCCTTCCCCTCCTTCCCCTTTTCTCTATCCCCTGATCCCCATTAAGAATCAGTATCCATATATCAGAGAAAACATTCAGCATTTGGTTTTTTGGGATTGGCTAACTTCACTTAGCATAATATTCTCCAACTCCACCCATTTACCGGCAAATGTCATGATTTTATTCTCTTTTAATGCTGAGTAATATTCCATTGTGTGTGTGTGTGTGTGTGTGTATACACACTGATATATATATATATATATATATATATATATATATATATATATATATATATATATATATATA
>NW_025999998.1:4940279-4945546 GCF_001458135.2 Marmota marmota marmota | reverse complement strand
TATATATATATATATATATATATATATATATATATATATATATATACCAGTTTCTTTATCCATTTATCTATTGAAGGGCATCTATGTTCGTTCCACAATTTAGCTATTGTGAATTGTGCTGTCATAAACATTGTTGTGGCTATGTCCCTATAGTATGCTGTTTTTAAGTCCTTTGAGTATAGACCGAGGAGAGGGATAGCTGAGTCAAATGGGGGTTCCATTCCCAGTTTTCCAAGGAATCTCCATACTGCTTTCCATATTGGTTGCACCAATTTGCAGCCACCAGCAGTGCATGAGTGTGCCTTTCTCCTCACATCCTCGCCAACACTTATTGTTGTTTGTATTCTTAATAACTACCATTCTGATTGAAGTGAGATGAAATCTTAAGAGTAGTTTTGATTTGTATTTCTCTAATTACTAGAGATGTTGAACATTTTTTCATATTTGTTGATTGTATATCACCTTCTGAGAAGTGTCTGTTCAGTTCCTTGGCCCATTTATTGATCGGGTTATTTGTTTTTTTGGTATTAAGATTTTTGAGTTCTTATATATTCTAAAGATTAGTGATCTAGCTGATATGCATGTGGTAAAAATTTTCTCCCATTTGTTAAGCTCTCTATTCACCTCGCTGATTATTTATTTTGCTGAGAAGAAGCTTTTTAGTTTGATTCCATCCCATTTATTAATTCTTGATTTTATTTCTTGTGCGATAGGAGTCTTATTAAGGAAATCAGGGCCTATCTGACATGATGAAGATTTGGGCCTACTTTTTCTTCTATGAAGCGCAGGGGTCTCTAGTTTAATTCCTAGGTCCTTAATTCATTTTGAGTTGAGTTTTGTGCATGGCGAGAGATAAGGGTTTAATTTCATTTTGTTGCATAAAGATTTCCAGTTTTCCCAGCACCATTTGTTGAAGAAGCTATCCTCCAATTTTTTTTTTCACTTTTGTATTTAGGTGGGTTTGTATTCTGTACTACTGGTCTACAAGTCTATTTTGGTGCCAATACTATGCTGTTTTTGTTACTATTGCTCTGTAGTATAGTATAAGGTCTCATACAGTGATGCTATCTACTTCACTCTTCTTGCTAAGGATTGTTTTAGCTATTCTGGGTCTCTTATTTTTTCCAGATAAACTTCATGACTGCTTTTTTTCTATTTCTATGAGGAAGTCATTGGGATTTTGATTGGAATTGCATTACATCAATATAGTGCTTCTGGTAGCATGGGCATTTTGACAAGATTAATTCTACCTATCCAAGAACAAAGGAGATCTTTCCATCTTCTAAGGACTTCTTTAAGTTCTTTCTTTAGCGTTCTGTAGTTTTCAATGTAGAGGTCTTTCACATATTTCATTAAGGTGATTCCCGAGTATTTTTTTTTTGAGGCTATTATAAATGGGGTAGTTTTCCTAGTTTCTCCTTCAGAGAATTTGTCACTGATGTACAAAAATGCCTTTGATTTATGGGTGTTGATTTTGTATCCTGCTACTTTGCTGAATTCATTTATTAGTTCTAGAAGTTTTCTGGTGGAATTTTTTGGATCTTCTAGGTATAGAGTCATATTGTCGGCAAGTACTGATAATTTGAGTTCTTCTTTTCCTACCCATATCCCTTTAATTTCTTTCATCTAATTACTCTGTCTATAATTTCAAGAACTATGTTAAATAGAAGTGGTAAAAGAGGTATCCCTGTCTTGTTCCAGTTTTTAGAGGGAATGCTTTCAATTCTTCTCCGTTTAAAATGATGTTGGCCTAGGGATTAGCATAGATAGCTTTTATAATGTTGATATGTTCCTGTTATCCCTAGTTTTTCTAGTGTTTTACACACGAAGGGGTACTGTACTTTATCAAATCCTTTTTTTGCATCTGTTGTGATGATCATGTGACTCTTATCTTTAAATCTATTGATGTGATGAATTACATTTATTGATTTCCGTATGTTGAATCAACCTTGCATCCCTGGGAGGAACCCCACTTGATTGTGGCACATCATCCTTTTGATATGTTTTTGTATTCAATTTGCCAGAATTTTGTTGAGAATTTTTGCATATATGTTCATTAGAAGTATTGGTCTGAAGTGTTCTTTCTTTGATGTGTCTTTGTCTGGTTTTGGAATCAGGGTGATATAGGCCTCATAGAAGGAGTTTGGAAGTGTTCCCTCTTTTTTATTTCATAATAATTTGAAATAATTTGAGGAATATTGGAATTAGTTCTTCTTTGAAGGTCTTGTATCCATCTGGTCCCTGGCTTTTCTTGGTTGGTAGGCTTCTGATGGCGTCTGCTATTTCATTGCTTGAAATTGATCTGTTTAAATTGTGTATGTCTTCCTGATTCAATTTGGGGAAATCATGTGACTCTAGAAATTTCTCGATGCCTTTGATATTTTCTGTTTTATTGGAGTACAAATTTTCAAAATAATTTCTAATTATCTTCTGTATTTCGGTAGTGTCCATCATGATATTTTCTTTTAATCACAGATGTTAGTAATTTGAGTTTTCTCTCTCCTTCTCTTCATTAGCATGGCTAAGGATTTATCAATTTTATTTATTTTTTCAAAGAATCAACTTTTTGTTTTGTCAATTTTTTTCAATTGTTTCTTTTGTTTCAATTTCGTCGATTTCAGCTCTGAAATCATCTTTTGGTGTTGATTTGTTCTTCTTTTTCTAGGGGTTTTATATGTAATGATAGGTCATTTGTTGACTTTTTCTTCTTTTAAGGAATGAATTCCATGCAATGAACTTTCCTCTTAGTATTGTCGTCATAGTGTTCCAGAAATTTTGATATGTTGTATCAGTGCTCTCATTTACCTCTAAGAATTTTTAAATCTCCTCTTCGATGTCTTTTGCAACCCATTGTTCATTCAATAGCATATTATTTGTTCTCTGGGTATTGGAGGAGCTTTTATTTTTTATTTTATCATTGATTTCTAATTTCATTCCATTATGATCTGATAGAATGCAGGGTAGTATCTCTACTTTCTTGTATTTGCTAAGAATTATTTTGTGGCATAATATATGGTCTGTTTTAGAGAAGGATCCATGTGTTGCTGAGAAGAATGTGTATGCACACATTGATGGATGAAATATTCTATATATGTCAGTTAAGTCTAAGTTATTGATGGTATTATTGAGTTCTATAGTTTCTTTGTTCAGCTTTTGTTTGAAAGATCTATCCAGTGGTGAAATAGTTGTGTTAAACTCATCCAGAATTATTGTGTTGTGGTCTATTTGATTCTTAAACTTGAGTTTGTTTGATGAATGTAGATGCTCTATTGTTTGGGGCATATATATTTATAATTGTTATATCTTGTTGATGTATGGTTCCCTTAAGTAGTATGAAGTATCTTTCTTTATTCCTTTTTATTAACTTTGGATTGAAGTCTACTTTATTTGACATGAGGATGGAAATGCCTGTTTGTTTCTGCAGTGCATGTAAATGGTATGTTTTTTCCCCAACTTTTCAACTTTAGTCTGTAGATGTCTTTTCCTATGAGATGAGTTTCTTGAAGGCAGAATATTGTTGGGGCTTTTTTTTTTTTTTTAGATCCAGTCTTCCAGTCTATGTCTTTTGATTGGTGAGTTTAAGCCATTAACATTCAGGATCATTATTGAGACATGATTTGTATTCCCAGCCATATTTGTTTATTTTTGGTATTTAACTTGATTAGTATTTCCTTTAGTGTAATACCTCCCTTTGCTGATTTTCATTGTTGTTTTTCATTTCCTCCTCATGGAATATTTTGCCAACGATATTCTGTAGTGCAGGCTTTCTAGTTGTAAAATCTTTTTAACTTTTGTTTATCATTGAAGTTTTTAATTTCATCATCAAATCTAAACCTTAATTTTGCTGGCTATAAGATTCTTGGTTGGCATCCATTTTCTTTCAGAGTTTGGTATATGTTGTTCCAGGATCTTCTAGCATTCAGGATATAGGTTGAAAAAGCTGCAAATATCCTTATTGGTTTTCCCCTATATTAATCTGATTCCTTTCTCTTGTAGCTTTTAAAATTCTCTCCTTATTCTGTATGCTAGGCATTTTCATTATAATGTGACTTGGTGTGGATCTGTTGTGATTTTGTGCATTTGGTGTCCTTTAAGCCTCTTGTATTTGATTTTCCAATTAATTCTTCATATTTGGAAAAATTTTCTGATATTTAATTGAATGGATTGTTCATTTCTTGGTTTGGAACTCTATGCCTTCCTCTATCCCAATAACTCTTAAATTTGGTTTTTTTTTTATGTCATCCCATAATTCTTGAATGTTCTGCTCATGGTTTCTTACCACCTTCATTGTGTGGTCAACATTCTTTTCAAGATGGTATATTTTGTATTCATTGTCTGAGGTCCTGTCTTCCAAGTGATCTAATCTGTTGGTGATGCTTTCTATTGAGCTTTTAATTTGGTTTATTATTTCTTTCATTTCAAAGATTTCTGTTTTTTTTTCCTCAGAAACTCTTATTATTGAAGAAATATATTGTTTCCTGTATTTGCTTATGTAGCTCTTTATCAAAATGATCTTTTGCTGCCTGATTTGCTCTCTTATATCATCCTGTAATTCATAGAACATTTTAATTATATATATATCCTCAACTCCTTCTCTGTCATTTCTTCTGTTGTGCTGGCCATGGATTCTAATAATGTAATATCTTGCTTTGTTGGGAGCACTTTCTTCCCTTGTTTTTTCATGTTGTTTGTGTATCTTCCCTTCTGGCACTGTGGATCCAAGGCATTAAAGTTTTACCCTATAGGCTTATAGTGTTCCTGCAGGTTTCCAATATCTCTCCTTTAAGAGGGAGAACAGGTGTACCCTTTTCCCCACATCCTCGCCAGCACTTGTTGTTGTTTGACTTCATAATGGCTGCCAATCTTACTGGAGTGAGATGGTATCTTAGGGTGGTTTTGATTTGCATTTCTCTGACTGCTAGAGATGGCGAGAGCATTTTTTCATGTACTTGTTGATTGACTGTATGTCCTCCTCTGAGAAGTGTCTGTTCAGGTCCTTGGCCCATTTGTTGATTGGGTTGTTTGTTCTCTTATTGTCTAATTTTTTGAGTTCTTTGTATACTCTGGATATTAGGGCTCTATCTGAAGTGTGAGGAATAAAGATTTGTTTTGGTGCAGCCAATTTGGAAAGCAGTATGGAGATTTCTTGGAAAGCTGGGAATGGAGCCACCATTTGACCCAGCTATTCCCCTTCTCGGTCTATTCCCTAAAGACCTAAAAAGAGCATGCTACAGGGACACTGCTACATCGATGTTCATAGCAGCTCA
>NW_025999998.1:4930891-4935495 GCF_001458135.2 Marmota marmota marmota | reverse complement strand
AAAATAATACAAGGGGGAGAAATGAATGACAGTAGAGGGGGTAGAGAGAGAAGAGGGGAGGGGAGGGGAGGGGGGATAGTAGAGGATAGGAAAGGCAGCAGAACACAACAGACACTTGTATGGCAATATGTAAATCAATGGATGTGTAACTGATGTGATTCTGCAATCTGTATATGGGGTAAAAATGGGAGTTCATAACCCACTTGAATCAAAGTGTGAAATATGATATGTCAAGAACTATGTAATGTTTTGAACAACCAACAATAAAAAATTTAAAAAAAAGAGGGAGAACAGTGTGAACAGATCCCAATACAAACAATACACAACCTTAAACCAAATCGCTGTTATTAAGATGCTTATGGTTTTGTCACAAAATACAGAAATGGTAAGTTCAATTGTTATCTACAATATAAATAGTAGGTTTGCAAAAGGGACTACAGTTTCTGATGGTGGACAAAGAATGTGGGGTGAGATGTAGGATGAGATGTTGAGGGGCTAGGAGGTGAGGATATAGAGTTATTAGATCTTAGAAATTATGAAAGAAGAATCTAAAGAAGTTGGTTAGTAGCAGGAGAGAAAAAATGATCTGGGGGAGGCAAATAAGTGGGAAGATAGTAGAGTACAAAACAAGCAAATATAAATATTAAGAAAAGCAAAATATGTAAAAATAGGAGGTAAAAGAATATACAACACCACTATACTATACTATTCAGACATTTCAGTGCTCTGTACCTTAATCCATGTAAAGTACTTGATTTTACAAATGTTGGGAATGTGAGGGCAAGAGAAGAGAGAGGAAAAAAAAATCTCGAAAGATACAAGGATTGTTTTTGTATCTTTCTAGCTTCCCTTCTCATCCAATAGGTGGGGTTGTCTGTTGTTTGCTGGCATCTCCATCCTCAGGATGATGAAGTTTATTAGGGTGGGAGGGTTGGTCTAAGGATCTCCTTTAGGGCCCACTCCTGTGATGTGGACAGCTGGTCTTATCTCCTTATATTGTCTGTACACCTTGCAATTCCTGGTCTCTAATTTAGTCTTTAAACTGTATCTCACTCATGCCCTCCCTTTCTACTTCCCAATCAAGATCTTCTCTCCAGAGGTCTTGTGGGCTGTGCTCTGGGGCCTGCACTCCTGTCACAGACAGCTATTTTATTTTGGGAAGTTCAGAACTGGGTTTTGTGACCTGGTTTTGCAAGCTATGTTCTGGTTGAGTAGCAGCAGGCACTGTGTTAGGTTAACGGCTGCCAGGGAAGGGGAGAGTTGGGGACTTTCTGTACCTTGATATTGCTTCTAAGCCCCAGCTGGTGTTTCTCGTGATGGGCAAAAGTGCAACATCTGCAGTTGAGGGGCGAGATAAAGAATGTCCACGCGCTTCTGCCCTTTTCAATGTTTTATTTACTCAAATCACTTAATACAATTTCATTCTACAGGTTCTTAATCAAGGAATGAAAATCCTTAATGCTGGGCATTGCAATAAACAATAAACTCAAAGCAAACAATTCTAAGTTAATTCTAAGCACTGCAAGCACACTTAATCATGACAGACCAATTACAGACATTCCATCTGCATGCTAAGCTTAAGTGCTAGATTTAAAGTCTTAAGTCCTAGATCTTAAGTCCAGCAGATGCACACTCACTCAGACCACAGCGACCAGGTCAGAAACCAATAGAGGATTCTCCTGTGGTGAGTTGACGGCTGGCTGAGGAGACGGTCATAAGGAGAAGTCCTTTTCTCACCAGAGTCAAGAGGCTGCTGTAGAGTTTGAGAGTGGTAAGGATGACGCAGAGGATCAGGCAGATGAGAAGAGTTGGGATGTCAGTCCAGGTCCTCATCAGGCTCCCAGGCTTGTGTACATCAGTTTCAGCTGGCTGAATGTTCACTTGTTCAATTATTCATACAAAATTTGGAAGCTTCTGCTCGCCCTTTGGGTCCCTATCAGCTGTTACCAGTTTTCTTAGTGACATCTTACATGTGAAAGAGAACATATGGTCTGGTGGTTTCTGCCCTGATACCCTGCTGGCTCTTATCAGGGTTATGAAAAATGACATGTCACTTCACCCAGATTCTTGTCATGGTTGTGGAAAGTGACTTGCTTTTATCAGGCTATGCCTGATTGATATATCAGAGGGCTCTATGGCTTGCCTGGTGAAACTACAGGTTTATTTTAAGATTTAAGAGTCTTAAATTGGAGTTGCTTAGGCTAAGGCCTAAGGCCATCCTTACAGTGTTCCAAGATAGTTTAGTTTGCCCCAACTAAAGATGACTACAAAGGTGTCCCAAGATAAAGATGGCTGCTTTCAGAAATGGGGTGTTGAGTCAGATGGAGCCGGGAAGTGAATCTAAGATGCTGACAGTATTGTAACTTTATTGACTCTCTAAATGTGATTAAAGACTGGCTAAAATCTCATCCCCCAGATGTTCCTTCTAAGGCCATTTGGTTCTCTGCCAAACATTGGGTAATAAAAAGAGTTTGCAGGCTCTCTGAACAGTAGAGAAAAGACTGTAGCAGTTCAGGGGATAAATCAAAACAAAATCACAAGGTAAGACTGAAACCCAAATTGTGGGAGAATTTTATCCAGGTTTTGCAAAGAAAGATCTTAGAAGCCATGGAAGAACTGTTGTTTATTTTGGCAAAGTAATTATTAGGTTGATTTGTTGTTATTATTATTGCTAATAGAAGTAAAAGTTGATAACAATTGCTATTAACTTATAATTCCATTTTGCTTTCTTCTGGATTATCTGTAAAATTATTAATAAATTACCTAAAAAGATTAGTCTTTATAGAATTTCTCAGCAACCTAAATGTTTATCTCTTTGTCATCACTGTTTGGCTTATAATATCCATAGCCAGAATGTAACTTTTTCCCCCTTTGCATTTATAGAGGAAAGAATTTTGAGGCAAACTTTCACTTAGGGGATGAAATAGTCCAGGCTGAAAGTCAGGAAAGAGATGAGAAATGGGAGCTGCCACTTCTGATCAAGGGTTATAGAAACAGCTTGCAACTAACTTCTTGGAAGATGCATGATTTTCAATTGTGAAAAGTTCAGCTTTGTCAAAGAATTAAATTATTATAGGGAAATATGGCATTACAAAAGGAAAAAAAGTATATATCTGGGAATATTTATGCCAGTAAATCTGATATCAAGAGGCTTTTTTTTTATGTGAGTGTGACTGCCAAAATCAAAAATAATGTTTCGTTTATTCAACAACTTGAGATTTTGGCAAACATGTGGAAATTAAGAGTGCCAAAATTTCCCTTCTTTATATTCCAATTTGTAGAAGGGATATTTAGAAATATTAAAACCAAAAACTTAACTTCTTTTTTTTTTAATTTTTTATTGTTGGTTGTTCAAAACATTACATAGTTCTTGATAAATCATATTTCACACTTTGATTCAAGTGGGTTATGAACTCCCATTTTTACCCCATATACAGATTGCAGAATCACATCAGTTACACTTAAATAATGAAAGGAAAGCTTAATGTTGTCAACAGCAATACAAAAAGATTCTTGGTTCAAAGCCACCAGGAAATTACGATAGAACCTCTAACCTCTGTTTTCCCTCCAGATTCTCTGGGGCTGACATCTGAATACAAAAGAAATTTGTTTTTCAGTGCTCGGGAACAGAACCTATGCCTCTAGCATGCTGGGAAAGCACTACCATTGAGTGCAAAGAGGCCATAACCTTAGAGGAGAAGAGAAGTTCATTAAGAGAGGATAAAGTGGAAGCCAGAAATTTGAGTCAGTTCCCTCTAGCAGCAGACTCCTGGCATACGTTGCTTTTGGTATTATTGCTAAATTATGCTATGCATATGAAGATTTTGTTTTGTTTTGTTTATGTTTTAAATGAAGAGTGGGATACAACATAATAGTACAAGCAGATTTTTAGGGTCCGACAGGCCTCAGATCCATTATCTGTCATTGACTAGTTGTATGATTTAACTTTCCTGAGCCCAAGTTTTTCATCTGTTTGATTTATTTTTGTTTTTCCATTTTGGGATGAAATGTTTAAAAAAAAAAAAGCAACAAAAACAAAACCCTACTCAAGAGAAGTGTTGTCATGAGTACTGCAAGTTAGAAGGGGTGGTGAAAGGTAATATCAATCACTGACCAATTATCCCACATTATCCCTTTTAATCTTCATAGCACCTCTGTGAAATAAATATTATCCTATCCATTTATGAAATTAAGAAAGTGGGATTTGAAAAGATTGTACAAGATGATAAAATTAGTCAATTCCAAGTCAAAGATTAAAATTCAGGGCCAAGTCTCATTATAGGAAGAAGAACTAAGAAATAAGAACAATTTTATACTACTTCATTTAGTGTGTCTCTAATACATATTGGAAAGCCATTTCTTGACTCAGAATTTCTACCATTTTCAAAAGCAAAAAATAATGGTGAGAAAATGTTAAAACCTTCCACTCATTTTTTTCAGGGATGTGTTCACTGTTATCTGAGGAAAAGGGTCACTGTAAGCCACCATTCTCTTATGTAACTTCCTCTGCCATTCCCGTTGCTATGAATCAGGAAGGGTCCACCCACAAACTTAGCTTGGTGCTTTACTTTTTTCTTTTTCTCTTCCTCCTCCTCCTCCTCCTC
>NW_025999998.1:4856484-4930873 GCF_001458135.2 Marmota marmota marmota | reverse complement strand
TCCTCCTCCTTCTTCTTTTTTTGTTCCTGGAGCTTTACTTTTAAATAAGCTGATTTGAATTTTAAATATATCTAATTTGGCCTCCATTTGCAATACCTCACAAGTAAAGAAGAATTGTGAAAAATTTCCCCACCAATGTGGTACATATGAGAATGCACTAAAAAGTAATCATAGGAATGTTTTTCTCATTATTTCCCACAGAATTATTAACAAAGTCTCAATATTTTCTTTAAAAGTTCAACAGAAATTCATAGTTTTGTGTCTGCTATGTTCAACTCTCAAGCATTCTAACTTCTTAGCTTTCTGGCTTAACAGTGTCAGTTGTTTAAGAAATACTACTTAAGCAAATTGTTTTCTTAAAGATGAAATTACAAGCTTTTCTCCACTTGTTGTTATTTAGGAGTTTATTATACCCAAACATGAACTTTCTTAAACCTGAATTTATTATTTCCAAAATTTCTCCTTCCTGATGTATTTGTGTGTGTGTGTGCTCGCGCATGTGTTTGCAGTACTGAGGAGTGAACCCTAAGGGTGCTCTACTACTGAGTTATATCCCCAGCCTTTTATATTTTTTAAAATTTTGAGACAGGGTATCATTAAGTAGACAAGGCTGTCCCTGAACCTGCCTCAGCCTCCTGAGTCACTGGGATTACAGGTGTGTACCCCCAGGCCTGGCTACACATACATTATGTACTGCTTATCTACATTCTTTAGCAATCCTGTTCAATAACACATAATCAATAGTCAATATAACTGTTTCATATTGGTAAATTATTAATAGTAGAATTAGGTTTTCTTGAGCAATAAGTCATGCTATTATATAAATTATAAAGTCTCAACCATAGGAAAAGTTACATTCCTTCTGATGTAATTTCATGACAATCTTCAGCTTCCTAATTTTTCTTCCATAAGACAAATGATTCAGGGGCTGGGGTTGTGGCTTAGTGGCAGAGTGCTTGCCTCGCACATGTGAGGCACTGGGTTTGATCCTCAGCACCACATAAAAATGAATAAACAAAGTTTAAAAAAAAAGAAAAATAATTCATATCTGAATGGATATGTAGAATAATGGCTTATTAAAGAGAATGCAATTTTTTCTTTGCTTATTCAAGAGTGTGTTTTGTGAAAACCTAATCATAATTGCTATTATGTGGTGTCCCTTAATAAAATAAATTGGGGGCTGGGGTTGTGGCTCAGCGGTAGAGCGCTCGCCTAGCATGTGCGAGACCCTGGGTTCAATCCTCAGCACCACATAAAAATAAATAAACAAAATAAAGGTATTGTATACAACTAAAAAATAAATATTTAAAAATAAATAAAAATAAAAAAATTTGATGCTAATAATACATACAGGAGTATAAACTGTTCTACAGTTTAGAGGGTACTATGCCTAGTTAATGATAGGTAATGCTTATATCTGGCTAATTTTTTAAAATTTTTTTTAGTTGTCAATGGACCTTTATATATGCAGTGCTGAGAATAGATCTCATTGCCTTACACATGCTAGGCAAGCGCTCTGCCACTGAGCCACAACCCCAGCCCCTGGCTACCTAATTGTTATTACCTTCATTATATCAAGCAGGACTTCTCAGTACTGTCTAGTCCATGAGAGACCGAAATTTAGTAGTATTAAAGTCATTTGCATTCTGAAGTAATAATTTAAAAAATTTTTTTAGTTTTCTCTTTAAGAGAGGTGTTCAACAGAGTCTTTTCATTTTAGTAGTTTTCACTTCAAGCTCAGCCGCTAGATAACCAAGACTAAGCCTACGAACAATTCTACAAACAGATGATGAAGATACCAATTTGGCAAAAAGCTAGAGCAGCTCATTATCCTTAGCATGATGGTCAAGATTTTAGATCTTCAAGTTGTATTTTTATGACCATTGCACAATGCAGCTCTGATTAAATTATATGGGGATGAAATATACAAGATATGGATTGAGTCTTAGTTTATTCAAGTTAATGGCCAGGAACTCTCTGTGCACTGAAACAATATAGAGGCTTTTCACTAAAGCCTATATACTCTTAATTATTAATGTCTTATAATAACCAAATAAAAGTTATCTAATACACAAAGCTGTGTATTAGTGTATACCCATTTAGTTATGAAAGAAAATTCCATGGTCTATCCATGTGTGATGTTTAAAACATTTAACAGCTGGTATTGCATTAACAAAAACAAGAAAGGAACAGTCTTATACATCTAACCTAGCCCATGGAGCCTACCAGCTGAATACCAGCTAACTTGTAAAGGTGTGGCAGTGAGGTGTTGTGAAATATATAAAGCTTTACAGAATTTTTAACAAACTGTTCTAATACATCAGTGTTTCTGTCACCATTCAATAAGCATATTTTTCTTCTAAGAAAAATCTTATAGAAGATGATAGCAGTAACTATAGCATTTGCAAAAGAAAAGGCTTCCATGTCATAAAAATATACTTAAAATTAACTGCTAAAGGTAACTCAAAACAATACTTTGATCATAAAACAATTTTAAATTCTGTTCTACTTTGAACAACAGTATGGACTTATGAGCTTTGTTACTGTCGTAGCTAAATCATTTAATTAGATATAACTCTTTTTATTCTTTTGAGTCAAACTGTGACAGTTTGACACATGGAAGCCTCTTTATGCTGGTTCATTTGTTCTTTTAGAACCACTTCGTAGTCGGGTATGGCAGCACATGCCTATAATCCCAGGTATTTGGGGGCATGAGGTAGGAGAATGGCAAGTTTGAAGCCAGCCTGGGCAATTTCTTGAGACCCTGTCTTAAAATTTAAAGAAAATAATGTAGCTCAGCAGTAGTGTGCCTCTGAGTTCAATTTTTAGTACTGCAACAAAACAAAACAAAGCAAAACCCACCTCATAGTTTTGTTTTTTTTAATTAAACATTGCTTTCAGGCAACAAATTGTTCTCTTTAGTTCTGAAAGTGTTGATATTGGTTTTCTTAATTGGTAGCTATCTTAGTTAGTGGAGGAGAGAGAAGCCTGCTTAACAGTTTACTTTATGAATATAATGTTAGCTGCAGTTTAATTTTCTTTTTTAAAAGCTTTTAAATTATGAAATATTTTCATACACTAAAGATAATATGCATAATGTAATTATAAATGAAAGTTCTGAAGAAAAACAATAAAACAAATACCTGTGTATCTAACATCTAGCATAATAAATGGAATATTACTAACACTTTAACATTTGGCATAATAAATAGAATATTACTAACACATTTGAAGTCCCCTCTGTGCCATTACCTAGTGGCATCCTTTCTTTTCTCCTAGAGTCAATAATATTTATCATTCCCTCTCTTCCTTTATGATTTTATGAAGTTTGATTTTCAGCCTTTACAAGTCATTTCATTTTGTCACTATTTGTTCATTCAAATTACTTAATGCATGATTTATAAGTATATGATATTCATAATCATTATATAACTAAATTTATATACAAATATTTTTGATAAAAAAATCCAACAGGTGTTTTACTGTTTTATAATAAAATAGCAATAACACTGTTACATTAGCAGTCTGTAAACTAATAGTAAAAATAGTAACAACAGCATTCTTATTGGCAATCTGCATTTTTTTAACTATTTAAGAGCACCTTAAATAGTTTTCAAAATCTTGTTCTGACAAAAAAGATTTTCAGTTAATCTTTTCTATTTTTTGATATATCATGCTCATATATAATATTCTTTTATTGATTTTAATACATCAATTTGGATATTCATTTTTATAAATTTTTCTTTAAATATTTTTTATTTATATATTTAAATATTACAATGTGCAGAACTTCATATTTATTTAAGTATATTATTAAGTCAACCTCCAGAGTATATTAGTTTTTTGCCATTTCATTTTAAGATTTAGAAAATGTCAGTGTAGATTACACTTAAACAAAAAAAAATGAAAAGAATTTGTATCACTTGATAAGCTTTTAGCTGCAGTAGTGAAACACTAAATTGAACATAATTTAAAAACATAATGATAATTTTTATTTATTTCCCAGGCATAGTGGCACATCCCTCTAATCCCAGCAATTTGGGAGTCTGAGGTAGGAGGATGGCAAGTTTAAAGCCAACCTCAGCAACTTAGGGAGACCTTGTCTCAAAATAAAATATAAAAAGGCAGCTCCCTATTAGTTAAGGACACTGTTGTTAAAGAAAGAACAAAGTCTAGGAGTCCTAAGTAAGTCAAAGAAAACTGCTGTTTTGTTTCTCTTTTAATAACACCGCAAAAGAGAAAAGACTTCAGTAGAAAAAGTTAGGCTATGTGATAATGGCTTTGGCTTTCACTTGATATTCTGGGAATTATCACTTCTCTTGGAGTAGATTTTTATTGGGTGTGTATTGCTTGTGTTCATGGAAACATTACTTGTGTTCATGGGAGACACAAGTAATGTTTTTATACAAGCTCATAACTCTCAACAGACTAAAATCTTATTTAGGCTCATTTTTAGAGAATTAGAAGGTCAATTCCTATCTTGTGTACCTCAGAAGCCAGAACTGAAGATTCACCCTCTTTGTTTATTGTCAGAATGTGTGATGGCTGTTGGAAAGAATTAAATTTTGAGGAGAATAAAATAAAGAACAACTTGTTTTTCACAAACACTAAAACTACCAAGTTTGTCAATTTAAAAATAAAGTAAATAAAATAAAATATAAAAAGGACTGGGGGTGTAACACAGTGGTAGATCACCCCTGGGTTCAATACACACACACACACACACACACACACACAAACATAATGTCACTTGTTGCTTACTTAACAAAAAGTTCAGAGGGGGGCTGTCCCAGAGTTGACATAAAGAATCAAGAACATCATTAAGGACCCAGGCTCTTCCCATCCTTTTTGCTCTGCCATCCTCAGGGCTCATGAGCATTATGTTCTCCCAAGGGCCAAAAAGCACTTACTCCTCACATGCCTCTTATTTCAAGAAGAAAACATTTCCCAAAAGTCCCAGGCTGACCTCCCCTTCTGTCTCATTGACCAGATCTAGGTCACATGTCTACTCTTACACCCTTTATTGGTAAGTAGAAATAAAATTTCTATGAATTGCATGTGTTTCACATATCTATATTTCTTCTTTGGGGAAAGAAAAGAGTAATTTATAGCTCAAAAACAACATTAATACTCAAAAACAACATTAATTAATACTCTCAGCACCATCTAACTCGTGCAGAATTCCAACTTTTTTTATTTTTCAAAGACTTTTTGCCCACCCTTGAAGAGCACAGTTGAACTCTTTTTAAAGTTACTCTTAGATCCATGCTATGTGGGAGCCTGAGTCAGCTGGATTGTCACAAGTTCGAGGCCATCTTTAGCAACTTAGTGAGACCCTGTCTCAAAATAAAAAATAAAAAGAGCTGGGGATGTACATCAGTGATAAATCACTCTCCTGGGTTCAATTACCAGTACTGGGGAAGTGAACTAAAGGCTGTTTTCTGTCCAGAAAAACTGAAAATTAATGAGATTAAAGGGGATATTTGAGGTGTTTTTAAGACTAAAGCAGAAAACAGCCTTTAATCAAACATCAGAAGTATGTATTTAGTGCTAAGGAAAAAGGAATGTGTTTATTTCATGTCTGACCATTTCCAAACACAGATGTTGAAACTCCTTTAATTATTTTTAAAAGTAGTTTTAAATTATTTAACTCTTTTAAGATTCAATGTAATTCTTCTTATTTAATTCTGTCAATGAATCTCATTGACCACCACACTTGAATCAATATATTTTAGAATTCACTGATAGTCTCTCTTTCTCTTAACTTAAAAAAACTGCAAAGTTTACTGACATAGAATATAGACATAGAAAATTAAACAAAATTGCACAAATTGTGTAGCTTAATGAATTATCACAAATTGGACATACCAATGCCATCATATGAAGAAATTAGAAGAGTACAGAACCCCAGAAGCCTCCTCATGCCCCCTTCTAATAACTACTCTCTATCTTAAGGATTACCATTATTATGCTTTCCTATATTACATAATCACACACTGCATAAACACATTTCAATCAATGATGGATCACATATAAAGAGTGGTCTCATAAGATAATATCCCCAGTGATGTTGTAGCCTCCTTGGTTTGTGTAAGTACACTCTAGGATGTTCCCACATTGAGGAAATCACCTAATGATTCATTTCTCAGAATATATTTCCATTCTTAGGCAACGCATGGCATTACATTTGCCCATAGGTTTTGAACTACACATAAATGAGTTCATACATTATACACCCTTTGGTATCCTGCCTCTTTCACTCAACATTATATTTCTGAGATACATATGTGTGGTTGCACATAACCGTAGCTTTTAAATCTTATACCTGTAAATGTATATATCACAATTTGGGTTATTTCCTAAGTAAAGATAGAGGACTATAACTGCTAGAAACATTCCATTGCATTTTTTAATATTTATTTTTTAGTTGTAATTGAACACAATATCTCTATTTTATTTATTTATGTGGTGTTTAGGATGGAACCCAGGGTCTCTCACGTGCGAGGCAAGCGCTCTACCACTGAGCCACAACCCCAGCCCCCACTGCATTTCTTTTGGTGAACATTTTTATGCCTTTCTGTTGTATAAGAATTGCATATATCCCAATCCTTGCCAATACTTGATAGCTTTTTCATTCTCATAGGATTTTGATAGGATGCATGCATTTTCTGGATTTTGTTGTTGTTGTTATTGAAGTTGTTTGCTTTGTGGTGCTGAGATGGAACACAGGGTCTCGCACATGCTAGGCAAGCAATCTATCACTGAGCCACATCCCTGGCCATTGTATTTTCTTTACCTAACCCAGAAATACATCTGTTAGTCTGGGACAACCTGTATGTTTTTCCAGACTTAACTAGCTAGAAAAAAAGATCTTCTATAGGATTGTAATTTTGAAGCTGAGGGACTCCTTTGTTGTGTTCCAATTGCAGGGCGAAATTAATTAGGGAAGAAAACATTAATAAAAAAGAAAACATTAATAAAAGAAACCATTATATTATTTTTCTGTTTCAGAAGAAAATGGTCTGGAATACTGGGATACTTTTTAAAATATTCTACTACAGTTCAAAAAAAAAAAAAGGATTCACCTTTCAACTTCCTATCAAAAACAGAGTTTTTATAGACTTTTGAATAGGATGTACTTAAAAAAATTGAACTAGGTTACTGTTGAATCATTATGAACTAATAATAATTTACCTTAATGAATTTTTTACATTATAACATTGTTCAAAAAGCATATAATTAGACAATTACTTGCTTTGTTTAATTTATCACAAGCATTTCATAAACCAGACCATAAAGGGGTTGTACATTTGATACCCAAATGCTAAAGGCTGATTGGTTGACTGACTGGTTAGTTTAGCTGGTTAGTTTTTTGTGTGTTTGTTCAATTTTTATCTTCTGGTTGGGGGCCAGGAGTCTGAGAATAAAATGTTCAGTGCACTTTTGAAACCTGTCTTTAGTCTTTACAACGTAACTAGCAAATGCTTTGCTAAACAGCAGTTGTTCTCCATTATTGAAGAGAAAACTTACAATTTTTAAAAAATATATATATTTTTTAAATGGAGTTGGTACATTTATCTTCTACCAATGCAAAGTTGTGCCATTGCAACTGGTACTTTAAGCTTCCTTCTTCTGGACCTAAACTGTAGAGATTAGAATCCTTCTTTCCTCATTTCCATAAATACCTGCCTTGTTCTTTCAGAAACTCTTCTTGTTATTCCTTGTTATTTTCTATTGTTGGCTTCAAATGAATTCACTGGCTCACAGGATATATTTCAAGTATTTATTGGAATCTCTGTGTACCAGGAATGGAAGTAAGGAACAACTTTCACTGACTCTAAATATATATATATCCGTGATATACGACACAAATTTCTTTTTCTTAATGTTTTATGTTTGAAAAATATGCATACTCAAATCAGCCTGCTGCTCTACAAGTAAATAAATTTAAATGGACATATTACAGAATCAAGTGTAGTAGCTCTTGCCCATAATCTCAGAGACTCTGGAGGCTAAGGCATAGGATGATCAGAAGTTTGAGGCCAGCCTGGCAACTTAAGGAGATCTTGTCTCAAAATAAAAAATAAAAAGGGCTGGAGATGTAGCTTAATGGCAGAGTGGGTTCAATCCCCGGTACTGCAAATAGATAGATAGACAGACAGACAGACAGACAGACATATATATCTGTGGGTAATTAGGCAAGATCCAGAAATAATTTTTCATACATACATGCAAATAAACACAATACTATCTTTTCATGAAAAAAAAGAAGTGATAGAATTTGATATATTGGCATTCTGTACCCTTCCATTGCAGGTCTAGGGTATGAACTTTTTTAGAAAGAAAATCATATAAAAGTCTAAAGCACTGAAATAAAGCAAAACAAATCAGATTTATCCCTAGTTTTATGAACTGATTTATAACCTAATGACTCAGGTGTACCCACACAGTGTGACTTGGCACTTGCTTTTCCCCGTGAATTTCTTAGCAAAGCCTTTTTTGTGGTAAGATTTCCCCTACCTTTTCTTCCTCTGCCACCTTCTACAGAATGCTGTGTCAAATATTTTGTGTGACTCAGTTTGAGTCACATTTTCAAAAACTCTTTCTTACTCAAGCCTCATGCTTTCTCATTAACTAAAAGGAAACAAATCAAGGCTGTCTCCCATTATCTCCATCCAAAAAAAGTGTGCAGTTTCTCTTCTAGAGAGGAGACATTGCACTAACAATGTATTAAAAGAGTTATTAAGTTTTACACATGAAACATGAGGACAGCACCAAAAAGTTCTCTGATAAACTGAAACTACTTTTCCTCACACTTTTTCTATGTTGCTGTTTAATGTTTTAAAGAAACAACAGCAGGGTAGAGAAAACTAGCAGTCACACTAGTGCTCTGTGAGTTGGAAGACCCAAGATCTGGTCCTGGCTCCCCCAAGTACCCATTTACTAGCTCTGAGCATCACTTTCCTCATCTGTAAAATAAGGAGTTTGAGGCCATCTCTGCAGTTTTTCATTTGTGTGTGTGTGTATGTGTATTTGTTTGAGGGGGGTATCACGGATTGAATTTATGGACACTCAACCACTGAGCCACATCCCCAGCCCTATTTTGTATTTTATTTAGAGACAGGATCTCACTGAGTTGCCTAGGGCCTCACCATTGCTGAGGCTGGCTTTGAACTTGAGATCCTCCTGGCTCAGTCTCCTGAGACGCTGGGATTACAGGTGTGTGCCACCACATCAGGTCGCTGCAGTTTTTAATAGTGCTCAATGGACCACAGAGATGCTTCATTGGTTCTGCAAATATCTGTAGTTAATTTCACAGGTTCTGGGATTACTGTAAGACTGTACACATGCATTCATAGCACTATCAAAATTGTTTTTACTCATCTCAATAGACTAATTCATTATTCTTTTTGTTATCATGTATACATTGTATAATCATGAATGAGGTCTAACACATCTACATCCTCAAATATTTATCATTTTTTAAATTTTTTATTCTAATTTGTTATATGTGACAGCAGAATGCATTATAATTCATATTACACATAGAGAGCACAATTTTTCATATCTCTGGGTGTATACAAAGTATATTCACACCATTCGTGTCTTCATTCATATACTTAGGGCCCCTCCCTTCCCTTCCCTTCCCCTCCCTCCCCTTGTTTCTATCTAGATTTCATTTAATCTTCCCATGCTCCCTCTCCCAACTCCACTATGAATCAGACTCCTTATATCAGAGAAAACATTCGGCATTTATTTTTTGGAAATTGGCTAATTTCACTTAGCATATATTCTCCAACTCCATCCATTTACCTGCAAATGCCATAATTTTATTCTCTTTCATTGCTGAGTAATATTCCATTGTGTATATGTACCTCATTTTCTTTATCCAATTTTTGGGTCTTCTAGGTATGGAATCAACTGAAGGACATCTAGATTGGTTCCACAGTTTAGCCATTGTGAATTGTGCTGCAATAAACATTGATGTAGCTATGTCCCTGTAGTATACTATTCTTAAGTATTTTGGGTAGAGACTGAAGAGTGGGATAGCTGGGTCAAATGGTGGTTCCATTCCCAGTTTTCCAAGAAATCTCCATACTGCTTTCCATATTGGCTGCACCAATTTGCAGTCCCACCAGCAGTGTATGACTGTGCCTTTTTCCCCACATCCTCACCAACATTTATTGTAGTCTGTATTCTTAATACTGTCATTCTGACTGGAATAAGATGAAATCTTAGAGTAGTTTTGATTTGCATTTCTCTAATTGCTAGAGATATTGAACATTTTTTCATATATTTGTTGATTGATTATATATCACCTTCTGAGAAGCGTCTGTTCAGTTCCTTGGCCCATTTATTGATTGGGTTATTTATTTATTTATTTATTTATTTTTTGGTTTTTAGCTTTTTGAGTTCTTTATATACCCTAGCGATTAGTCTGTATCTGATGTGCAAGTGATAAATATTTGCTCCCAAGCTGCAGGCTCTCTATTCACCTCATTGATTGTTTCTTTTGCTGAGAAGCAGCTTTTTAGTTTGAATCCATCCCATTTATTAATTCTTTAATGCTTGCACTATGAGAGTCTTATTCAGGACATAGGGGCCTAATCTAATATAATAGAGATTTGGGCCTACTTTTTTTTATATTAGATGCAAGGTCTCTGGTTTAATTCCTAGGTCCATGATCCGCTTTGAGTTGAGTTTTATGCATGGTGAGAGATAGGGGTTTAATTTCATTTTGTTGCACATGGATTTCCAGTTTTCCTAGCACCATTTGTTGAAGAAGCTATCTCTTCTCCAGTGTGTGTTTTTGGTGCATTTGGCTAATATAAGATAACTGTAATTATGTGGATTAGTCTCTGAGTCCTCTGTTCTGTACCATTGGTCTACCAGTCTATTTTGGTGACACTACCAAGACATTTTTGTTACTATTGCTCTGTGGTATAGTTTAAGTTCTGGTATAGTGATGCCACCTGCTTCACTCTTCTTACCAAGGATTGCTTTAGCTATTCAGGGTCTCTAATTTTTCCACATGAATTACACAACTGCTTTTTCTATTTCTATAAGGAATGTCATTGGGATTTTGATTGGAATTGCATTAAATATATACATATATAAAATATTTCATCCTACGATGAGAGAAAACACTTTCTTAGCAGCACATGGATCCTTCTCTAAAACAGACCGTATATGCTTCGGGTAGTATGGTCATTTTGACAATATTAATTCTGCCTACCCAAGAACAAGGTAGATCTTCCCATCTTCTAAGTTCTTCTTTAATTTCTTTTGTTAGCATTCTGTAGTTTTTATTGTAAAGGTGTTTCACCTATTTCATTGGGTTGATTCCCAAGTATTTTGGGTTTTTGTTAAGGCTATTATAAAAGAGGTGGTTTTCCTAGTTTCTCCTTCAGAGGATTTGTCACTGATATACAGAAATACCTTTGATTTATGGGTGTTGATTTTGTATCCTGCTCTTTCACTAAATTCATTTATTAGTTCTAGAAGTTTTCTGGTGGAATTTTTTGGGTCTTCTAGGTATAGAATCACATCGTTGGCAAACAGTGCTAATTTGAGTTCTTCTTTTTCTTCTGTATCCTTTTAATTTCTTTCGTATGTCTAATTGCTGTGGCCATTGTTTCAAGAACTGTGTTAAATAGAAGTGGTGAAAGAGGGCATCCCTGTCTTGTTCCAGTTTTTAGAGGGAATGCTTTCAATTTTCTCCATTTAGAATGATGTTCATCTGGGGCTTAGCATAGATAGCTTTTATAATGTTGAGATATGTCCAGGTTATCCCTAGTTTTTCTAGTGTTTTGAACATGAAGGGGTGCTGTATTTTATGGAATGCTTTTCCTGCATCTATTGAGATGATCATATCATTCTTATCTTTAAATCTATTGATGTGATGAATTACATCTATTGATTTCTGTAAGTTGAACCAATCTTGCATCCTTGGGATGAACCTCACTTGATCATGGTGCACTCTCTTTTTGATGTTTTTGTACTTGATTTGCCAGAATTGAATGGAGAATTTTTGCATCTATGTTCATTAGAGATAGTGGTCTGAAGTGTTCTTTCTTTGATATGTCTTTGTCTGGTTTTGGAATCAGGGTGATATTTGCCTCACAGAATGAGTTTGGAAGTGCTCTCTCTTTTTCGATTTCCTGAAATAAGTTGCAGAGTATTGGTATTAGTTTTTCTTTGAAGGTCTTGTAGAACTTAGCTGTGTATACATTCAGTCCTGGTCTTTTCTTGATTGGTAGGCTTCTGATGGTATCTGCTATTTCATCACTTGAAATTGATCTGTTTAAATTGTGTATATCATCCTGATTCGATTTGGGGAAATCATATGACTCTACAAATTTGTTAATGCCTTTGATATTTTCCAATTTATTGGAGTACAAGTTTTCAAAATAATTTCTAATCCTCTTCTGTATTTCTATAGTGTCTACTGGATATTTCCTTTTACATCATATATGTTAGCAATTTAAGTTTTCTCTCTCCTTCTCTTCATTAGCACGGCGAAGGGTTTTCTACTTTTTTTTATTTTTTTCAAAGAATCAACTTTTTGTTTTGTCAATTTTTCAACTGTTTCTTTTGTTTTAATTTCATTGATTTCAGCTCTGATTTTAATTATTTCCTATCTTCTACTGCTTTTGGTGTTGATTTGTTCTTCTTTTTCTAGGGCTTTCATATGTAATGATAGGTCATTTATTTTGTTGACTTTTTCTTCTTTTAGGAATGAATTCTGTGCAATGAACTTTGCTCTTAGTATTGCCCATAGGGTCCCAGAGATTTTGATACATTGTATCCTTGTTCTCATTCACCTCTAAGAATTTTTAAATTTCCTCCTTGATGTCTTTTACAACCAATTGTTCAATTCAGTAGCACATTATTTAGTCTTCAGGTGTTGGAGTGGCTTTTATTTTTATTTTATCATTAATTTCTAATTTCATGTCATTATGAATGCAGGATAGTACCTCTATTTTTTTTTTTTACATTTGCTAAGATTTGCTTTGTGGCATAATATATGGTCTGTCTTAGAGAAGGATCATGTGCTGCTGAGAAGAAAGTGTTTTCTCTCATTGAAGGATGAAATATTTTATTTATGTTAGTTAATCTAAGTTATTGATTGTATTATTGAGTTGCATAGTTTCTTTGTTCAGTTTTTTTTCATACAATCTATCCAGTGGTGAAAGAGGTGTGTTAAAGTCACCCAGAATTATTGTATTGTGGTCTATTTGCCTCTTGAACCTGAGAAGAGTTTGTTTGATGAATGTAGATGTAAATTTATATGGGACATATAAATTTACTATTGTTATGCCTTGTTGATGAATGGTTCCTTTAAACAGTATGAAATATCCTTCTTAATCGCTTTTGATTAACTTTGGCTTGAAGTCTACTTTATTTGATATGAGGATGGAATCTACTGCTTGCTTTGAGTGGTATGATTTTTTCCAACCTTTCACCTTCAGTCTGTGGATTTTTTTTTTCTATTAGATGAGTCTTTTGGAGACAGTATATTGTTGGGTCTTTTTTTTTTTTTAATACAACCTTCTAGACTATGTCTTTTGATTGGTGTGTTTAGGCTATTAACATTCAGGGTTATTATTGAGACAAGATTTGTATTTCCAGCCACTTTGTTTAGTTTTGGTACTTGACTAGGTTTCTCCTTTGATTAGTTTTTCCTTTAGTGTAATACCTCCCTTTGCTGATTTTCATTGTTAGTTTTCAGTTCCTCTTTATGGAATATTTTGCCAAGGATGTTCTGTAGTGCAGGTTTTCTAGTTGTAAATTCTTTTAACTTTTGTTTATCATGGAAGGTTTTTTATTTCATCATCAAATCTAAAGCTTAATTTTGCTGGATATAAGATTCTTGATTGGCATCCATTTTCTTTCAGAGCTTCATATATATTGTTCCAGGATCTTCTAGCTTTCAGAGTCTGGGTTGAAAAGTCTGCACAGAATCTAATTGGTTTCCTACTATATGTAATCTGATTGTTTTCTCTTGTGGCTTTTAAAATTCTCCCCCTATTCTCTATGTTAGTCATGTTCATTATGATTTGCCTGTGTGGATCTGTTGTGATTCTGTACATTTGGCATCCTATAAGCCTTTTGAATTTGGTTTTTCCAATTGATTTTTCATGTTTGGAAATTTTTCTGATATTATTTCATTGAATATATTGCTCATTCCTTTGATTTGGAACTCTGTTCCCTCCTCTATCCCAATAACTCTTAAATTTGGTCCTTTTTTTTGCCATCCCATATTTCTTGAATGCTCTACTCGTGGTTTCTTATCATTTTCACTGTGTTGTTTACATTCTTTTCAAGATTACATGTATTGTCTTCATTATCTGAGGTCCTGACTTCTAAGTGGTCTAATCTATTGGTGAGGCTTTCAATTGAACTTTTAATTTGATTTATCGTTTCTTTCATTTTAAGGATTTCTGTTTGTTTTTTTTTTTAGAACTTCTATCTCACTATTGAAGTAATCTTTTGCTTCCAGTATTTGTTTATGTAGTTCTTTGTTGAAATGATCATCTGCTGTCTGTATTTTCTATCTTATATCACCCTCTAATTTAGAGAACATCTTAATCATGTACATCTAGAACTCCTTCTCTGTAATTTCTTCTGCTGTGCTGGCCATAGATTATAATAATGTGGTATCTTGATTTGTTTGAGGCACTTTCTTCCCTTGTATTTTCATATTGCTTGTGTGTCTTCCCTTCTAGCTCTGTGGATCCAAGGCATCAGTGCATTAATATTTTTACCCAATAGGCTTATAGTGCCCTTATAGGGATCCAATACCTCTCCTTTGAGGTTACAGACAATGTTACCAGATCCTAATATAAATAGTATACATCCTAAAAACAAACATTTGCTATTAAGATGTTTACAGTTTGTTCACAATGTACAGAAATGGTAAATTCAATTATTATCTACAATATACTTAGTAGTAAAAGGGTTTACAGTTTCTGATGGTGGACAAAGACCAGGGGTGAGAAGTAGGATGATATACTGAGGAGGTAGGGAGTGAGGATATTGAGTTGCTATATCTTAGGAAGTGTGAAGGAGAAATATAAAGAGGAAAATTAGTAGCAGGAGAAGGGAGAGGAATTAATTTTGGGTAGACAAGTGAGAAGACAGTAGAGTACATAAAACAAACACACATATATATTAAGAAAGATAAAATATATTAAAATTGTAGAAATTGGTGGGATAAAAGAAAAAAAAGAATGTACAAAACAACTTTAATATACTATTCAGACATCCCAGTCCCCAAAATACTAATTCATGCAAAGTACTTGGTTTCACATATGTTGGGGATTCGAGGGTGGGAGAATAGAGAGGGAGAGGGGGAAAAAAGAAAAAAAAATCTTGAAGGAAGAAACAGGATTGTTTTGGTTGGCAATTCCTGTCTTTCCTGCTTCCCTCTCATCCAATAGGTGAGGTTGTCTGTTGTTAGCTGGTGTCTCTGCCCTCAGGGTGGTAAAGTTAACCAGGGTGTCACTATGCAAGGGTAGCAGCTGCTGGGGGGGTGGGGTTAGAAACTAGGTACCCGGCTAGCTGAAGTTCCGAAACTGGAAGTTGTCCCCCACTGACGATGGTGATGAAGATGACCCAAGATGGAGGTGTGTGCTTTCAGCAGTGGGCTGTCTCATCGTTTGTGGGGAACTGAGCAGTGGCATTGGAGATGAGCTCGTGCAGTGTGTGGCTGTTGGCTGACTTCAGAGCCTGTGTGAAGTTCTCGGGTGCAGGCAGGCTACTGGGCATAGTATTTCCACTTCTGCAGATTCCCAAGAATGCAGTGACCAGGGAATCCCCACGTTGGTAGATGGGGTTCCACATGGGAGTGGTGTCAGTCATTTCTGCTCAAGTGGGTGGCTGAAAGCTCTGTGTGGGTGTTGATGGTGCCCACTTAGGTACTCAGTAGTCCTGCATGGGCCCCCAGCCCTATTTTATATTTTATTTAGAGACAGGGTCTCACTGAGTTGTTTAGTGCCTCCCCATTGCTGAGGCTGACTTTGAACTTGCGATACTCCTGCCTCTGCTTAATTCATTATTCTTAGTGATTGAAATTACAACCTTCTCTTTTTTCTTTAATGTTCTTCAGTTTCCTAGTTAATGTATCAAAATGTAGTCCTATCCTTTCCTTTTCCTTTTCCCTTCTCTCTTTTTCCTGCTTAGGATTCACTGGTATTCTTATGTCTGAAGAGTGGGATCTTTCTAAAATTCTGGAAAGCTCTCAGTCATTATATCTTCAAATATAGTTCCTTCTCTATTCTATCATTTCCTTCTATGATTGCAAAGTAGATAGACATTAGACTGTCTCATTCTTATCCTCCAAATTCTCCTATCTCATTTTTCATATTTTCCATCTCTACGTGTATCTGGATTGTATTTTTAAAAAAATCTTCAAATGTATTTTCCATTCACCAACTCTCTTCACCCATGTCAAATCTGCTGCTTCATTGAGGTTTGGGGCTTTTTTTTTTTTTTTTGGTTTGGTTTTGGTTTTTAAAAGGAAAAAGAAGTGACTTATTTCTTTGCTAGTAAAGGAGAGACACAGGGAGCTCCTGTCCTAAAATCTGTGATTCTGCTCATCAGGGGGAACAGGGACCTCTTAAAGAAGTGATTCAAAGATTACAGTCCAGGTGTTCTCTGTCTGGAGTTATAATTCACTTGTTAATTTGAGAGATGGTATTTTTTTTTTTTTTAGATCTCCTGGTGTCATCTGGAAAGTATGAATTCCTTCATTCCTGTGGTATGTGTGTGCAAATAACTCTGCATAGGGTGGGGAAAAAAGGTATTCCTGCCCCCCCCCAGATTAGAGAGGGAGATTAGGAAAGGGGAGGGAGAGAGGAAGAGAAAGAAACATGTCCATTTGAAAAATAAGTCACAGTAAAGAGCAGCAAGGGCTATATTCAAGGCATAAATATTTTGCTTTGTTCACTGCTGTATCTCCAGTACCTAGCCCAACACAGACAAAATATTTTTATTTTTATTTTATTGTTGTTGTTATTGTTAAGCAGCACTCTGTGCATTACCACTGTTACACTTCACCACTGTAAATTTTTATATTTCATTTCCAAGGAAATGGGCAGTAACATCTCCAAAATGCTTCCTTGTGGACACAGGCAAAGTTGGGGGAAGTAACCTTAAGTCCTTGTCCTCTATCAGGTGGAGCATGGACAGTTAAGGATTTTTAGCATCAAAGCAGTACAGAAGTCCATGGTTGCAGTTGGCAGGTGACTATAACACATACATAGGGCAGGGATCATGCACATGGACAACTGTGTCACAACTTGACTGTGTTCAGTTTCCTTTTTCTTAAAATAGAGTGATTGATGGACCATCCTGTACAGTTAAGGAAGAGAGGGTGGGAGTTCTCTGAAGCAAAAGGAGCTTTGGCAGTTGCTGGGATGGTTTGCTAGGTCCTTCCCTTTACTCACATAAACAGCTCCTCTGGTTTAGCCCAAGGTAAACTCACCCCATCTCCTAATTCTTCAGCAGTTGACTCAACAAGCTCACCAGCCACTTGCATCCTCAGCATGGGAGGCAGTTTTCTCAGAGTACCAGACCTACCCCTAAAAAACCAGAGCAGGAGCTGCTCTTGGGTCCCTTTGTTGTCACCAATTTGTTACCAAAAGCTTGGTCCTTGTCCCCAATGCAAAACCAATGAGGACACGGTTTTGAGAAAAAGGAAAAAGAAGTTTTATTGCTTTGCTAGCAAAGGAGGAAACACAGGGGGCTCCTGTCCCAGAGGCTCTGATTCTCTGTTGAGTTTTGATATCATTATTTTTTTAATTTCTAGGTCCCTGTTTGTCTTGTCAATCTTTTTTACAACACTATCTATACATATTAAAATCAGTCATTTTTATGTCATTTCTGATTATTCTAATACATGAAGACTTTACAGTTGTTTTCTGCTATGGGCTTTTATCATAGTGCCTAGAATTCTTCTTTGCTTTATAAATTTTGACTATAAACTACTCATTTTCCCTGGAAGTTTTCCTATGAGAATATCTGGTGGCTTGCAATTCTAGCTGAGTTATTTTTTAAGATGGGGAAACTCGGAGTTCAAAAGCTGAAGGGATCTGAGGGGAGGGAAAAGACCCAGGTTTACTAAGCTTAGGAAAGGAGGCCATCCTACTTCTGTTTTTTCAAAAATCACTAAGGACTTGATCTGCTACACAAACTGGGCTTCCAAAGTGTGTGAGACATGGAGAGGAGGATGGGAATGGAGTGGAAAATAAAACAATGTGTATTGAACAAGCCACAAGCCAGCCAGAAAGTCAGCTTCTTTTAAAGCTTCTGAAAGAGTATTGATCCAAGAACAAGAAGACCTGGGTTCTGGTAGACTGATCCCTATAAAACCATCATTTCTGTACTTCAAAAATAGTAGTGTCAGGGATGAGGTTGTGGCTCAGCGGTAGAGCACTTGCCTAGCACATGCGAGGCCCTGGGTTCAATCCTCAGCAGCAAATCAAAATAAATAAATAAAATAAAAGTATTGTATCTAACTACAACTAAAAAATAAATATTTAAAAAATAACAGTAGTGTCAATTTCTTTCAGCTCAACACAAAGTTCCACCTCCACTCCTCTGTAGATTCCTCTGTAGATCTTGGGAATTTGAACAGAGTCCCCACATATTTTTACTAGGTGATGCCTGCCTTACTTATAGAGATTTTTTAAGGACTGATCCAAATTGCAGAATGACTTACCAAGTGCCTTCTATGGAAAGTTTCTGGAAAAATAAATATTACTGAGGCACAACCCTGGTTCCCAAGAAGGTAGCAGTCCAGTGGAGCAGACATACATACACAGAGTTGGCTATTGTAAGCAAGTAAGACGTAAGCAATAAAGTCTATTTCATTTTGGGTTTTTAGGGAAATAAAGATTTGAACTAGGCTCCAAGAGTTAGGTTGAAGCTTCCCAGACAAATAATAAGAAGCACCACTAGCAAGAACAGTCTGAACAAAGGTATGGAGGTATGAAAGCACATGAGGAACTGAAGAATGGTAAATTAATCTAGTCATCTGAAAGGTAGAGGCTATGAAGGGAGAGATAAGGTGATAAAAGTTGATGGAGCACATAGTGTCAATGTATAAAAATGACTGGGTAATATTGCATCCAGAAAAAACATGGAAAAGTACAGAACTGGTTTATAAGTGTCAAGTGCTATTCAACTTAAAGACATGCAAGGGCATGAAAACTCAACAAAATGATGAATGAAATTTAAGACCTAGGAATTCAACCCATTCTACCAATCCTCCCCATAAGCTAAAAGAAAGAGCCAGATGAACTTGATATTAGATTCTAGCTTTGCTTCTTATTATATATATAGTCTTTTGCAAGACAATCTCTCTGAGCCACTATTTCCTTTTTTTTTTTTTTTGAGACAAGGTCTTTCTTGCTAATTTGTCCAAGCTGGCCTCAATTTTGCAACCCTCCTGCCTCAGTCTCCCAAGTAGGTGGGATCGCAGGCAGGACCCACCATATCAGTTCCTCACTTCTAAAAGGGAGACAATCATATTAAAACTTCAGGATTAAGATGGCAATTAGAGATAAAGCATCTGGCCCATGTAACATACCAAAAACACAGTAGCCTCTATCATTACCACCAACAACACCATTATTAAGAGTCTGAACTAATGCAAACTCCTGGCTGGTTTCATTTCTTCTCTCTTATTGCCCTCCAGCTGTTCCTCACATGGCAGCCTAATTTAAAACCAAAAAACAAATCACATCCATATTACTTGAAACGTTTCTTTGGCTTCCCATGCACTTTAAATAAAATCCAAGCTTCTTCCTCTGGCCTCTAGGGTCAGCTCAACCTAGCTTCTGTCCCCTTCCACTGTCAATCCCATTGCATTAAGCTTTCCCCAAAACCCACTGATCCAGCCACGCTGGCCCCCTTGGTTCCCTAAATACTTCAGGTTCTGACCATCTCAGGGCCTTTCCTCTGGATTTTCTCTGCTCAGAAAGCACCTGCTTCCTATCCCTTCCACATGTTCTTTGGATGTTTGGGATGCATCTTCAGTGTCAACTTATCTGACTACACTATCTTAATATTATTCTACTCCTTTATCTTCTGCCCCAATTTATCACTGCTCACTAATATTTATATAACAATATTTATATGACCAAGAAATATTTTGCTTTGTTCACTGCTATGTCTCTAGTACCTAGACCAATACTAGACAAAGTATTTGATTTATTATTGTGATGCAGCACTCTGTGCATTACCACAAAGAGATTCAAATCTAACACTATTAAAGGCCTCAGGACATCAGGGAGGTTAGGATTTTCGTACAATGATTGCCAGTTGTGTTTCTTTTCAAATCATTTAACTACTTTCTTGGGCATTGTAGGGTAAACTTCCTCTTTTATGTATTATCCAAATTTTCCATAATAACTATGTATTTTTAATAAAAGTTCTTATTAACTGCATTTTAATGACAAGACTCATCAGAGGAAATCAATCTTATTTTTTAAATTTTTTGAAGTATAATTCACAATAAGGAAAGAAAATTCAACAGCCAACCTAACACTTTTAAGCAGATCAGTATTTTAAAAGAGGGCAATTACTAGTCAAAGAGCACTACCTAAAATATAAAAGAAGGTGAGTGATTCAAAATTATTTTCAAGTTGCTCAGAGGTAGATAACATGATAAAGTCAAATGAAATTTTCACGTAGTGTCCCACAGAAGGAAGAGCATAAGGAGTATTCATGGGCATGGGAGGAGAATGTTTCAGAAGAAATGACATACATTTAAATTAGGGAGAAAACCTAACAGATTTTAATCTATCAAGAAACTATATCTTAAATAGAAATTTACTACTTGGCCATTTATCTCTGAACAACAACAAAATGTAGGAGATAATATTAATGCTAATGAAATACCTAGTCCCTGGCATAAAATGGGCATTCAGTACTTACTGAATATAAGTTTCTTGAAGTCTTCTCCAGTCTAAGAGGCAACCATATACATCTGCAATTTTGGAAAGGAATGTATCACACACATTTTGTCATTGTTAATCAGAGGGGAATGCCTCCTTTCATCATTGCCTGTGTTGTTGTCACCTTTGGAGATTTCAATGACTGTTTTCATGACTCTAGCACTCTTCAATAGCTCACTCAGAAATCTCATTCTGACCACTATTTTCACCAGAACATTTCATATAGTTCTATGGCATTTAGTACATTCAGATTGTTTTGCAAGTGCTCTACCATCTACTTCCAAAACTTTTTTTTCCCTCTTAATAAAACTGAAACTCTGTACCACCGAACAATAACTCCCTATTCATTAGGTGATTGAATTTCTTATATTCTCCAAGGAGCTGTTTTAGATTTTTTTCCCAAGTATTCTCAAAAGTTCAAATAAATTATTTTCCTGTTCGTCTCTGACTCTTTCACAATTTACATTACTAAAAAGATTGATGTCATTTTATAAAATCCTCGGGTTCGCGTCCCAAACCCTAAAACTTCATATCTTCTCCCTTCTCTCACTTTTCCTTCTTGCCTACAAGTAGGATGACTCCTCCTTTAAAAATCTGTCCCTTCCTCTACTATTCTTCTCTCTTATCTATCTCCTCCATGATTATCATATATTCTTTTTATCTCTTTTCATTGACTCTTTTCTTATTGAAACATTCCCAAGAGTCCCACATCACAAAAAATATCAATGACAACAATATTTTAAAAGATGTATTGAGTTTCTGCTATGTGCCATCATCCATGCCAACTGCTTAAAATACATCTTATCTGATTCTCACAACAACCTTATGAGCTTAAATTATTATGAAGAAATTCATTCTTATGAAGAAACTGTGGTTTTATTTTTCATTTGTTCTTTCTAGATACACATGAAAGTAGAGTGTATTTTGACATTATACATACATAGAATGAGTAAAACTTGTTCCAGTTAAGATCCCCATTATTGCCAGACATAGTGGTACATACCTGTAACCCCAGCAGCTCAGGAGACTGAGGCAGGAGGATAGTGAGTTCAAAGCCAGCCTCAGCAAAAGGGAGGTGCTAAGCAACTCAGTGAGACTCTGTCTCTAAATAAAATACAAAAAAGGGCTGGGGATGAGGCTCAGTGATCAAGTGCTCCTGAGTTCAATCCCTGGTACCAAAAAAAAAAAATCCCATTATTGTGGTTGTATCTGATGGGGAGTTACATTGGTCATGTATTCATATATATGGATAGGAAAAATATGCCTATTCATTCTACTGCCTTTTATATTTCCATTCCTCCCTTCCCTTCATTTCCCTTTGTCTAGTCCAATGAACTTCTAATCATCCCCTGTGATTAACATCCACATAAAATCAGAGAGAACATTCTGCCATTGTGCCAACCCTAAAAACCAGCAAGGGGCAATGGGGAATTAAGAAAGACACACAAACATTTACAAACAGAAAGGTGGAACCAGATGGGACACTGACCTCTGATGGAAGAACAGTGATCCAGAGCTAGCACAGCATTATTTCTTATATAGGATTTATCATCAAGAGATTATTTGTGGGAAAGTTTTTGCAAATTATGCAGGCTTGAAGGTTGCAGCAATTGCAAGATATTGTGGTTATCTTGTTATGCTCAGAATTCTCTATCCCTGGCAGCTGGTGTCTGAGCTCAAGGTCAAGACTGTTATTGTTCTATACCTTTGCACAGAACTTTCTCAGGCAGAGCATTACCATAACTACTGGGCAATCTCATCTTGTCCTGCACCTTTGCACAGAACATTCCCAGGGCAAAGCACAGCCACATCTATGAGGTAGTCAAAGACCATGGTCCAAGTCACCTCTCTCTACACCTCTGGTTGTTTGTGATTGGCTTATATCATTTAACATTATATTCTCCATTTCCATTCATTTACCGGAGAATGCCATAATTTCATTCTTCTTTATGGCTGAGTAATAATATTCCATTGTGTATATATACCTCATTGTTTTTTATCCATTCATCTGTTGTAGGGCACCTAGGTTGGTTCCATTGCTTAGCTATTGTGAATTGAGCTGCTATAAATGTTGAAGTGGCTGCATCACTGTAGTATACTGACTTTAAGCCCTATGTAGTTCTGTGGGGTCAAACGGTGATTCCATTCCAAGTTTTCTAAGGAATCTCCATATTGCTTTTCAGAGTGGCTCAGTTCCACCAGCAATGTATAAGTGAACATTTTCCCCCACATCCTTGCCAACATTTATTGTTACTTCTACTCTTGAATATTGCCATTCTGGCTGGGAATATCTGTGTAGTTTTGATTTGCATTTCTTTAATTGCTAGAGATATTGAACATTTTTTCATATATATTTTGACCATTTGTATTTCTTCTTCTGTGGCTTGTTAAGTTGTTTAGGCCATTTATTTATTTTAGTTGTTGATAGACTTTTATTTTATTTATGTATTTATATGCGGTGCTGAGAATCAAACCCAAGGCCTAACACATGCCAGGCAAGTACGCTACCACTGAGCCCCAGCCCCAATCCCTAGGCCATTTATTGATTGGGCTATTCAGTTTATTTTTGGTGTTAAGTTTTTTGAGTACTATGTATATGCTAGAGATTAATACTCTGTCTGAGATGCTGGTGGTAAAGATTTTCTCCTTTTCTGTAGGCTTTCTGTTCACATTCTTGATGGTTTTCTTTGCTATAAAGAAGTCTTTTAGTTTGACACTGTCCCCCTTATTGATTATTGGTTTTATTTCTCATGCTTTAGGAGGAAAATGAAGGGAAGGGAGGAATGGAAATATAAAGACAATAGAATGAATCGGGCATATCTTCCTTATTAAGGAAGTCGGTTCTTAAGCCAATATGGTGGAAAGTTGATCCTACTTTTTCTTCTAGTAGGTGCAGAGTCTGTGGTCCTTGATCCACTTTGAGAGTAGTTTTGTGCAGGGTGAGAGATACAGCTTCAAATTCATTCAACTACATAAGAATTTCTAGTTTTCTCAGCACCATTTGTTAAAGAGGCTACCTTTCCTCCAATGTATATTAATGACACCTGTGTCTAGTATGAGATAACTGCATTTATGTGCCTTCTATTCTGTTCCATTGGTCTTTGTGTTGGTTTTTTTTTGCCAATACCATGCTGGGTTTTTTGTTGTTATAGTTGTTGTTGTTTTGTTTTGTTTTGTTTTACTGTAGCTCTGTAGTATAATTTAAGGTTTGGTATTGTGATGCCTCCTGCATCACTTTTTTTGCTAAGGATTGCTTTGGCTATTCTGGGCCTTTTATTTTTTCAAATGAATTTTTCTATTTCTATGAAGAACATCATTGGAATTTTAATAGGAATTGCATTAAATCTTTATGAAACTGTGGCTTTAGAAACATCAAATAACTCTCTCAAGATATCTAGGTAGTAAGCAGAATCTCCCATGCTCCACACTATTCTCTCGCGATACCCTCCTTTTTTTTTCTCTCTCTCTCTCATTTTTTTTTCTTTATTTGCATACTTCTTGAAAAAGTTTCACTTCCTCCTCCTCCTGTCTAGACAGTCTACTGTAGTTGTTTTGTGATTCCCATCATAGCTCTACCACTCAATGCCAGATATTTATGTTGTTTTGAGACAGTGTTCTCCCTTCATCTCTTCATTTCTCTGCTTCTCTTTCTGGTTTTCTTTTCTGACTCTTTTTCCTATCTTTATCCTTCAAATGTAAGATCTCCAGAGTTCCATCTCTCCACAGCTTTCTCTTCCTGTTCCACACTTAGCCAAGCCAATCTCATTTATTCCCACACCAGCAACTATCATGCTTTCACAATTGAAGAGCAAATCCACATAGTTAATTCTAGTCTCCTCCAACCCAATTCCAGCCCCCTGCTGAAATTTCCTAATAGTTCTTTCAAAGTACCTCAAAACTCTATGTGCCCCATATCTAACTCACTTCCTTCCTGTTTCTACCCATGAATTCCTCACCTGAGTCAGTCACCTATCATTAACCACTGGCCCCATCTTCACATCCCTTCACTACCCTGATTTCCCTTTTACTCAGTACATAGCTGGCACATCCTCATACAAAAAAAGCTATGGAGACACTGTGATGGACATATCCCTGAGCCACGAGGAGAATCTAGTTCTAATCCTGGCTTAATTGTTAAGCAGCTACCTGACTCAGTGGAGCTGGAACTGGGAAATGCGAAGCCCTTTCTCACACCAAAGACTCTATGAAGTGCTTGCAGCACTCATTCACCTTTAATGCCTTCTTATTAGTCCAACTAACATTGTCCTAACTGTCCTCACTGCATTTTGCCTGGACTATTTTAATTGGCCACCTGTCTGGTCTTCTTTCCTTTCTTCTCCTTATTTCCTTTCTTTGGATGGTGTTTCCCACAGTAAAAAAAAATTATATTCATAAAACATACTCTAAATGATGTTTCTCACTTGGTTAAATTGATTAAATATTTTCATATAATATCTGAAAACATATTTATGGACAAAACATGTCACTAACAAAGTCTGAAGATAAATGGCACTGGGGAAAATATTCTAACATATACCATGGACAAGAATTTAATTTCTTGATTTAAAAAGAGTCCTATGAATAATTTTCAGAAATAGACAACACATATGTTTTTTATAAATGTTTAACTTCACTAAATAAAAAATAAAATTCAAAACTATAAGATATTTTCTACTCTTTAGAAAGGTAAACATGTTAAAGGTGATGGCAGCCATTGCTTCTTCAGGGATGGGGAAAAGAACACTCCTGAACTGTTAACAAAATATAAACCAATACAAATTTTGTAAGTCAATAGGTAACATCTATCAAACTATGTACCCTTTAATCTAGCAATTCTCTGATTAGGAATTTATTCTACCAATGAACTTAAAAATATTTTCCAAGGGGCTATGGTTGTAGCTCAGTGACAGAACACTTTCCTGGCATGTCTGAGGCACTAGGTTCATTCCTCAGCACCACATAAAAGTAAATGAATAAAATAAAGGTATTGTTTCCACCTACAAATTAAAAATTTTTTTAAAAAATATTTTCCAAGAATCTCTCTCTCTCTCTCTCTCTCTCTCTCTCTCTCTCTCTCTCACACACACACACACACACACACACACACTAGTGGTTGCAACACTGATGTTAGCAGAAAAAAGAAACAAAGGAATGGATGGATAGACAGAAGGAAGGAAAGAAAAGAAAAGCCTGAACTTGCCAACATGTTAATCAAGAAAGGACTAGTTAAAATATTTATATGATTGAAGGTTATTTAGAATGTTACTTTTAAAAGAACATTTGTGACATGTGGAAATGCTCATGATATAGTGTTAGCAGAAAAAAACAGCTTATAAAATATTTGCAGTATGGCACTATTTTTATCTAATAATAGTTGTATATATGTTAACATTGAAAAACAAATGTCAAGATTCACAGCATATATGATTTCCTGTTATTTATACATTTTCCAAGTACAAATACATCATTTTTGTAGTTAGAAAAAAATTACTTGTTTTCAACTTTCTATAGAAAATAGAAAGTCAATTAAACTGTCTGTGCCCTTGTATACTCTGTATTCTAGAAGAGACACTACCTAGAGTTCACATCTTGGAGGTTATAAAAATTAATAATTAATCAAGCATAACTCTTTGGAAATGCTATAGCTACAATAATCTGAAAGCTCTCTATAGGATTTGGCTGTAGGAAAAAGATTTATTCCCACACATTGTAATTTATTCAACCACTTCTATTTGCTTTGCCTCATTCATCAAGTGCCGTCACCTAATATTGCATAATCCATGCCTGTGTGTATATTTAAGTAGAATTGGAATGTAACTTCGTTAACTATTACCAAGTGCTGACTACAGGAAACCACATCAGCTGAGAGTAGCCCTTCACATTTACGATTTAGGTGAGTATTATAACCAGTGTGCAAGAATATTTGTTGTCTGTTACTGGAAAAAGCAGCAAAAAAGAACCTATGGTGTTTATATTGCAATATGTTCTGAAATACTAACATTAAAAAGAGAATAAAGAAAGAGCAAATTTGAGTCTGAAGAAAGTGAAAATAGTATAAAAATAGTTATCATACTTAGCAAAGTAAAAGGTTTGTAGGTTATTTTTCAGAACAGCATTTGAAAATATTTCTGGATTATACTTTGGTTTATGTAACTCTAAAAAGGTGTTGACTTTCTCTGTGTTCATCATAAATGCAGTGTTTTCCAGCTTCTTGTTAAACTATGCAAGCTAATGATGATTTAGAATAGAATTCTTCCAAAGGTGTTCTCTCGCTAGTCCAGAGGAATAATAGTGGTGGGAAAAAATGTTATGATATCAACTAATTACTGAAAACAATTAGGTCAATAAAGATAGCTATTGATTTTCTTCAATGAAGGACTACCAACATCTTCATGATACTAATTTGAGCTCTGGTTCTCTAAGAGATAGGATACAGATTGGAACACAAAGTTTTATTTGAAAATGCAAATTTTTTTAATGACCAGGATACTTTTTTTAATGACCAGGATAATTTTTCCCTAGGGCATGTGTAGCTTTGGATAAAAGAGAAAACAAACAAAAATTATCATAGCGATGCAGTCTTCATGTTAATAAAGTGTGACCTCAATACCTACTGTGTGCAGGATACTATTTCAACTATTTTCTGTGTAATTTAAAATTTAACTATAATAGGATTACCTAACCTGTACTATTCCATGTATTATGTCATAAACTAGCTACTGTTAATGTAAAATTCAACCCTATTTAAAAGGAAATAAGAAAGACATTTATTCTGAGCCAAATATGAGTGAACATGGCCCAGATTACCTGAAATTACATGTTCCAAAGTGAAAGGGGTTACATAAACTTTACAGCCAAAGAACAAAGAGTTTTACAAACTAATACATTCAACAAATGAATCAGTGTCGGTGTTAGGTAGGCAGGCCATAGCAAAGCAGGGATATCTTTCCTATGGATATCATTATGTTATAGCATTCTTAGCTTTGGGGTTGGTAGAGGCTAGAGGTCTTCTAAGCTTAACAACATAGTTTGAGAAGTTTACATAATAGTGGTGAGCATATTATGTCAGATACAGAGGTTAAAGTGAATGACTACTTATCTAAATAATCTAAGATAGCCCAAGATAATTTTGGCTTTCAAACTACAAAATTCCCATATTTCTACAATCAGGATGTTCTATTCAGCCAAGGTCAAACAGTCTGCAGGATTTTGAGTATAGATACAGCTTCTTCAGTTTCACATCCCATATTCAGAAATTTATTATTTCAAAGAAGTTGGACAACTGCTTGTGTAGAAGAAAAGCTGGGTGTTTTAAGTGAAATTCCCAGTTCTTTCCCCTGACTACCCCCACTACATTTTGAAGAGGGAGGGGCCATAGGATGGGGATGGAAGGAGACAGAATGGAGAAGTGCTCACATTAAGATGGTAGTCAATAGACTAGATTATGCTCACAGCTGTTTTTGTGAGCCTAGGCAAGGCATCTTCCAGAATCTCAATCTACTCATTTGTAGGGTGAGGGACTACAACTATAAGGTTCTCTGCTTCTTAGCATTCTCGATCAATAAAGGTGGGAGAATCAGAGAAAGAAGTAGGATTTATCTGATGTCCTCAAGCAGTGTAAGGATAATATCCACTCCAAGACAAAGTTGAGGGGCATAACAGGGAGTCTTCCTTTGAGGATTTTGCTCAAGGGGACTGACTATAAATAAGCAACTTGCATATAAGATTCTAGCTCCACCTAGAGAAGATAATTTGGAATTTCAACCTGTGTAGAGTTATCTACAGACAAAAACAAAGGTGTATGATGTTTATCCTCTAAAGAATCCTCTAACCCAGAGACTCCTCTCTTACTCAGCTAGAAGAGCTGATACACCTGAAGTTTAGAAAAGGTTTAAATTATACCCACTTCTTAGCTAATTTGTGGGGTTTTTTTTTTAAATGTAACAAAATAGGAGTTCAATGCTTTAAAAAAAAATCAATAATCATTGGCAGAATTTCAGGCAAAGTCAACTGGAGAAGTCCTACTCTTCCAGAAACCACAATACTGCCATACCTTGATTATGAAGCCAGCTTGTAGTATCATATTGAAAGAATAAAAAGCTTTCCACAATTTATGATGGAGAATTCCATATTCTTTCAATATGACAATGCAATCCAGCTTGTTCAAGGTATAACATCCATTGGTAATCCTTTCCTGAACTAAGTATTAAGTTGGAAGCTGCAAGATGGTGATTTTTCTAGTTTTATCATTCCTTCTGTAATGAATAGATCCCTTTCTATTCATTCATTGTCAAGAAATGCCATACATTTGTGGGTTTCTTATTAACCCATCAAGTCCCATCATTCCAGATGTGGGACACTTATGAAAACAAATTAAGCAATGAATATACAACTTTTGGTAACTTTTGAAACAATTATGTTTTTAGAGTTCTATTATTTTGGTAAAAGTAATAGGTGAATGATTAAAGTGTTTGAAAAAATATATTTCATATATACAGAAGTATATATAAGGAATATATATATGTGTGTGTGTGTGTGTGTGTGTGTGTGTGAGATCTAGATTGTGACTTCCAACCTATTTTAATGCACCTATGTTGATTTTGTTGAAATATTCACAGAGCTGAAAACGTGGAACCTAATGAGTTAAATGCTTATAGTCAATTACCATCATTATTCTTTTTGATATTCAAATAATGCCAAATTTGGCCAGTGGGAAAGACTTCAAGGCAGCTCATGTATGCTTTTGAAACAATAATGCTTTCTGGCACAAAGAATGTTCCATGTTTACTACTATTTTCCCAGTCTCAGATCTGGAGTAGATCTTGAGATTTCTTCTGGCAGAAATATTTAGAAACTAAGATATGGGCACACATTTATTGCTGGGAGTTGGTTTATTGATTAAGTTTTAATATTTATAGGGTTTTTTCTTGGGCTTCTTTAATTTTATATTTGTATCTCCTTTCCCCTACAATGAAAACCATATAGCATCAATATGTCTTCTATTTTTTATGTACTACAGTATAACTAAACAATCTCAGAATTTCAATACTGGTATTACCACTAATAATAAACATAACTAAAGTTTAAATTTCTTTGCAGTTCTCTCTGTTTTATGGCTATATTCCAGTATAAAAGTATAATTAGAATACTTGTTCAAATTTTACTTAATTTTAAAAATGTGGTTATCAATTTTATATTGAGTTAGTCATGGTTCTTGATTGTTTTCAAGTTAAGAAAGTTGAACTAATATTATATCTTAATTCAACAGAAATCTGAAAGAATGAAGCCTAAAATGAAGTATTCAACCCCCAAAATCTCCTCAGCAAAGCTGAGCAGCACAGCAGATAGAACCTTGGTAAAACCCTGCAAGATAAGAGGTAAGGACTTAAGCATTCTTGATTATATTACACTATTTTTATCTGGTGTCAAATCTTTATTATTCCAATGATTACATGTTACCTTGCCAAAAGCTTCTAAGAATAAAAGAATTAAAATTTTAAAAAGGATGGCTCATAGATATGACAGCCAACTTTTGCTTATTTAATACATCATGAGATAGGAATAGCCCAGATAATTTAAACTTATGAATAATATAAATTATAGCCTTCTATGTTGATCCTTTTATTGTCCCCACACCTTTTGCTACCAAATCCCCAAACCTTTTCCTAATTAAAAAACAAAATTCTAAACTAATCTATTTTCATTCAACAAATACTGAAGACAATTGGTGTACCATGTGGTCTTGACTTGCAAATACTGATGAAGGAGAGAATAACAAGTGAAGATATTTGAATAATGCAGTCCTCAGATGAAGCAGAATCGACCAAATGAAACTCATGTTTATGTAGTTAAAACTAAGAGAGTTTAGGGGCTGGATTTGTGGCTCAGTGGCAGAGCACTTGCCTCACACATTTAAGGCAGTGAGTTCAATCCTCAGCACCACATAAAAATGAATAAACAAAACAAAGATATTGCATCCATCTATAACTAAAAAATATTTTTAAAAAACTAAGAGAGTTTGGAATAAGATAAAAAGGAAATATAGTCAAATAATAGCCACATCTCTGAGATAGAAGGGCTCTATGCCTATTTAACCCTTAAAATTATCTACCTAAGGGCTGGGGTTGTGGCTCAGGGATGGAGTGCTCGCCTAACATGTGTTGAGCCCTGGGTTCGATCCTCAGCATCACATATAAATAAAATAAAGGTATTGTGTTCACCTACAACTAAAACATATATATTTTTAAAATTATCTACCTAAGAATGAATCATGTAAATTTATACACTCATTTTTTCACATGGAAACAGTAACATAAGAGAGTTAACAGAACCCTGGTGGGCTGGAGAAAAAACGGAGGATAAGGAATGATAACGGCAACTGGCATATCATTATCCTTTATGCTCCTCACCCTTTCCATTAACACCTTTAAGGCTAGAAGAGACAACAGTGTTAAGGAATATCATTTCTGTCCTCTTCTGTCCTCCATGAGGGTCTGGCCCATGCACACTATTTTTTGGTAACCAGGGAAGACACTAATTTGACACTAGTTTTGGCCAAAAAATCATTATTAAATTAATCACTTTACTAAGTTGAAATGCTTTGTGCAAAAACAGTTACTCCATGTCCCCGAATTCCTTCTTAATAAAGAAAGTATTTTTTGTATCCCAGGAAATAAGGGTTCTTTACAGATATAGGAATGAGGGAGTAGGGTTTATTAGAGTTTCTGGTATTGATACCAAAGTTAAAATGTAACTCCTCTTTTATGAGTTCAGGAACTACTTATCTGCACCAGAGGACAGTGATAAAGATAATCCCAAAATATGACTTTGCAATACAACACATTTTTATCATCCCTTAAGAAAATTTCCTTTCCAATAATATCAACTCAGTACCATACTACAATAATAGGTATTTAAACACTTGGTAAAAAATTCAACAGAGACCTATGCAATTTATGACAGATCTGAACCATTTCTCAAAACTCAAAAGTGCAAGAAATGTCACGTTATTTTTCTAAATAATCTTCTGCTCTGAGCCCTCAAGCCACAAAGAACACACACACACACACACACACACACACACACACACTACTTCATTTCTTTCTCAAACTCCCTTGGTTTACCTGGATATGACACAATTCACAATTCACAAGCCATAAAACTCAATATCCATCCACACAGCCAGTCACACATTAGTTCACCCCTGGAAAATTTCACCTCTGATGCCAACATGATAGAGAATTTCATGACCTGGAGGAAAGACCCTCTCTAAACTTCTCCCCTTCCAGTTTCCAGGAAGATATTCCCCAAGGTCAGGTCCTTCTCCTCTCCTGCTTCTGTTCCCCAACATTCATCAGTACTTTCTCTTCCTAACAAGCTCGCCTCCTTTATTCATGGACATATACAGCCTACAGAAGCATTTATTGGCCTGAACAGTATTATTTTTAATTGAGACAACTTTTCAAAATTAGGAACTTTTCATGAGAATCTATATGTATAGGTTCTCTCAAAAAATCTAAAGATCTAGAAATACTGGGCCCATATTCCTGCATGACACAGCTAGTCAGGACTAGGTAGAGATCAACCCTTTTAGTTTAAATCTATTCATATAAGATTTTTCTGTTAGTGAAGGAACTTCAGTTTATACTGTGGACTAGAGGAAACCACTGAAAATGTTTAACTGGGGAATGATGTGTGAAAATAGAATGAGTGTCAAGAGAGAAATGGAAACTGATTAGAGGTCTACTGTATCATCTAGAGGACTGATGATGAAGGCCTGACCTAAGACAACAAAATGGAGAGGAAGAACTACAATCCAGATATATGTGAAAGGTGAAATTAATAAGCTTTAATTACATATTGACTAAATTGAAGGATGGAAAGAAAGAAGGAGATACTAACTTTCTGATTCTCACCTTTCTGATTTAAGAATTGATCAGATAATGGTAGACAGTTGTACTATTTTTCAAGAGAGGGGATTCCGGAGAAATATATTGAGGGTAGAGAAAGATAAAGATGTTTTATTTTTATAATCAACCTCATCCTCATCATCATTACTGGCATATTTTAGCTTGAGAGAGCTATAGGTCATCCAGGTAAAGATGTCCATAATTTCATTCCTGAGGACATACATAGATAGAAACAGAAATGCTTGAAGGTAGCTAATTCCAAATGCCCTGTGAAGAAAGTTCAGGAAAAAGACAAAAGATAAAGTTACAGTTTGCGGAATCATCAGCCACTAAGCAGATGTTTGAAGTCACTGGAACAAGCAAGATTGCCTGGAAAGAAAGTTTAGAGTGAGAGAAGGCAAAGGAGAAAACCATATGGTACACTGACATTTTAGGCAGAGGAAGAACTAACAAGGAGACAGAGGTAAACTGATCAGAAAGAAACACAGGGAACCAGTGTACTTAGTCACATAGCAATAAGGGCAGAGGGATTCAAGAAAGGAAGTGGTCTCCAGAGTCAAATACCACAGAGATCAAGATTAGGAAGCAATGAGAAAAAAGCATAGTGAAATAGGTATTTGAGGAAGAAATGAAAGATGAAGTTTTTCAAATCTGTCAACCATGGCGCCAAAACTACAGAAAGATTTCCAGGCCTCTTCCTATGTACTCACTAGAATTGCCTTAGGGAACTCATGCTGTTACAATGATGATATTAGCTATGAGAATTTTCTTAAAAGTCACACTAAGACTCTACCCTCAGAGAGCAAGCAGGATGGAGACACAGGAATTGGTAATAGCCCTTGTGTAGATTTGAGCTGGTTCCCTGACACCAGTAGAACACTCTCTCCTGCATAACCCCCACACGACCCTCACACTTTCAGCTGCCTAGAGCACCAAAGTATAACTTCTCCCAAATTCTTCCAAGGTAAAGTATTTACAATATTTCAAATGTAGTCACATTCCCCATGAATTATAACTAGTGAATGTCCCACTAGATGTTAGCTCCACACATTCATACATTTAACTCTCTTCCTAACCCCTTTTCTTCTTTTACCTCCACAATACTTGTACATGTCATGACCCTTACTTCAAATTACCCAAGACCCATTTATTTTTCCCTAGAGTCTACATTCAATATTAGAGATGACTACCATGTTCCCATGTGATGTCAACTATTACATAAATAGAAGCATATAAGGAATAAACAGATTTTTTGGTGTGGTCTTAAGCCTCTAAACTCTGAAGGCATGATGTAGTATAGTTAATATTGTATTAAATTATCAGGAGAGCAAGTACAATGCTGGCTCTGGCACTACTTAACTTTGTAAATTATTTTTGTAACTATAAAAGTACTTTATAAATGTGAGATACTGTAGCTGATATTTTTGAATTGTCAAGAGAAGTCAGGGAGTTCCATGGTGGAGTGGCCAATTCCTTGTTCAAACAGGTGAAAATACTCACAGGTCTTTATAAGCATTCTACTAGGAAGGCAAATCTTCTAGAAAATTGAAAAATATCTTTGATTGGCTCCCAAAGTCAGAATTATTTTCTTTTCTGAATTACTGTGAATAACTGAAATTTAACTATATAGTATAATTTTTTGATGGTTCATTTACTATATAATGTTGAAAATTGAGATCATCTGACTTGTGTTTGGTTTTTTTTGGGGGGGGGTACTGGGGATTGAACTCTCAGGAGCACTCAACCACTGAGCCACATTCATAGCCCTTTTTTGTATTTTATTTAGAGAGAGGGGTCTCACTGAGTTCCTTAGCACCTTGCTGTTGATGCAGCTGGCTTTGAACTCACAATCATCCTGCCTCAGTCTCCTGAGCTGCTGGGATTACAGGCATGTGCCATGGCAACTGGCCTGATTCATGTTTTAGTTTTCACTCTGTGTAACTCTGAGAGGTTGTTATGATTTCCAATTTCCAACTGATTTTTTAAAATTTGGCACAAATTTTTATTTGGCCAAATTAAGTAAGACTTACTGAATAACGATTAACTTTTCTACTTCAATTTTTTTAGATTTGAATTTGCACTTTGTTAGTACCTCAAACAATAGTGTAGCATTTTCTTAAATGGAGGTAGGGTGAGAAAAGTTGTTTTTATATTAGACACACCTCAGTCACAACTTCTCATCAGCCTTGTAAATTTGGACAATTTTACATGACTCCTAAAAGCCTCAGATTATCACCTATAAAATTGGGATAATAATGTCTAACTTGCAAGATTATTATGAAGAATTAAGTGAAATATGTAAAATAATTAGCACAGTACTTGGCCCACTGTTGACACTTAGAAGATGTTAGTTATTTTAGTGTCAATAACCTTCATAGAATATAGCTATCCCTGCAAAATTATTAAGTGTATTTTATGTAAGTAGATCTATTTTAGATCTCAGATTTCACATAGCCATATGTATTTCCTCTTAGGCAAAAATTTATGTTTATTAAATGTTGGCTTGTAATTCCTCATATGGAATTCTGAAAACCAAAATGTTTTCTAAAAACCTAAAATTTTTCATAATTCATTTGGCAGCAACATATGATCTGAATTCATTTGTCCATTAAGTCCCAATCTGAATATCTTTATTTTACTTTTTGTAAATTTTCCAATATTTCACTGTAAGATTAATTAATTTTTGACTAAACAGTGCTACACCAGCCCATTAAAGGTACTACATATGGATGATATATGTTCTATATTACAATGCTAAAATCTAAAAAAAATCTCTGAATTTTAAAACACAATTGGCTCCAAGAATTTCTGGTAAAATACAGTGGATCTATACTTGCTTTCATCTGCTGCACTTAGGGTTTGCAAAAAGATAAAGATGAACAGAGTAAAACATAACAATTTTTCATTGTTTAGAATCCCAACAGAAGACCAAAGAAATCTGCCATGTGTATTGTATGAAGCTACGCTCTGGCCTTACCATAAAAAAGAAGGCCTGTTACTTCAGGAAAGAAATCACCAAACATTGTTCACAACAAACAGGTAAGGGAAACTATGTTTCATGGCAACAGCAATGGGTATCTATTTGCCTTCACTTACCACATTTAAATACATAAATTTCTTCCTCACCCAAAAGAGTAAAGGGGCATATAAAGAGTTTTTAACAGCATGAGGGATATACAGTTATGTTATAATATTAAGTAAAAATAAAGGATACAAGATTATATATAAATAAGTTTATAATATTTCTAAGTAATTTTATTTAAAGGGGCAAACTAGAGGGCTAAGTGATTGCTTTTGGAGTGTTGAGACCATAGGTGATCAGTTTTCTCCCTCCTAGTGTGCTCTGCTAGGGTATAAATACGTCAGGAGGTATTAATCCCATCAGACCATGGGGTGTCCAAAGTCCTGGGATCATTTACCACTGTCAGCAAGCAGACTTAGAATCATCAAAAGGAAATGGCATGTATGCAGAGTGAGGACTGATGGTCCATTCCTGTTCAACTTCTGACCTACAGGTGGAAAGCACAAAGAAATACATCAGTTATTTGCTGCCTATCAACCTGCTAAGGAGCACTCCATCTTTGAAATAGCTAGGATCCAAGAAAATACTAGAGCACTTGACACATCAAGTATCAGAGGTGTGATGGGTCATAGGGGTGGTGTTGGGGGGAGGAGGGAGGTAAGACACAAGTAGGCAGCTCCAAATTTGTTTTCATATGTATCAAGAACCTCTGTTTGATGCCGATATGCCCATTTAGTGGTATCCAAACAGGTGTAACTGATCTAACAATGCTTGTGTATTCTATAGTTAGCACATCATCATGATTTTGAGATGCTTGTCATTATTTGGAATCCTATATATGTTATTCCCACTGGAAATACATTGTCCTTTGAAAGAAAAATATCTATTATTCCCCCAAATTCAACATTTTGTCCATGAAAGGAAAGGAAGATCTATTATTTTTTGAAATATAATTTCAACATAATATATTTTAAAGTTACAATGGTTTTCAATTTTATCACCTACTTGCACATAAATTCAAATTGCTGGTAACTATCAGGAAGTGAAGAGGGACTAGGGATGTAGCTTAGTGGTTGAGTACTTGTCTAGCATGTGCAAGGCCCTGGTCCAATACCCAGCACCAAAGTGGGTTGGGGGAAGAAGTGAATGAATCATCATTCAGGAAACTTGATAAGTAATTACATGTTGCCACTTAAAGCATTATTCCTGATAAAAACATATTAAGTTCACAAAAGTAATACTGAAGTTTCTCACTAAGGGTCTTTAAATCACTTTGCTTTACAAGTTCACATATAAATTCAATTTTTAGCAATCTCTTTTATATTTTGTATATTTTTTAGTATAATTCTGTTACATAAAGAAGATACAGTGATTTTTTTCCCTCTGCAGGCCCTATATCAGTACCCCCTAAATCTGAACCAGTTTATCCCTGCACGCTTTAAAAATATTATCATTTTTGGGCTGGGGTTATGGCTTAGTGGTAGAGCACTCACCTAGCACATACGAAGCCCTGGGTTCAATCCTTAGCACCACATAAAAATAAATAAAATAAAGGTATATAAAAGTATATTATCATTTTCTATGTGTGCTGTGACATTAAAAAATGTTAGGAAAATTGCTCTAAGTATCTCTGTTATTTAGCTTAAAGGAGAGAACTGTGATTATATCTGAATTCCCCTGGACTATAAAATTCTCTAAGTAACCACATTTTGTAGATGGGCATTCATTTACCTATGTCTATCAAAATAAAGTCCCTTCTTTCCCACAGTTCCCTAGACCATGGGAAACCAAAAAATGAAGGTTTCTTCAGGTAATTCCCATCACTTTTTCAGCTTCTTTCTCCCCACCAAACCCTCCCATAAACATTCTAGGTGCTCCTGCGGCATTTATTCAGGAGACCAAGCACTTTTAATCCCATCCAGGTGTTACACCTCAGCCTTTGAGCTACATAAAGCTTTGTGCCAAAGGCTTTCATCTATTCACAACTAATGACAAAATGTAGCTCAAATTGCAAAGAAAAAAAATTTTGAGGACACACTTCAAAAACAGTTTGTCAAAAGAATTATTCATGGTAACAAGTTTTATTCCCAAGAACAAGTTTTATTTCCCATGGAAACAAGAATTTCACTTGTTATAGGAGTTTCTTTTTTCACAGAATCTTGCGCTTCCCTGAGTACATACAATAATCAACATGTTCGTTTTATTTGGGAGGATGGAAATTATGTGACCAATGTTGAAGACCAGCCAAAAGACCAAGAAAAAGGTAGAATATTTCCTTATCTAAAATTATGTAATGATGATTAAAAAAATAAATCTACCAAACCATCAACAATGGATTAATTTAGATACAGCAAATAGATTTACTTATATTTGCTCATTCTAATACATTGTCAGTGGACACCTGAACATCGCTACGTTGAGAAGGATTCAGAAGTTTAATTAGGATTACTTAATGCAAGAATATAGATATTAAGAGTATACATGTTGTGAACTATGGAAGGAGGAGCTACATGTATTTGCTATTGCTAAATTACCCACTAGATCTTTCTAGCCTTATTAATATCAATAAATTATAATCTTTAACAAAAGGAATATACCACTGCTATCAACATCATAAATATTTAATAATAACTGTGTTGAATTTGTCAGAGCAAATTTTAAGACCTTCAAATTTTAAGACCTTCTCAGAACCGAGAAATGTTTGCTTTTGTTGATGCATAATAAAAAGGCGAGGATATTCTCAGATGTTATGAATATGATGGAACTGAAACCTTTTGATAAAAATGTATCTCACAAAAGTGATCTTATGCATTCTCTTTCAGACAAGGTATTACTGCGCTACTATGAGTCTCCATACCCCTCAAGCGAATCAGGTAATTTGGAGGCTTAGGTATTTGTAGTGCTGAAATTCTTAAGTTTGTAGTAAAGATAAATCCAAAATACTCCATGGGAAAGAAAGATTGTTTCAAAAAGCTCTCTCCAACCCACACTCACAATAAAATCTTAGATTCTTAGAGAATTTATTCCATCACATTAATTTTCTAGATTAATACTTAGGATAAAGGTTTGGCTGCATTTAATAAAAATCTCTTACCCAGGACTGGAATGGCAGTTCTGCTCAAAGTTTGTCCAGACACACAGCTTCTACACTGTGGCTCTATCAGCATCTACATGGTTCAATATTCCTAGCTACGATGGCAATGTCCAATCAGTGAGACAGAGGAAAATGAATGTACAACTAGAAGTTACACCTAAGAACTTAGTCCATTGCTGCATGAAGCCATGAGAAGCAGGCTAGGAAATATTTTATTATTATATATAAAAGGAAGTAGATATTAGAGGACAACCATGTAAAGCCCTGTAGCTTTATAGGCAGACAGGGGAGCTGATGCCCAGAGAAGTGCCCATGAGTCACAATTCTTCAGTTGGAAAGCATATTTTTTAACTACCAACCTCTCTCCTTCGAGAAATTCAGAAGAACCCTCTTCTTATTTAATAATGACTCTTTTACTTTCATTTGGGTGCAAATATCTTTAAGTGAATGAAGTAGTTATTTTATTTGATATCTTGAACTCTTTTCTGGGTGTTAAAAAGACTTAAATTAAAAATGAGTTGCAAGTCATTATAATTTAAAATTTATCTTCTTTCTTATTATTAATTTTATAATTAATGACAAATGAACCTGGGTATTTGTTATGTACAACATGAATTTTTGAAGTATATATACATGGTAGAGTAGTTAAATCTAGCTGGTTGAAAACTGCATTACCTTACTAATTATCATTTTAATTGTAAGGTGATGGTGTCGATGGTAAGATGTTGATGGTAAACCTGAGTCCTACAAAAGACAGAGACATCTTGCTTCATGCCAACAACAAGGCGCAGTCTGTGGAGGTAATAGATACATGATTATATAATTATGGTGATTAACTCTATCCATGTGTGTATATTTGGGTATTGGGATATTTTGAAGAAGGAGTTTTGTTTGTGATGTTGTAAATAAAACGGGTACTACTAATGACTTGCTTCTGCAGTAGGGGAAGGAGAAAAGTATATGTGACCTTGTTGCTAAAAATCTGGAATCTCCCAGCAGCACAGAATCACCTGAGTGCTTGTTAGAAATGCAGGAGTTCAAGCCCTCCAAGGAATGAATCAGGATTAGCATTTTAACAAATTCTTATGGCTGGGGATATAGTTCAGTCAGTAGAGTGCTTGCTTTGCATGCACAAGGCCCTTGGTTCAATCCCCAGCACACACACACACACACACACACACACACACACAAATCTCTAGGAGATGCACAATTTCATTAAGGTTTGAGAAGCACTGCTATACAGGTTTATCTCAGTTTCTTTTTATTTGACTTTAGGAATTATGTTCTTCTAGGAAATGTTTTTTGTAAAATATTCTTATACTCCAAGTCTGGTGGCTGGAGATGCAGCACACATTTCCATATCAAGATTTATGGAGAGCAAAATGATCTACATTCTCATAGGATTCACTGCATATTGTTTACTTAGTAAAAGGCAATATTATATTGGTCATGACAAGGAACTATAAATATCTTGAAGAACAAATAAACCAAAGGTAGAAGCAAGGACAGGAACATGAAAGTATAATACAGAAGATGAATTACATAAATACACAAATTTATAAAGCTAACTAATACAGTTATATAAGGTATTAACATAAGTAGTGGTCAGTAATTGGCATTTTCTATAACAAAATATCCCTAAGTGTATATAACACAGTGTCTAGCATATATAACTATTCAATAATAAGAAGTAACTCATCTGAGCTATTAAATACCAAGCACTTGCTAAGTACTATCTCATCTAATCCTTACAGTTACATCTATGGTGGAGCTATTATATTACATCATAGACTTATATTTCAGCTATTACTGAATAACAAACTATCCCCCAAACTTAGTGATTTAAAATAAAAATTATTTATATTATTCATACATCTAGATGAGAATTAACTGATCTAGAAAACTGGCTAGACTAAAATATTGAAGTTTAAGAGAAAAGCAACATACCCAAGTCTTAGCGTATATTACAAACCAAGGGTACAAGTCCAGAACTATTGCATTCAGATTCAGTCATTCTAAGTCATATTGCCTCTCTAAGTATGCTATCCATCAGTGAATCAAATTAAATCATACCACCCACCCTTTACCCTCTACTCATCTGCCCCACCTCCTTTCTCAGTAAGCAGGCTTGCTGGAAATACCAAGTTATAGATTATTATTCCCCTTCAGGTTCTAACATATGAAGGGAAAGTTGATTCTGGACCTTTGACTCACGTATTGGTTGCTTTTTCTCTTGTTTCCTCAGCTGCAAAAGTGTAAAACTCCATTGCCAGACCAGGCCTTCTTTGTCCTTCATAAGGAATCCTCTGATTTTGTTTCATTCGAATGTAAGAGTAATCGTGGAATGTATATAGGAGTCAAAGATAATCAGCTTGCTCTGGTGGAAGGAAAGAATCAGACTAGTGATAATATCATGTTTAAGCTCTCCTTAATGTAACAGAGACCTGCAGGATCTGGTTTGGGCAACACAAATGATACCACTGGAGGACAAGAGTGAAAGAGACAGGCAATATCTAGGGGAAATGGCTTAGAATGCTGTGGAATGTTTTATTTACTATGTGTACAAATATTTTTTCTAATCCTTCAATTGTTTTCTTTTTCTTTGTATCACTATATATTCAACAACATTATGAGTTTATAAAACAAGGTTTTGGTAAAAAGATCTGCTTTTTGAAGAGATATAGGCTAACCTTTACTTTTTTCTAGATTCAGTCCAGAAAGAATTTCCACATTTAGAGTTTACATCTCTTTAGAGAAGAGTCCATAACTCAAGTTGCTCTTTAAATAGGGATCCATTTTAAAGAGATACATGGTTTTCTCTTATTCCAAACAATAGATTCAAACACTAGAGCTGTTAATAAAAAGAATAAATACTGCATAGACTTACTATTTATCCACTAGAATAAAACACTGAGTGTGTTTATAAATGCCCTAGGTAACACTCAGATTGGCTCTTTTTGTGAAGAGTTATGGCACTTCAAATGCCTACATGCTTAGGCAAGTAATATAAAGGAAAGGATAATTTGAAACTTAAGAAAAACAAATCCAGTGTTGATAAAATGAACAATTTTACCTCTGTTTCATTTCTTAAATTCTGATTTAATATGAAATAATTTTTATAGAGAGAGTTAACTTTAAACAAGGCCTTTCTAATGTAGAAAACAAATTTCAGTTCACACATGTAATTGAAATTATTGGTAATATCTAACAAACTGAAACATTTTCTTAAAATACTAAGTTATAGTAGAATGGTTAGGGCATTCAAGTAGCATGGGATCCAAATACTATAATGAAACCAGAAGTCCTCTAATTTACTAAGGCCCAAAAAAAGACACAAAATTAACATTAAAATTTCAATAACTGGCTGCCATTCACATTTATGCATACTATGTCCTTCGAATCCTACCTTCCAAGATCTATGACTTTTGATATGCTCATCACCTTGGGTAAAATTTCTTCTAATCATTGCTTTCCATAAACACAGCAGGTCTTTTTGTTGTTTAGCTTCTCAATGACTCTGCTCGGATGGAATATTCATTTAACTCTGTCCTTTCTTCAGTTATTTTAACCAAGGTATCCTTTGGCACCAATACCCCCACGTTCATTTCCATTTCATCTGAACTCTACATGCTTACCTTTATTCTGCTTTGTGTACCTTACAATGTAGAATTTTTACATATGGTACCTAATACTGTAGAACTTTTGCCTACTGATGGCAAAATTGTTCACTGAACATCTTTGTGTTTTACTGTTACTAAGCTACTAAAATTAATGATCATATAATAACATTTTGAACTAGTAAATGAATGGTTTTTGCTTATTTCAATCTTTAGCAATTTCTATTATAATTTTCCATAGACATGGCTTATAATTAATGGCAAATATAATAATAGAAAATTGATGACATGTAACCTTTGCTGAAAGTGGACTTTGAAATTTCTAATTCATTGGAACCTAATGGGTATAAGATAAAAGAAGCTGAGAATCATTGTATAAAAATTATGCAACTGTAGAATAATATATCATTGTTTCATAATTTGTTAAAACTTTACTATAGAGACAAAAATAAAAGAACCTATATCATTTCCTTCAAAAATAGTAAACATTGTGTGCATCTGTATGATATACTTAAAATAATTATAAACTAAATATGTCCATTATACTGTTTGTAATCCTGAATAAAACTGTACTTTTTAAAAGAATGCATGACTATAATGATTTTATCATAAAAACAACTCAATATTCTAATTTTTTTTCTTTTTCTTTTTTCTTTTGGTTCTGGGGATTGAACCCAAGGGTGCTTAACCACTGAGTCACATCCCTAGCCATTTTTCGTATTTTATTTATAAACATGGTCTCACTGAGTTGCTTAGGGCCAGATAAGTTGCTGAGGCTGGCTTTAAACTCGCAATCCTCCTGCCTCAGCTTCCGACCCACTGGGATTACAGGCGTGTGCCATTACACCCGGTGAATATTCTGAAATTCTTAAGTGAATTTGCACACCCTAATTTATCAATGTTGGTTTCTAGAGTAAATCAAATATTTACTGATATTTTTGCTAATTCAAAATCAAGTAAGACTTTTGCTTTTGTCTTCTTAGTGCCTGGTAGAGAAGCCCTCACAAAAATGTTAGATGATTTTTACCCAAGATCAAACAGCTAACACATACCTTCACTAGAACTTAATCTGAGATTTATGACTCCTTATTTAGATATCTTTTAAGTCAGCTATCTGATTTTGTTTTTTCTTTTTTAAAAATATTTTCCACCATTATCATAATCAATGTTATTTAATTAAAATATTCAAGGTATTGTTACTTACTTGCATGTTTTTTTGATGGCCCATAGTATACATTACTAGACGGAATGTGTCCATTTAACTGTATCAGAAATGATAATTATGTCAAAATTTCTTTTCCTCTCATATTTATATTTTGTAAGTTTCTATGTATTTTTGGATACTTTGATATTTTAGTCAGCTTTTTGTCACTGTGACCAAAAGGCCCAACAAGAACAATTTAGAAGAGGAAAAAGGTTTACTTTGGCTTATGGTTTCAGAGGTCTCAGCTCATAGACAGCTGACTCCATTGTTCTGAGTCCAAGGTGAGGCAGAACACCAAGGCAAAAGGGTGTGGCAGAAGAAGGCTTCTTAGGACATGGCAATAAAGAAGAAGAGAGAGAGGTCCACTCAGCAGGGACAAAACATATATCCCTAAGGCACACCCCCAGTGACCTACCTTCTCAGCCACATCCTATCTGCCCACAGTTGCCACCCAGTTAATCCATTCAAGTGGATTATTGCACTGATTAAGTTAAGGTCCTCATAACCCAATCATTTCACCTCTAAGCTTTCTTGTTTTGTCTCACACATGACCTTTTGAGGGATTCCTCATATCTAAACCATAACACTTGAAATATGGTCAAGAAAATTTCATTTGAATGAGTGAAGTCATTTAGAATTGGGGGGAAATAATTAAGAGTTGAATTTGAAGGGGGCACTTGGAAAGGAAATTGCTAATCTAATTAGAATGTAGCACCTTGAATTAAGTCTAGGATGATGGATTCATAATCTCTACTTACACAGAACAAAACAAATCAGAAATAACAATTTCAATCTTTGTGCTTCATATAAGAAATTTCAAGGTGAACAGTGAAATCTTCAAATGAGATGGTCTAGTGGAGATTGGGTCAGACTTGTCCCCAAATCCCTTCTTCCCTCATACTATGACCTGTACAGACCAGAAATCTCATCTCCTATTAGTAACTAATTAATTACATACCATGTACACTGAACATTGTGAAAGTATAGAATATGTTTAAGCTATTCTCCTTGTCCATATGAAACTTGTATAATGTACATATATAGTATATATTAAAATTCCAACTCTGCAGTACATAATCATACAAGGTGACAGAAATCCGTGAGGGTCTGTCATCAAGGAAAGAAACAGGACTGAATTCTCTACCCCTGCACCCTAGTATCCACCTGATTTGTTTATATATCTATTCCCAAAGTCATGTTAAGCAGGTTTTTTCTACAGATCTTGAGCAAAAAGGGTAAATTCAGTTGTTCCAATTCCATTAATAGTCAAGATTCAAGCTAAATCTAAATATTGGGTGGAAGAGACAAAAGAAAGCCAGCTGGTAGAGACAAAATCAATGAGCTATTTCTTGTTGAGGTGTCAATAAGAAGTAACACATGTCCACACCCAATCACAGTTTTTAGCCTATCCTAGAGGACATTATCATAAATAGAATGCATGAATCACTGCCCACTATATTAAAAACATAGGCTTGGCTTACCACTTATAGGTGGTGTGTCTTCAACAAGGTATGAAACTTCTGTTTCTCTGTAAAATGGATATGTAACAAATCTTGTAGTTGTCTACCTAATATCCACCACCTCTACCTTACTTGCTTACCAGTGGAACTTCATTTTGTTCCAGGTAGTCGTTTACCCAACTAAAAACAACCCATTCCAGATATCTACGGTAACTATTTTATATAGTTCCAGATAGTAAAATATAGGCAGGATAAGTGTTTGAGAAGAACTTTTTTAAGGGACATGTTTGACTGATATGTCCCTTTTCAGCATCCCATCTTCCTACCAGGGCCATAGATATGAAACGGAATGTACAATAACTACCTTCTGATCAGGAGGTGATGATGAGGGGGAACAAAGACCTATACATTAAAAAATAGCAGAGAGAAAGATATAACTCTGGTATAGCAGACAGTATTGATGCTCTGTCCAAGTCTCCTTGGATTCATTTACACTAGATCCTTTGATGACATTTCTGTGAATACCACACATCTTCACCACCACCATCTTCTGTGTACTTTCAATATCTAGCATTTGCAGTTCTTCTCACAAGGACAGGCTTGATGGTATAAATGATGCTTTGCCCTCTTGCACAGAAAGACATGAGTGCCTGAGTTTATATTTCTCCCACCAACCTTACCAAGCATTCACTCAGAACTTCCCTCCTTGAGTTCATACTGAAGCTACTTCTTCTGGACTTTAGCATAAGATTATTTCCTTGCTTAAAGGCTACATAGATTGCCCTCTCTTGCCCTAATTTCCCTAGTTTTTCTTGAAAGCACTACCTTAGTAATAAATCACAAGTTCAAAAACCCTTAACACAGAATCTGTTCCTGGGAAACTTACCATAAAAAACAGGTCACATGTAACATTGTTGAGCTGCCATACTATTTTTGAAATACTAACTGCAGACTTTATGTTAAGAAAAAAAATAAACCCATGTCTGCTCAAGCTAGTGTTGGGTTTTCTGTGGAATGAAGCTTAAAGTAAATTTCATCAATAGAAAAGATGATTTTGACACCTGATTCTTAGGACACTAATAGAAACTACATTGCACATAGCAAATACTTAGTGAATGTTAGCTTAGAATCTAGGCAAACTTGATTGGTACTGAGAAAAATTTTTCTTAGGTACAATTAAAACTTTAAAAAGACATGCATGCCTCTACTTTGTTATCCTCTCAGTGTGGAGAGAATAAATCAGAATGGATGAGATCTGACAATTTATAACATATAAATCTCATAGGTATTTGACTATATTTCTTGACCTACAAATGTAACATATGTTTTCATATGTGTCATACTTTATTGAGCCTGCTTCAACAAAATACCATAAATTGAGTAACTTATAAACAACAGAAATTTATTTTTATCAGTCTAGCAGCTGAAAGTCTAAGATCTGCACTGGCATATTTAGTATCTGAAGAAGTCTTCACATGACCAAAGAGGTTAGCCACCCCTCTGGTTTCTTTCTTAAGAGGACTAATCACAATCATAAGGACCCTGCCTTCATGACCTAATCACTTCTTAGAGGTCTCACTTTCTAACACCATTACCTTGGGGGTTAGAATTTCAAAATAAGAATTTGCAGTGGGGAGACCCGAACATTGAGACCAAAGCAATATGTATCAAATATTAAATTATAAATATAAAACTACTAATAGTAAAAATGAAAAAATACCTATATTTCTTCAAAAGAGCATAGGATAAAAGTGCAAATATTCCATGATATGTGAATGGTAAATGGGATAACCAAAAACTTATGCAATAATTTATTAATACTACATGGGTCAGAAAAACAATTAGAAAAACCAAAAACTGGATCTTGGAAAAATCAATAAAATTTATAAACCTTTGGCCAGACTGACTATGAAAAAAATTACCATTATCAGTAATAAAAGAACTGACATCTGTAGTTGGAAAGGTTTTTGTTTTGTTTGAGTTTTTTGTGATAATGGAGATTGAACCCAGGACCTCACACATGCTAGGCAAACATTGTACCACTCAGCTATATCCCCAACCCATCTAAAAGTATTAAACATATAAAAATGGAACATTATAAATAATGCTACAACAATAAATTTGACAACTTTAATAAAAACAGACAAATTCATTGAAAGGCACAAACTACCAAGACTAACCCAAGAAGAAACAGACCAGTTTTGAGTGTCGTGTGTTCAACTATCTCATACTATTTAGGGCAGGAGTTCTGCCTTCACTAAAGGTGTAAACAGAAGAACAGATATCAGTGTACTATTGATTGGAGAGGAAGTAGTTAACAGGACATCAAGGAATCTCAGACTTTTGACCTTTTCCTCATTCCACATTGCCACACCTACTCGCTTCCACCCAGGACAGTCAGATCCCAGGGTTTTAGTTCCTCACACAATTATGGACTGTTAACTCTGTAGGCCAGATCTCTTTGCAGTCCAGTTGGACTTTCAATTGACTATAGAACACCACCGCTTCGATTCATCAAGTTCAATACAACCTGAGTCCAATGCATTCTTTTCTTTATCCCATCACCAGAGATACTCTATCTCTTTATCTGTGTATTACCAGTACCTAACTCAGTGGTCTGGCACTTTCAATATTTTTTTATTAAATATTTGAGGCAGTCAGTCAAACTACCAATGACTCTGGTTTGCTCCTTCCTGCTACTTGCTGTTCTGCTCCTCTAGTTCAGAGGTTCTCAAACATGAACATGCCTGAGAATCATCTGGAAAGCTTTTTCATATACAACTTTCTGGGCCCTAGCCACAGAGATTCTGATTTCAGAAATCACTGTCCTAGATCACACAACTGTATGGTCACTGATCACATGAACAGTGATTAGATTACTACTTTGAGTGTTCATTCCCTCTTGTAGCAAGTCATTGGGCACTCTGATATATACATCACGCTGAATTCTAACACCTATAGTAACCTCTCAACTAGCTTTCTTGTTCCTACTATCTGATCAACCTTACTGTTGATCTTAAACTTTCCTAGTCCTTCCTCATTATCTAGGCAGAAGGTCCAAAGTTGCTCACTGTTCATTCCTGGCAAATTGAGTCTAACATCTGAAAAGGCTAGAGTCCAAAGTGATGTCAACACTGTATAATGTGAAAGTTATCTAAGATAAAATACTCAGGGTCTGCTTAAAGAACATGGCATGATCAAAGCTTCCCTAACAAAATGAATCTAAAAAGAAAGATGACATTTTGTGGATTCAACTGCTAACCACTCTTAAGCAGGGCCATTCTAGAAACCACTGAACTAATAGATAAAAACAGCCATGAAATGTGGGTTACTTTTGTGTTTGACCACCTTATAAATGACAGCACATAATGGACAGCAAAGGATATGAACTTTGGTACTAGAGAGATCTGGGTTCTAATCTCAATTTCTGCAATCAGGGGATCTTGTAATGCTCTGAAAATGGGGCTATAAAATGGGGCTAATATATCACTTAGGGGTATTGAGATGATGGAATAAGGAAATGGTTGTAAGCACCTACCACAGTACCTGGCCTATTTTAAGATCAATCATATAAATCCTATTTCTCTCCTTCCACCTGCATTTATAATTTAATGTCCAATAGGTATTTTTATTTTTATTATTTTCCTCAAGGAAATATTCTCCAAAAGTCACAAGAAAACAAAAATTGCAAACTTTTGTGTTACATAGGCTCAAAGGGACTGGCAGATGTTCCTGCAAATCAGAACATTGCTGCTGAATGAATCCTCAAACAGATACATCTTATAAAGTTAAACTCAAACAAGAATTCTAAATATTTTCCTCCACTTTGATGTTGATAACATGATATGCTTTCCTTATGCAATACTGGCTTTTGCATGCTGGCCTTTGCTTCTATTGAAAGAATGATCACTCTGTAACATTAAACAAACACTTTGGAATTTTGGAATGAACCTCAGCTGGAACAACATCAGTTTGGCTAAACAGTTTTTCCCTCAGTGAGCAGTATAAGTAATTATAGCAAAGAATTTTTTTATTTTTGCAAAGAATTTCAAGGAGAACAGTATAAACTCATTTAGTAATTCAGTTTCTTTCAAGTTCAATTTATTTAACAGAATTTTTCCTATTTTCCCCTGGAATTCTCACCAAGGCCCCACTATTAGAAATTTTAAAAAAAAAGTAAAGTACCTAATATTTGAAATTCTGCTATTTGGAACAACCATCTCTCCCCTAACATGAAAAGAGGACAGGAAAGGGATGGAAAAGTCATCTTCTTGAGGAATACTAAATTTGTAAAGAAACAATCATATTCCCTTCATCTCTTGGATACAAAAGTGAGCATAAAATTATAAAATCTGGATAAATTTTGGGAGTAATTCAGAGAAGGAGACTTATATTTAATGGTCTGGCATGTGTTTTCTCTATTACAGGACCCATCCTGGTACTTCTGAGGCAGAAAAGGCACACTTAGGGAAAATGACAGGACAGTCACAATCATAGTTGAGATACGCCTCTGTCAGTATCTGACAGAGCAAACAGGCCAAAAAAATCATTACAGATATAGATTTTTGACAACACTATCAACTAAATCAACCCAGTGGACATTCATAGAACACTTTGCCCACAATAGAGAAATATATATTATTTTCAGGGTACATAAAACATTCACCAAAAAGAAATAAAAAAGAATTCAAAATATCTTAAGTATGTTCTCTGAACATATTGGAATTGAATGAGAAATCAATAAGAGAAAACTATTTGGAAATTAAATGTAACACTTTTAAATAGCTCTCAAGTTAGAGAAGAAAACACAATAGAAATTGAAAAATATTTTATTTGAATGAAAATAAAATGAATCAAAATTAGTGGAACACAGCTAAAGCACTGTTTAGAGGAAAATTTATATTAAATAGTTATTTTAGAAAGATTTCTAATAGATGCTTTTAAATTTCCATCTTAACAACTAGCAAAAAATAAAACACAAAGAATAAAGCAAGAAGAATGGGAGATATAATGGGAGAAATTAGTGAAATAGAAAACAACAACAAAAAGAAGAGAAAGTAAAAACTTGCTCTTTAGTAGCTCATTAAAACGGATAAACCTGAGTCAGGTGATACCTATAATCCTAACTACTTGGGAAGTAGAAGCAGGATGATCAGAAGTTCAAAGCTAGCCTGAGTAATTAGTAAGATCCTATCTCAAAAATTTTTTTTGATTACAAAAAAGGGCTGGGCATATATTTCAGTAGCAGCTCTTGCCTAGCTAGCATACACAAGCCCATGGGTTCAAGCCCCAGGACCAAATGAACAAACAAAAAACAAATAAAACTGTCACCAAATGACCAAGAATACACAGGAACAAAATATCAGTATTAGGAATGAAAACATCACTAGAGATCCCCTAGGACAGGAGAATATTTTGAACATGTTTTGCCAATACATTAGATAGCTTAATTGAAATGGATAAATTTCTTTAAATAACTTAATTACCAAATCTTACTCAAAGAGAAACAAATAACCTAAATTGTCATATGTCTATTAAAGAAATTATATTCATAGTTAAAATTTTGCCACAATGAAAACTCCAGTTCCAGATGGCTTCATTGATGAAATCTATCAAATAACTAAGGAAGAAATGATACAAATTTTATAAAAACTCTTCCAGAAAATAGAAGATGGGATAACACTTACCAATTTATTTTATGATGACAGCAATTCCCCAATAGCAAAAACAGACAAAGATTCTTCAAAACCATAAAATTTGCCAGGAAATATCCTTCTTGAACCTCAATTTGAAAAGTTTTAACAAAATATTAGTAAATTGAAACCAGCAACAGATAAAAAGAAATAAATTGCATCTTGAAGTGCAATTTATTTCACGTATGTGAAGTTGGCCCCATATTCAAATCCTTGCAATTCACCATATCAACAGAATAAAAAGGAAAAAGAATATAATCTCCATAAATAAACATAAAAAAAATTTATAAAATTTAACATCGTTTCAGGATTAACCCTAACTCTCAGCAAACTAGAAATAGATGGGATCTTCCTCAATATAACAAAAATATCTACTCAAAACAGATTTAACCTCATCTTAAACTCTTAAATGCTGAATATGCTCCCCCAGGAACATTAACAAACATGTCTGTTCTCACCACTTTTATTTAAACATTATACTGGAGATATTAGCCAGTACAATTAGGTAAGAAAAATAAGTAAAATTCATATAGTTATAGAAAGAAGTAAAACTACCTTTGGTTTTTGGATGACGTGATGCTATTCATAGGAAGTTCCAAAGAATCAACCAAAAAAAATTGCTAAAATTTATAATTTTAACAAGATCACAAGAAACAGGGGCAATATATAAAATTTCTCATATACTAGTAAAAACATTAAAAATTAAAATGTGGGGAAATGTCATATAAAATAGAATCAAACAAAATACTCAGGAATACATTTAACAAAATACAATAAAATTGTGAAGTATTTCTGAGAAAAAAATTTAATATCTAAATAAATGAAAAGATACAGAACATGGATATATGAAACTCTGCTTCCTTGCACGATCTAGTGGCTTCCTGCTTAATCCAGCTGCTGTCTTAGCTCCTATGGGTGATGTGGCTGTCCTCCCTCTTGGGCCCCTGAACATGGCTTGAATGGCAAGCCAAATTCCTTCTGAATTGAATATGACACTTTTGGTGAACTGAAGGTCCCAAATGATAAGTATTTTGGCACCCAGACATAAGATCTACAAAGAACTTTAAGATTGGAGGTATGAGAGAATGTATGCCAAGATTTTAACATATGAAAAGGGTTAATGAAATATATTACATATCCTAATGGAGCCCAACCAGAGTATGAAAAATAGTCAAGGCAGGATTGTAGGATAGGCTAGTAAGCCTAGAAGTAGCAGGCTTCATCCGACCCCAGTTATTAAAGCTTTTGACATCTTGAAGTGAGCGGCTGCTCAATTAAATCAGGATTATGGTTTGATCCAAAGCTTGCTAATGCAATAATGAAGGCAGCAGATGAGGTAGCTGAAGGCAAATTAAATGATCATTTTCCCCTTGCGGTATGACAGACTGGATCAGGAACCCATACAAATATGAATATAAATATAAATGTAAAGTTATTAGCAATACAGCAATTGAAATGTTAGGAGGTAAGCTTAGTGGCAAGAACCCTGTGCATCCCAATAATGATGATAATAAAAGCCAGAGCTCAATGATACTTTTCCCACAGTAATGCAAATTGTAGCTGCAGTAGAAGTTCATGAAGTACTGTTACCAGGACTGTAGAAGCTACATGATACTTTCAATGCAAAAATCCAAAGAGTTTGCACAGATCATTATATTTGGGTGTACTCATGCTCAGGATGTTCCACTTACTCTTAGGCAGGAATTTAGTGGTTATGTTCAACAGGTACAATATGCATAGTCAGAATAAAAGCTAGAATGTCAAGAATCTATGTCCAGCAACTGGAGGCACTGCTGTTGGCTCTGGTTTAAATACTAAAATAGCCTTGCAGAAAGGTTGCTGCAAAAGTGGCTGCACTCACAGGCTTACCTTTTGATACTGCTCCAAGTAAATTTGAAGCCCTGGCTGCTCATGATGCTTTAGCGGAGCTCAGTGGAGCCATAAACACTACTGCATACACTCTGATGAAGATAGAAAATGATACTTGTTTTCTGGCTTCTGGTCCTCAGTCTGGCCTAGGAGAACTGACCTTGCCTGAAAATGAACCACGAAGCAGTATCATGCCAGACAAGGTGAACTCAGTGTGAAGCAATGACCATGTTTGTAGCCCAAATCATGGGGAATCATGTCACTGTTACTGCTGGAGACAGCAACGGACATTTTGAGACGAATTTTTTCAAACCAATGATGATTAAAAATGTATTACACTCAGCCAGGTGGCTGGGGGATCTTCAGTTTCCATCACAGAAAACTGTGTGGTGGGGACTACATACACAAAAAAGATCAACCTTAAATGAAACTGCTATTGACTTAGCTATCTCACAGCAGAGCAGTTTGATGAGTGGGTAAAGCCTAAGGACATGCTGAATCCAAAGGGATTGAAATAAATTTATAATAAAAATAAACATGTAATTTTAAAAAAATACAGCATGTGTATGATAGGAGAATCAATATTGTTAAGATATCAGTTTCTGCCAAATTTATCTATGTTTAGTACTATCCCTATCAAAATCACAGCAGCTTTTTTTTAAATACAAAAATTGACAAGCTAATTCAAAATTTTATATTGAAATTCCAAGGACCTAGAAGAGTTCCCCCCCAAAAAATGTTTAAGGAGCATTAGAAATCTCACACTTCCTAATTTCAAGACTAGCTATAAAGCTACAGTTACCAAGACAATGTAAAATTGGCTTAAAGTATGACATACATATCAATGGAACACAAGAGAGATTATAGAAATAGACCCAACTATATATGGTTGATTTTTTTTCAAATTATGCTAACTTTATTTTTGTACTATGATAAAATCAAGTTGACTTATAAACCACATAATCATATTAATAAATCAGTAGAGAAAGAATGGTTCTTCAACAAAAAGTTCCTGAACAATGGAAGAAATGAAAGGAAAGGAGAGGAGAGGGGCGGAGAGAAGGGAGAGGAGATGGGGAGAAAAAAATTTAACCTCTGCCCTTATGTCACTTTTTTTATAAAAATTAATTTGAAAAGACCCTTGATCTGAATGTAAGAGCTCAAACTATAAAACTTCTCAAAGAAAACATAAGAGAAAAGACTAGATAACCTTAGGTTAGGAAAAGATTAATTAGAACAGAAAAAGTACCAACCATGAAAGAAAAAACTTTACTGTATGTTATAAAAATTAAAAACTTCTGTTCCTCAAAAAACACCAAGAAAATGAGAAAGTAAGCCTCAGACTAGATAAAGTATTGAGAAAACATCTACCTGGTAAAGGACTTGTATTCAGAATAACTAACAAAGAATTCTTACAACACAATAAGACCCAATTTAAAAAAGAGAGATAAAAGATTTGAACCAGTACTAAATAAAACATACAGATGATTAACAATTACAAGGAAAAATGATAATGTCATCAGTCATCAAGGAAATGCACATTAAATCCACAGTAACATACTAATATATATGATCATAATGAACAAAATTTAAAATACAGGCAATATCAAGAGCGCTGGTACGGATGAAGAGCAGCTGTAAGTCTACTACACTGTTAGAGGGAATGCAAATTGTTTAGTCACTTTGAAAACAGTTTAGCAATTTCTTTTTTTTCTTTCTTTCTTTTTCTTTCTTTCTTTCTTTCTTTCTTTCTTTCTTTCTTTCTTTTTTTTTTTTATACCAGAGATTTAACCAGGGGCACTTAACTACTGACCCACATCCCCAGGCCTTTTTTTTTTTTTCTGAGATAGGGTCTCACTAAGTTGCTGGGGTTGGATGTGAATTTGCAATCCTCCTGCCTCAATTTCCTGAGGCATTCACCACTACACTTGGCTACCAGTTCTCATAAAATAAAAAATACAACCCAGAAATTATACTCTTAAGCATTTACTCAAAATAAATTAAACATTTCCACATTAATACTGGTATGCAAAGACATAGTAGCGTTATTGCTAATAACCTGAAACTGGAAACAACTAAAATGTCCATCGACTGGTGAATGATAAACAAAATGTGATGTATCAGCCCAACAGAATACTGCTCTGCAATTTAAAAGGAAAAAACAATTGTGAAAGTTGTTGACACCAAGATAAATCATTCTTGCCAGAATGAGACAAAATTAGAGCCAGGTATTAATGAAGAGAAAGAACTCATACCTGCCTACCTGAGAGAAGAAATTCTCAAGGACTTTCTAAAGACTGATAAGAAATTCCTTCTCAGTCTATACACACCCCATGCTTTGCATGCCTCACATTCACATATATTTCTGTAACAAATTGTATTTTAACCTTCTTTAAGACTACAGCAATTCAGATAATATGCTCTCAATAGAACATTTGTCCATCAATGTCATCTCGAACAATCAGCTGATGCCAACTCTTACTTTAAGTCTCTAAGACCAATGAATGTTATATCCAAGTTGCTTACACAAATTTCTTCCTAATAAAAAATAACAAAAATTAAAGCCAATAAAAACTTACCCATGCCTCAACCTCTATAAATATATCTTACTGCTATAATTTGGATATGGTTTGAGTTTGCCCCCAAAATTTCATGTGTTGAAAGTTTGCTTTCTAATGTAGTAGTATTCAGAGTTGGTGGAACCTTTAGGAGGTAGGGCCTAGTGAAGATGCTTAGGTTATTGGGGGCATTACAGAATGGATTAATACCGGTCTTGTGGAATGAGTTAGTTCTCATGAGAGTGAGTTGCTATAAAAAGAGCAAAAATGGCCCTTCTCCACTCTCTGGCTTCCTGTCTCACCATATGACCTTCCATATGTATTCCCACCACTGTGTTTCCATGTACTATAAAGTCCTCACAACAGCCAAGCAGAAGCCAGAACCATGCTCTTAAACCTCTAAAACCAGCAGCTACATAAATAAACCTCTTTTCTTTACAAATTATTGAATCTTGAGTATTTTTTAATTAAAACAAAAGAAAACTAATTGATAGAAAATTAGTCCTGAGAATGAGTTTGTTGGTATAACTATACTGAAAAATGTGTAAGTGGCTTTGGAACTGGGTAACAGGAAAATGTTGAAAGATTTTGGAAGAGCAGGATAGAAATAACCTAAGTGCTTTAAGTGAAGCATTTCAGGCAATTCTGGTGAGGGCTCAGAAGGCAAGGGGATTAGGGAACTAGTCTCAGATGGAAATGAGGATCTTCTGGAAATTGGAGAAAAGGTCATCCTTGTTATGAAGTGGACAAGAACTTAATTAACTGTTTTGATGTCTTCCAGTCTTTATGAAAGGCTAAATTTAAGACTGATGGACAAGTTTATCTGATAGAAGAAATTTCTAAACAGCAAAGCATTCGGACTGCTACATGGCTGTTACTGGCTATTAGTGAGATTTACAATGAAACTTAAGAATAAAAGGAAACAGAGCAGATCTGTAAAAGCCACAGCCTGCCAATGTAAAGAGCAAACAAAGTATATTTGATATTTGAGAGATGGGTTGGTCAGTCATGTTGTCTGTCATCCATGCCGTGTCCATTCCACCTGCCACCAAAATACCCGACAAGAACTACCTTGAGAAAGAATATTTATTTGGGGCTCACAGTTTCAGAGGTTCAGTCATAGCCTGATGACTCCATTGCTCTGGGCCTGAGTGGGTCAGAACATCATGGTGGAAGGGCAGAACAGATAAAAGCACACTGCTCATGGCAACCAGGAAAGGGGAGAGAGAGAGTGGAGCGGGCAGGGACAAGATACAGTCCCCAAGGTTATAGTCACAGACACACCCATATCTACAGTTATCACCTAGTGGTACAATATTAACCCACCAAGTAGATTAATCCACTGATGGGGTTATAGCTCTCATAATCCAATATTTTCACTTCTGAATGCTGCTGCATTGCCTAACACATGAGCTTTGGGGGGAACATTCCTAGATGGAGGAGGGTGTGCCTGAGCAACTGCTTGCTAAAGACATCAGCATTGATGTTAACCATCAAGGCAATAGTAAATAGACCTCAAACACCTCAAAAACTTTTGGGCTGAGGACCCAAGATGGCAGGACAGAGGGAGGCAGCATTCTGAGTCGCTCCATGACCTGGGACTCAAGTACTGCTTCTCTGCGAGCAATATTCTTGCTCCTGTGTAAGAATCACGGCCACTGTGCCCATCCAGGGCTCCAGGCCTCAGAGTGGGTCTCCAAACTACTGGCCCACACAGGACTATTGGGTACCCAAGAGGGCACCATCAATACCCATGCAGAACTTCCAGCCACCCACCCAAGCAGAAATCATCAATATCACTCCCATAGAGGACACCTGGCAGCTTCCCACATGCAGGAACTCCCACCACCACTCCCATGTGGACCCCCATCTACCAACATGGGTAATCCCCTGGCTGCCACCATCTTGGGATGCTAGAGCAGCAGAGATAGTCCCCTTCGAGTGGTAGCCTACCTGCACCCAAGAACATCACACAGGCTTTGAAGTCAGCCAACAGACACACACTGCACAAGCTCATCTCTGAACTCATCCTCCAATGCCATCACTCAGCTCCCCCAACACAACCCAATAGCCCACCACTGAAATCAGTCACCTCCATCTTGGGCCACCTTCATCACCATCTTCAGTGAGGGGCAACTCCCAGTTTTGGAACTCTGGCTGGCCAGGTGCCCAGTTTCTAACTCCCTTCCTCTCCCCAGCAGCTGCTACCCCTGCACACTGACACCCTGGTTAACTTCACCACCCTGAGGGTGGAAAGCCCACCTAACAACAGATGACCCCACCTATTAAATGAGAAGGGAAGCAGGAAAGACACGATTGCCAACCAAAACAATCCTGTTTCTTCCTTCAAATTTTTTTTCTTTTTTTTCCCCCTCTCCCTCTCTATTTTCCCACCCTCACATCCCCAACATATATGAAACCAAGTATTTTGCATGAATTAGGATTTTGAGGACTAGGACATCTGAATAGTATATTACAGCTGTGTTGTATATACTTTTCTTCTTTTTCCCCACAAATTTCTACTATTTTTAACATTTTGTATTTTTCTCAATATATATGTGTATTTGTTTTATGTACTCTACTGTCTCCCCACTTACTTGTCTACCCAAAATTAATTCCTTTCCCTTTTCCTGCTACTAATCTTCCTCTTTACATTTCTCTTTCACACTTCCTAAGATATAACAACTCAATATCCTCACCTCCTACCTCCTACCTCCTCAGTATATCATCCTTCTCCTCACCCCAGGTTCTTTGTCCACCATCAGAAACTATAAGTTATAAACTCTTTTACAAACCTACTAAGTATATAATAGATAATAATTGAATTCACCATTTCTGTACATTGTGACCAAATTGTAATTATCTTAATAGCAAACATTTGGTTTTAGGGTATATAATGCTTATATTAGGATCTAATAAAATTCTCTGTCACCTCAAAGGAGAGGTGACACTATAGGGGCACTATAAGCCTATAGGGTAAAGACACTAATGCCTCATATCCACAGTGCTAGAAGGGAAGACCCACAAACAGTATGAAAAGACAAGAGAAGAAATTGCCCCAAACAAATCAAGATACCACATTATTAGAATCCACTGCAAGCATAGCAGAAGAAATTACAGAGAAGGAGTTCAGGATGTACATGATTAAGATGTTCTCTAAATTAGAGGATGATATAAGAGAGCAAATACAGACAGCAAAAGATCATTTCAACAAAGAATTACATAAACAAATACAGGAGGCAAAAGATTACTTCAATAGTGAGATAGAGGTTCTAAACAAAACAAAACAAACAAACAAACAAACAAACAAAAACCCCGAAATCCTTGAAATGAGAGAAAAAATAAACCAAATTAAAAGCTCAATTGAAAGCATCATCAACAGATTAGACCACTTGAAAGACAGAACCTCAGACAATGAATACAAAATATATAACTTGAAAAGAATGTAGACAACAAAGTAAAAATGGTAAGAAACCATGAGCAGAACATTCAAGAAATATGGGATAACACAAAAGACCAAATTTAAGAGTTATTAGAATAGAGGAGGGAACAGAGTTCCAAACCAAAGAAATGAGCAACTCATCAATGAAATAATATCAGAAAATCTTCCAAACATGAAGAATGAATTGGAAAAACCAAACTCAAGGGACTTTTTACAGGATGCCAAATGTGCAAAACCACAACAGATCCACATCAAGGTACATTATAATGAACATGTCTACCATATAGAATAAGGAGATAATTTTTAAAAGCCACAAGAGAAAGCAATCAGATTGCATATAGGGAGAAACCAATTAAATTCTGTGCAGACTTTTCAACCCAGATCCTGAAAGCTAGAAGATCCTGTAACAATATATATATACAGCTCTGAAAGAAAATGGGTGCCAACCAAGAATCTTATATCCAGAAAAAACTAAGCTTTAGATTTGATGATGAAATAAAAACCTTCCAAGATAAACAAAAGTTAAAAAAAATTACAACTAGAAAACCTGCACTACAGAACATCCTTGGCAAAATATTACATGAAGAGGAATTGAAAACCAACAATGAAAATCAGCAAAGGGAGGTATTACACTAAGTGAAAAACTAATCAAAGGAGAAATATAGTCAAGTGCCAAAAATGGCTGGGAATACAAATCTTGCCTCAATAATAACCTTGAATGTTAATAGCCTAAACATACCAATCAAAAGACATAGGCTAGAAGGTTGGATTTTTTAAAAAAGACCCAACAACACACTGCCTCCAAGAGACTCATCTCATAGAGAAAGACATCCACAGACTGAAGGTGAAAGGCTTGGAAAAATCATACTACTCACATGGACAGTGAAAGCAAGCAGGGGTTTCCATTCTCTTATCAAAAAAAGGAGATTCAAGCCAAAGTTAATCATAAGGGATAAAGAAGGATATTTCATACTGCTTAAGGGAACCATTCATCAATAAGACATAACAATAATAAATTTATATGCCCCAAACAATGGATTATCTACATTCATCAAACTCTTCTCAGGTTCAAGAGTCAAATAGACCACAACACAATAATTCTGGGTAACTTTAGCACACCTCTTTCACCACTGGATAAATTGTACAAAGAAACACTGAACAAAGAAACTATAGAACTCAATAATACAATCAATAACTTAGTATAACTGACATATATAAAATATTTCATCCTTCAATGAGAGAATACACTTTCAGCAGCACATGGATCCTTCTCTAAAATACAACATATATTATGCCACAAAGCAAATCTTAGCAACTATAGAAGAGTAGAGATACTATCACATCATAATGGAATTAAATTAGAAATCAAGAATAAAATAAAAAATAAAAGCCACTCCAATACCTGGAGTCTAAATAATATGCAACTGAGTGAACAATGGGTTACTAAAACATCAAGGAGGAGATAAAAAAATTCTTAGAGGTGAATGAGAACAAGGATACAATATATCAAAATCTTTGGGACATTATGAAGGCAGTACTAAGAGGAAAGTTCATTGCATGTAGTTCATTCCTTAAAAGAAGAAAAAGTCAACAAATAAATGACCTAACATTACATATGAAAGCCCTAGAAAAAGAAAAACAAATCAACACCAAAAGCAGTAGATGACAGGAAATAATTAAAATCAGAGCTGAATTCAATGAAACTGAAACAAAAGAAACAGTTGAAAAAATTGACAGAACAAAAATTTGTTATTTGAAAAAATAAACAAAATTGACAGACCCTTAGCCATGCTAATGAAGAGAGAGAGAGAAAAAAAAACCCAAATTACTAACACACATGATAAAAAAATGAAATATCATGAAACACAATACTGAAATACAGAAGATAATTAGAAATTATTTTGAAAACTGTACTCCAATAAAATAGAAAGTATCTAAGTCATTGATAAACTTCTAGAGTCATATGATTTCTCAAAATTGAATCAGGATGATATACAACTTAAACAGATCAATTTCAAGTGATGAAATAGCAGATGCCATCAAAAGTCTACCAACCAAGAAAAGACCAGAACTGGATGTAAACACAGCCAAATTTTACAAGACCTTCAAAGAAGAACTAATACCAATACTCTTCAATTTATTTCAGGAAATAGAAAAAAAGGGAGCACTTCAAAACTGATTCTGTGAAGCCAATATCACCCTGATTTCAAAACCAGACAAAGACACATCAAAGAAAGAAAACTTCAAACCAATATCTCTAATGAACATAGATGCAAAAATTCTCAATATAATTTTGGCAAATCGAATACAAAAAAATCGAATCAAAAAGAGAGTGCACCACAATCAAGTGAGGTTCATCCCAAGGATGCAAAGTTGGTTCAACGTACGGAAATCAATAGATGTAATTCATCACATCAATAGATTTAAAGATAAGAATAATATGATCATCTCAATAGATGCAGGAAAAGCATTCCATAAAATACAGCACCCCTTCATGTTCAAAATACTAGAAAAACTAGGGATAACCTGGACATATCTCAACATTATAAAAGCTATCTATGCTAAGCCCCAGATGAACATCATTCTAAATGGAGAAAATTGAAAGCATTCCTCTAAAAACTGGAATAAGACAGGGATGCCCTCTTTCACCACTTCTATTTAACATAGTTCTTGAAACAATGGCCACAGCAATTAGACAGATGAAAGAAATTAAAGGGATACACATAGGAAAAGAAGAACTCAAATTAGCACTGTTTGCCAATGATATGATTCTATACCTAGAAAACCCAAAAAATTCCACCAGAAAACTTCTAGAACTAATAAATGAATTCAGTGAAGCAGCAGGATACAAAATCAACATCCATAAATCAAAGGTATTTCTGTATATCAGTGACAAATCCTCTGAAGGAGAAACTAGGAAAACCACCTCTTTTACAATAGCCTCAACAAAAAAAAACAAAATACTTGGGAATCAACCTAATGAAATAGGTTAAAGACTCCTACAATGAAAACTACAGAATGCTAATGAAAGAAATTGAAGAAGACCTTAGAAGATAGAAAGATCTCCCTTGTTCTTGGGTAGGCAGAATTAATATTGTCTAAATGACCATACTACCAGAAGCATTTTACAAATTTAATGCAATTCCAATCAAAATCTAAATGGCATTCTTCATAGAAATATAAAAAGCAATCATGAAATTCATCTGGAAAAATAAGAGACCCAGAATAGCTAAAGCAATCCTTAGCAGGAAGAGTAAGCAGGTGGCATCACTATAGAAGAACTTAAACTATATCACAGAGCAATAGTAACAAAAACAACATGGTATTGGCACCAAAACAGACTGGTAGACCAATGGTACAGAATAGAGAACACAGAGACTAACCCACAAAATTATAATTATCTTATATTAGACAAAGGCACCAAAAACATACATTAAAGACAACCTCTTTAACAAATGGTGCTGGGGAAACTGAAAATCCATGTGCAACAAAATGAAATTAAACCCCTATCTCTCACCATGCACAAAACTCAACTCAAAGTGGATGAAGGACCTAGGAAATAAACCAGAGACCCTGCATCTAATAGAAGAAAAAGTAGGCCCAAATCTCCATCATGTCAGATTAGGCCCCAACTTCCTTAATAAGACTCCTATATATAGCACAAGAATTAAAATGAAGAATTAATAAATGGAATTGATTCAAACTAAAAAGCTTCTTTTCAGCAAAAGAAACAATCAGTGAGGTGAATAGAGACCTTACAGCTTTGGAGCAAAATTTTACCACTTGCACATCAGATAGAGCACTAATATCTAGGGTGTATAAAGAACTCAAAAAGCTAAACACACACACACAAAAAAAAAATCAATAAATGGGCCAAGAAACTAAACAGACACTTCTCAGAAAGTGATACACAACCAACCAATCAACAAATATATAAAAAAAAATATGGTGGTGATGTCCATATGGTATGGGTTTTTCAGGTACACAGAATGCAGAAGCTATGAGGTCACGACAGTCTCCAATGAGATTTCAAAGAAAGCCTAGGAGGTCAGACAGAAGTTGGCCATGGGATTCCAGAGTCCTCAGTAGAATGATGTGTGAAGCCATGGGATTAGAACCACACAGCTTGAGACTCTAGAAAGGTAGACCCAACACTGTCCTGGGAAAGCATCATGGCATCAGTGTGTAATCCAAGAGAGTACCCATGTGGACATGACCAGCAAAACTATAGGAGTAGGACTGCCTAAGACCTTGAAGGACCACTCCACTCCCTACTGCAGTGTACAGAGAGCACTGGACTTCAGAGTTCTAAGATTTAATGTCTACCTAGTTTAAGATTCAATCTAATTCAGTGTTGCTCTGGGCTAATTATTCCTTTCTACTTTCCTGTTTCTCCCTTTGGGAAGACAAACGTTTATTTTATCTCTATTCTATTACTGGGTCTTGGGAATAGATAAGTAACTTTTTATTTTGAATATTCATAGATAGAGGATATTTGTCTTGCATATCAGATGAAATTTTGGACTTGGACTTTTGAGTGAGGCTGGAGTGAGTTAAGACTTTAGTACTAATGAAGATAAAATAATAGTATTTCACATTGTGAAAAGAACATGAGAAAAAAAAAAAAGAACATGAACCTTTGGGGCCAGAGACTAAATATGGTTTGGATATGGTTTGGGTATGTCCCCCAAAGTTTATGTGTTGGAAGTTTGGTTCCCAGTGGAACAAAACTATTGACAGGTGGTGGGACCTTTAAGAGGTGAGGCCTAGGGCTGGGGTTGTAGTTCAGTGGTAGAGCGCTTGCCTAGCATGTGTGAGGCACTGGGTTTGATTCTCAGTTGATCCATTGATAACTAAAAAATATTTTTTTTAAAAAAAGAGGTGAGGCCTACTAGAAGATGGCTAGGTCACTGGTGACATTGCCCTTGGAAAGGATTAATGCAGTTCTCATGGGATCCTAGTTAGTTCCTGCAAGAGCCAAATTATTATAAAAGAGCAAGGCTGGAGTTGGGTGTGGTGGTGCATGCCTGTAATCACAGCAATTCAGAAGGCTGAGACAGGAGGATCTCAGTTTAAGGCCAGCCTCAGCAACTCAGTGAGGCCCTAGGCAATTGAGCAAAAACTTCTCTCAAAATAAAAGAAATAAATAATAAAATAAATAAATAAAAGAGCAAGCCTGGCCCCTGAATCCCTCTCTAGCATCCTGTCTTACCATGTGATCTCTCCCTCTCACTCACCCTCCTACCATGATTCTATCTGCCACGTAGTGACCAGAAAAGGGAGCCTAAAAAGAAGTGGGGGCATATTGACACCATGCTCTTGAATCTACAGAACTGTAAGCTAAATAAACTTTTCTTTATAAAGTATCCAACTTCAGGCATTTTGTTACAGTAACTAAAAATAGCTAAACAGATTTACTATGGCACATGTACTTCCATTGCATTGTTGTTATTCCTAAATAAATATCACTATTGAAGAATCTCCCTCTGATTGTTATTTAGGTTGACACTACTAATATAAACAATATGTATGAATCTCAATAGCATTATGATAAATGAAGTAAGCCAAACATAAAAGGGTACATAATAGTGGTCCCACCAGCAATATATGAGTGTACCCTTTTCACCACATCCTCGCCAACATTTATTGTTGCTTGTATTCTCGATGATTGCCATTCTGATAGAAGTGAGATGAAAGATTAGTTTTGATTTGTATTTCTCTAATTGCTAGAGATGTTGAACATTTTTCATATATTTGTTGATCAATTGTATTTCTTCTTCCGTGAAGTGTCTGTACAGTTCCTTAGCCCATTTATTGATTGGGTTACTTTTTTTAGTGTTAAGTGTTTTGAGTTCTTTCCATAGTGCAACCACTATGGAAAGCAGTATGAAGATTCCTCAGAAAATTGGAAATGGAACCATTATTTGACCCACTATCCCACTCCTTGGTTTATACCCAAAGGACTTAAAATCAGCACACTATAGTGATGCAGCCACATCAATGTTTCTAGGAGCTCAAGTCACAATAGCTAAACTATGGAACCAACCTAGGTGTCCTTCAATAGATGAATGAATAAAGAAAATGTGGTATAAATGGAATATTACTCAGCTTTAAAGAAGAGTCAAATTATGGCATTTTCCAGTAAATGGCTAGAATTTGAAAATATCATGCTAAGTGAGATAAACCCACAAAACCAAAGGCCAAATGTTTTCTCTAATATGCAGATGCTAATTCACAGTAAGGTGGGGGACACTATGAAAGAATAGCATTACCTTAGATTAGGTAGAAGGAAATGAAGGGAGGGGGAGGGGAGAGGAAGGGATGTGGGAATAGGAAAGGTAGTAGAATGAAACAGACATTATTACTGTATGTATATATGTGACTACATGACCAATATGATTATGCAACATATACACTCAGAAAAATGAGAAATTATATCCCATCTATGTATGTTATATCAAAGTGCATAAATGCATTCTACTGTCATGTATAACTAATTAAAACAAATAAATTTTTTTTAAAGTACATAATAATCTTGCCCCTGCCTCCCAGTCCAGTTAGCTTGTTTTGGCTTGCTCAGGTTCAGCACTAGAACTGCCCTGCCCTGTGATTGGCAGTCAGGGTAACCACACCCAGCATCCCTGCCAACCTAGTGCTACAGGCTACACAGAGCATGCAGGCCACAGCCTGCAGCTCATGTGCCCAAGGGGCTTGCCTGAATGAGCCCTGGAGGTTGAAGAAGCATACCACCTGATATTATCCATAGACCCCACTCTTCTCTTGCTACATTAATTCACAAACTATAACAGTAGAAAATGGTAATGGGATAGTAGGACTCAGCAATTTTACATAGGAAGCTTTGGGAGATATTTATTCTTGTCTGCCTAAAGTAGGGGCAAAAACGAACAAACAAGATAACTTTGGTGTTTTGGAAAGTAGGAAAACTGCTAGTGAACTCTATTCTCCATCAGCAGAAGTAACTAAAATTAATAAAGTTCTTAGAGAAAAATCTAAGACTTGTTATAAAGATGGTTGGCTATTCATGATGGCACTGAATAACCCTTCAGACCTAGATGAATTAATAAATAAAGAAACCTATGAGAAATACCTAAAATCTATTAAGTAAAATAGAAACTATTAAGTAAATAAACTAATATGAAATAATTTTTTAAAGTACACACTATAAAATTCTATTTATAAAACATTCCAAAAATACAAATACCACATATACAGATATTGAATTAGTGGTTGTGTAGAGCAGGAATAGATTACAAAAGGGCATGAGAAAACTTTCTGCAGTATTATAAATGCTCTATAGCTTTATTGTGGTGGTAATTATACATCTGTATACTTTATCAAAACTCACCAAACTATATACTTAGAAAGGGTAAGTTTTATTGCATGAAAATTATCCCTCAATAAATCTGATTAACAATATTAAGGCCAGGTGTGGTGGCCCAGATCTTAAGAGGCTGAGCAAGAGGATCACAGCCTAGACAACTTAGCAAGACCACATCTCAAAATAAAATAAAAAAGCCTGGGGTTGTGGCTCAGGGGTAGAGCACTTACCGGCATGTGGGTGGCCCTGGATTCAATCTCCAGTATCAAAAATATATGAATAAAGTCAAATGGCAATTTGTCCTGATGTCATGCAATGTGGAACTGATCTACCAGCCTGTAAGTAAGCTTTTGACATTTTTAGAGAGAAATAAATGTACAATGGTTTGGGTTTTTTGTCTGTTTCATTAAAAACCAACTTGAAATCTGGCACAATGCTAAATTCCTCAGTGGGATTGGAATTTGGTCTTGCCTGGAATAACAGCAAGATCCACTGATTCCAGTGAGTGGTGATTGAAAATAACTGTTTAAAAAAACATGATTAATATGAGATACCACTACAGAATTGCTAAAATTCAAAACACTGATAACACAAAAGATATGGAGCAACAAAACTCTCACTCATTGGTAGTGGGAACAAAAGATGGTACAGTCACATTGGAAGAGGGTTTGGCAGTTTCTTATAAAGCTAAACACAGTCTTAACATACAACCCAATAGTTTTGCTCCTAAGTATTTACTCAAATAAATTGAAAAGTTAAGTCCATGGAAAACTCTGCATACAAATGCTAATCACAGTTTTATTTATAATTGCCCCAAATTGAAGTAACCAAGATATCCTTCAACAGGTGAATGGACATACTGTGATACAACCATTCACCAAAATACTGCTCTGTAATAAAAATAAATAAGTTATCAAGCCACAATGGAAGAACCCTAAATGCATATTACTAGGTGAAAGAGCCCGTCTGAAAGTCTATACGTTGTATGATTCCAACTATATGATATTCTAGAAAAGGCAAAACTGTAGATAGAGCAAAACAATCCAGGGGCTTAGCAGAGGAAATAAGAAGAGACTGATAAATAGGGAAAGTAGAGGGGATTTCTGGATCTGTGAATCTATTCTATATGGCACTATAATGGTGAATATATGACATTATACATTTGTGAAAACCTATAGAACTGTATAACATAAAGAGTGGATTCTAAGTAAACTATGGATATCAGTTAATAATAAGTATCAATATTGGTTTCTCAAATGTAATACAACAATGCAAGATGCCAAATATAAGGGAAGTTATGGGGAGGTGGGGGGAGGGAAATCTATTTGATTTTTCTATAAAGCTAAAACTTCTCTGAAAAACAGTGTGTATTCTATAATGATACAACCACATCAATCTTCATAACAGCTCAATTCACAATAGCTAAATGGTGGAACGAACCTAGATGCCCTTCAACAGACAAATGAATAAAGAAACTGTGATATATACACAATAGAATATTTCTCAGCATTAAAAGAGAATAAAATCACAGCATTTGCAGGTAAATAGATGGAGTCGAAGAATATCATGCTAAGTGAAGTAAGCCAATCCCAAAAAAACAAAGTCTGAATGTTCTTTCTGATAAGTAGATGCTGATCCATAACAGGGTGTGGGGGGAGCTTGGGGAGAATGGAGGAACTTTGGGCAAAGCGGGGTGGGGGGGCAGTTGGGAAGAAGGGTTATGAAGGCAGGAAAGATGGTGAAATGAGATGAAAATCATTACTCCTAGGTACATTTATGACTGCACATATGGTACGACTCTATATCCTGTACAACCAGAGAAATGAAAAGTTGTGCTCCATTTGTGTACAATGAATCAAAATACATTCTATTGTCATGTATAACTAAGTAGGACATATTTTTTAAAATACTAAAAAAAAGTATATTGATTTAAATATTTTTAAAAAGGAAACTAGTGATAGACACAAACTACCTGAGTTCAAGTCCTGGCTTCATTATTTACTGAGCTAGGTGCACAGGCTAAGTGGTTTTGTTTTGTTTTGTTTTAATTTTTTATTTGTTTTAATTAGTTATACATGACAGTATAATGCACTTATATACTTTGATATATCATACATAGATGGGATATAATTTCTCATTTTTCTGAGTATACATATTGTAGAATCATATTGATCATACAGTCACATATATACATAAAGTAATAATGTCTTTATCATTCTACTATCTTTCTTATCCCCACATCCCCTGCCTTCCCCTCCTTTCACTTCTCTCTACCTAATCTAAGGTAATGCTATTCTTTCTTTTTTTTTTTTTGCATTACAATTCTTAATACACATATATACCTCAATTTTTGTATCTCTGTATATAAAGTATGTTGATATACAATTCAAGTCTTCATACATGTATTTTGTATAATGATGTCCATTACATTCCGCCATCCTTGCTAATCCCCTGCCCCTTCCCTTGCCCTCCCACTCCTCTTCCCTCTCTAGAATTCATCTGTCCCTCCCATGCTCTCCCTCCCTACCCCACTATGAGTCAACCTCCTTATATCAGAAAAAACATTCGGTATTTGTTTTTTGGGGACTGGCTGACTTCACTTAGCATTATCTTCTCCAACACCATCCATTTACCTGCAAATGCCATGGGTTTTGTTCTTTTTTAATGCTGAGTAATATTCCATTGTGTACATATGCCACATTTTTTTATCCATTCATCCACTAAAGGACATCTAGGTTAGCTCCACAGTTTAGCTATTGTGAATTGTGCTGCTATAAACATTGATGTGGCTGTGTCCCTGTAGTATGCTGTTTTTAAGTCCTTTGGGTATAGTCCAAGGAGAGGGATAGCTGGGTCAAATAGTGGTTCCATACCCAGTTTTCCAAGGAATCTCCATACTGCTTCCCATATTGGCTGCACCAATTTTCAGTCCCACCAGCAATGTATGAGTGTACCTTTTCCCCCACACCCTCACCAACACTTATTGTTGTTTGTCTTCATAATAGCTGCCGTTCTGACTGGAGTGAGATGATATCTTAGAGTGGTTTTGATTTGCATTTCTCTGATTGCTAGAGATGATGAGCATTTTTTCTATATTTATTGATTGATTGTATATCCTTTTCTGAGAAGTGTCTGTTCAGGTCCTTAGCCCATTTATTGAATGGGTTATTAGTTTTGGGGGTGTTTAGCCTTTTGAGTTCTTTATATTCCTTAGAGATTAGTGCTCTATCTGATGTGTGAGGGGTAAAAATTTGCTGCCAGAATGTAGGCTCTCTGTTCACCCCACAAATTATTTCTTTTGCTGAGAAGAAACTTTTTATTTTGATTCCATCCTGTTTATTGATTCTTGGTTTTAATTCTTGCACTATAGGAGTCTTATTAAGAAAGTTGGGGCCTAATCCCTCATGATAAAGATTAGGCCTATTTTTTCTTCTATTAGATGCAGAGTCTCTGGTTTAATTCCTAGGTCCTTGATCCCTTTGAGTTAAGTTTTGTGCATGGTGAGAGATAGAGGTTTAATTTCATTTTGTTGCATATGGATTTCCAGTCTCCCAAGCACTATTTGTTGAAGAGGCTATCTTTTCTCCAGTGCATGTTTTTGGCACCTTTGTCTAATATAAGATAATTGTAATTTTGTGGGTTAGTCTCTGTGTCCTCTATTCTGTACCATTGGTCTACCAGCCTATTTTGGTGCCAATACCATGCTGTTTTTGTTACTATTGCTCTGTAGTATAATTTAAGGTCTTATATAGTAATGCCACATGCTTCACTCTTCCTGCTAATGATTGCTTTAGCTATCCTGGGTCTCTTATTTTTCCAAATAAATTTCATGATTGCTTTTTCTATATCTATGAGGAATGCCATTGGGATTTTTATTGGAATTGCATTAAATCTGTATAATGCTTTTGGTAGTGTGGTCATTTTGATAATATTAATTCTGCATATCCAAGAGCTAGGTAGATCCTTCCATCTTCTAAGGTCTTCTTTGATTTCTTTCTTTAGGATTCTGTAGTTTTCATTGTGTAGATCTTTCACCTATTTTGTTAAGTTGATTCCCAAGTATCTTATATTTTTTGAGGATATTGTGAATGAGGTTGTTTTCCTCATTTCTTTCTCAGAGGATTTATCACTGATATACAGAAATATCTTTGATTTATGGGTGTTGATTTTATATTCTGTTACTTTGCTGAATTCATTTACTAGTTTTAGAAGTTTTCTGGTGGAGTTGTTTGGGTCTTCTAGGTATAGAATCATATCATCAGCAAATAGAGCTAATTTAAGTTCTTCTTTTCCTGTACATATCCATTTAATTTCTTTTGTCTGTCTAATTGCTCTGGCCAGTGTTTCAAGAACTGTTGAATAGAAGTGGTGAAAGAGTGCATCCCTGTCTTGTTCCAGATTTTAGAGGGAATGCTTTCAATTTTTCTCCATTTAGAATGATGTTGGCCTGAGGCTTAGCATAGGTAGCCTTTACAATGTTGAGATATATTCCTGTTATCCTTAGTTTTTCTAGTGTTTTGAACAAAGGGGTGCTGTATTTTGTCAAATGCTTTTTGTGCATCTATCGAGATGATCCCTTGATTCTTATCTTTAAGTCTATTGATGTGATGAATTACATTTATCAATATCCATATGTTGAACCAACCTTGCATCCCTGGGATGAATCCCACTTGATCATGGTGCACAATCTTTTTGATATGTTTTTGTACTCGATTTGCCAGAATTGCATTAAGAATTTTTGCGTCTATGTTCATTAGAGATATTGGTTTGAAGTTCTCTTTCTTTGAAGTGGCTTTGTTTGGTTTTGGAATCAGGGTGACATTGGCCTCACAGAATGAGTTTGGAAGTGCTCCCTCTTTTTCTATTTCCTGAAATAAATTAAAGAGTATTGTTATAAGTTCTCTTCAAAGGTCTTGTAGAACTCAGCTGTATATCCACCCGGTCCTGGGCTTTTCTTGGTTGATAATCTTTTGATGGGTTCTTTTATTTCCTCACTTGATATTGGTCTATTTAAGTTGTGTATGTCTTCCTGACTCAATCTGGGCAGATCATATGACTTAAGAAATTTGTCGATGCCTTCAATTTCTTCTATTTTATTGAAGTATAAGGTTTCAAAATAATTTCTAATTATCTTCTATATTTCTGTAGTGTCTGTTGTGATATTGCCTTTTTCATCACATATGCTAGTAATTTGAGTTCTCTCTCTCCTTCTCTTCATTAGCATGGCTAAGGGTCTGTCAACTTTATTTATTTTTTTCAAAGAACCAACTTTTAGTTTTGTCAATTTTTTCAATTATTTCTTTTGTTTCAATTTCATTGATTTCTGCTCTAACTTTAATTATTGCTTGCCTTATACTGCTTTTGCTGCTAATTTGTTCTCTTTTTCTGGGGCTTTGAGATGTAGTGTGAGGTCATTTATTTGTTGAATTTTTCTTCTTTTAAGGAAGGAACTCCATGCAATGAATTTTCCTCTTAGTATTACTTTCATAGTGTCCCAGAGATTTTGATATGTTGTGTCTGTGTTCTCATTTACCTCTATGAATTTTTTAATCTCCTCCTTGATGTCTTCTGTAACCCATTGTTCATTCAGTAGTATATTGTTTAGTCTCCAGATGATGGAAAATTTTTTATTTTTTATTCTTCACTGATTTCCAATTTCATTCCATTATGATCTGATAAAATGCATGGTAGTATCTCTACTTTTTTGTATTTGCTAAGAGTTGCTTTGTGGCATAGTATATGGTCTATTTTAGAGAAGGATCCATGTGCTGCTGAGAAGAAAGTGTATCCACTTGATGCATGTTGAAATATTCTATATATGTCAGTTAAGTCTAAGTTATTGATTGTGTTACTGAGTTCTTCAGTTTCATTTTTCAACTTTTCTTTGGAAGACCTATCCAGTGGTGAGAGAGGTGTCTTAAAGTCACCCAAGATTATTGTGTTGTGGTCAATTTGACTCTTGAACTTTAGAAGAGTTTGTTTGATGAACATAGTCACACCATTGTTTGGGGCATATATATTTATGATTGTTATGTCTTGTTGGTGTATGGTTCCCTTTGGCTTGAAGTCTACTTTATTTGATATGAGTTTGGAAACACCTGCTTGCTTTCATAGTCCATGTGAGTGATATGATTTTTCCCAACCTTTCACTTTCAGTCTGTGTATGTCTTTTCCTAAAGATGAGTCTCCTGTAGGCAGCATATTGTTGAATCTTTTTTTAATCCAATCTGCTAGCCTATGTCTTTTGACTGGTGAGTTTAAGCCATTAACATTTAGGGTTACTATTGAGATATGGTTTGTATTTCCAGTCATATTTGTTTATTTTTGTTATTTAACTTAACTTGGTTTTCCTCTTTGATTAGTTTTTCCTTTAGTGTGCTACCTCCCTCTGCTGGTTTTCATTGTTGTTTTTCATTTCTTCTTCATGTAATAGTTTGCCAAGGATGTTTTGTAGTGCCAGTTTTCTAGCTGTAAATTCTTTTAACTTTTGTTTATCATGGAAGGTTTTTATTTCATCTTCAAATTTGAAGCTTAATTTTGCTGGATAAAAGATTTTTGGTTGGCACCCATTATCTTTCAGAGCTTGAAATATGTTTTTCCAAGATCTTCTAGCTTTCAAGGTCTGTGTTGAAAAATCTGCTGTTATCCTCATTGGTTTACCCCTATATGTAAACTGATTCCTTTCTCTTGTGGCTTTTAAAATTCTCTCCTTATTCTTTATGTTGGGCATTTTCATTATAATGTCTTGGTGTGGATCTGTTGTGATTTTGCACATTTGGCATCCTGAAGGCTTCTTGGATTTGGATTTCCATTTCATTCTTCATGTCTGGAAAGTTTTATGATATTATTTCATTGAACAGATTGCTTATTCCTTTGGTTTGGACCTCTATGCCTTTCTCTATCCCAATAACTCTTAAATTTGGTCTTTTTATGCTATCCCATATTTCTTGGACGTTCTGCTCATGGTTTCTTATCATTTTTGCTGTGCTGTCAATGTTCTTTTCAAGATGATACACTTTATCTTCATTGTCTGTTATCCTGTCTTCTGAGGGGTCTACTCTGTTGGTGATGCTCTCATTTGAGTTTTTAATTTGGTTTATTATTTCTTTCATTTCAAGGGTTTCTGGTGTTTTTTTTTTTGTTGTTGTTGTTTGTTTTTTGTATAACCTCTATCTCCCTGTTGAGTTGATCTTTTGCTTCTTGGATTTGTTTATGTAGCTCATTGTAAAAGTGATCTTTCACTGCCTGTATTTGTTGTTTAATGTCTTCTTTGAGATCACAAAACATTTTATTCATGTATATCCTGAAATCTTTTTTTTTCACTAAGAATATCTTTATTTAATCAAAGATTTTGACAAAGTAACAACATCTCATTTTTTAAAAAAGAACAGATCAGAGAATTATTTTCAATAGTTACATAGATACAGGAAAAATATTTAACAGGGAGCGATATGCTCAGACTAACAGCTAGATAATTTTTTAGAATATGTGTGATTTTTGTCACTAAGAAACTGCAAAAATCAGCCCACTCTGTGAGAATCCCTAAGGTCTAAGCACCCCCTGTATTCTGAAATTAATAGTGAATTCAAAATGTAGATTAATATTTTCAGTTTGACCAATTGGATCAATCCCTCCCTCAGCAAGTTATCCATAGAATGTTTAGCCCAGAGGAAAGATGAATATTTATTGAGTTCCAGGGGTAATGATAGGTGTTTTATACTTATTCTATATTTTATTGCCTCAGTAATTCCAGGAGATAACTTTGATTATCTCCAATTTATATAGGGAAATCAGTGACTCCCAAGGGCTAAGTACATCATTATTAGGTGGCCAGGCTAGATAAGAACAGGACTGAGTCATCTACAAGGTTGCTTTGTTACCCCTGCTGAGCAAAGTTAGTCCTGAGAGATTTTCAGAATTCAAATGTTATTTTTCTGAAGCTCTCCCGCTCCCTCAGGTCACTATCAAATCATTGCATTTGACTCTCAATGAAGGTTGGTAAATTTATTTGAAATTTGTTTCTTTTTGTTAATTTGTTTTCCTCTACCTATCACAGTAATGATACCTTTTCCTAATAAGACATTTAGCTTTGATTTACAGCTCTTTGAAACATTAAGTTTATTCATTGACAAATTCAGATGACAGCACTTCGTAGAGGAAGTATCCTGGTAGACAAAAATGTATAGATTACCTTAAAACTAGTTTATTGTAATGGGTGC
>NW_025999998.1:4764344-4853226 GCF_001458135.2 Marmota marmota marmota | reverse complement strand
ATCTGCTTCCTTTCTCTTGTAGCTTTTAAAATTCTCTCCTTATTCTGTATGTTGGGCATCTTCATTATAATGTGTCTAGGTGTGGATCTCTTATGATTTTGCACATTCGGCGTCCTGTAGGCTTCTAGGATTTGGGATTCTGTCTCATTCTTCAAGTCTGGGAAGTTTTCTCGTATTATTTCATTGAATAGATTGCTCATTCCTTTGGTTTGAAGCTCTGCCCCTTCGCAGGCCACTGGGCCTGTTCTGTCGGTGGTCACAGTTCCGCCTACCTTGCAGGCGTGGGGGGAGGGGCCAGCTCTGCCCCTCAGCAGGCCGCTGGGTCTATTCTGCCAGTGGGTCACAGGTCCGCCTACCTTGGAGGCGTGGTTGGCAGCTCTGCCCCTCCGCGGGCCACTCCCCTTTGTTAAGTAAGATTAGGGAAGCAATGTTTTCTCTCCCTCCAGTAGTCAGCTTGAGTGCAAATGGAGATGCCTGCTGGGGATTTAACAACTTTGACATCTCGCTTTGACTTTTCTCAAGGCCCTGTCCTCATTATTAAATTGGGGTTAATTGGCTTTGGGAGATGGGAACCAAATTTTCAGTCACAGATTTTGACACCCCTGAGGGGACTTTTAAAGAGTCCCCACTCTGCTTTCTTGGGGAAGCCTAGCACTTGAAACAACTGCAAAGAGAGGATAAACTTTTGGGGAGCTGACTGCTGAAAAGTTAAGAGATGTGGGAAATGCCTGGTGCCTGGGGTCAGACCAAACAGGAGGGACTAATCCTGTAAGTAAAAGGTGAGACTAAGGGACTCCCAGCAGCTGCCAGAGCCATTTTGCTCTGGGGAACTCCCTCTCCCTTACCTGCACTTTAAGGATTACTCCACCTCTGTCTAAAAAAAAGAAGGGACAATGAATGCAGTAATGTGTTGATGTTATAGATTGTTTCTTGGGGATGATCTCGGCTAAATATGTATCTAAAACAATGAAAAATGATTTTTTATTTTACAATCTGGTATCTGAATGGGTTTCTAAAACATTGCACTATCTTGCAGTTAAAAAGTTAAATTTAAGTAATTGTTTAATTTGATTTCAGATAGTTCATGCTAGAAAACTTAAATACTTAAGATAGAAAATTTAAAAACTCTACTTCCAAGTTGGCAAGTAACTCCCAATAATTTAGTTTTATTTTTTTTCAATTTCTGAACTGGGTAGCCTGAAAAGATTTCACTAGGTGTACCAGCGCATTAATTTGGGCAAGGATAGTAAATTATGGTATGGTATCTGTTCCCCTCAGTGTGTAAGATTCAAGAAAAGAAAGTGTTAAATTAGAACGTTGGTCTGGCTTATTAAAATGACATTAAATAATTAAATAGCAACAGTCTTAAAATTTTTTAAAGCTTAATTTTGGATACACATGGTAGTGTATGGTTCTTTTTAAAATTTTTCAGGTGATTTAATGTAACTTAATACTACTTTAGGAACTTCAGGACAAAGAAAGTAGCTTAATGATCCTAAAGTAATTTCTTCTGATGGTAGAGATCCTATTTCCAGTTTTATGTGAGCAAGTTTTTCTAGTGTAAAAAGATATAAAATTTTGGGAATTACATCTTAAACTTGTATCACAATTTTCAACATCCAAACCTGGAAATTATGATTTATGGTTAAAATGCCTCAGGCATGAGGTTTCTGCTCAGAATTCCGGTTTTCCCAGTTCCTTCCAGACCTCAGCCAGGGCTTAAATTGATATGCAAACAGAAGAAGCTTGGAGCTCAGGCCCAAGGGAAAAAAAAAAGAGTAAAAGTGTCTTTTTACCTGAACTCAAACTAGACCAAACCAAGAAGTAAATTGTATGGTATTTACTAACTACTGGCCAGTCATTTTTTTTTAGGACTCTCGCTTTTTTTTAGATTCTGTATTCTTTTTTTGAGCTCATGATTTTGATCCTACAGACAAGTTAATGTTTTCTGATCAGTTCTATTTTTGATCAACTGTGGAGTTTTTAAACATTGCAATGAGATTTCACCTGAGAAAGTTACAAGGCCTTTACTATTGTGTTGTGTTATACTTGTGTTACATGTTGTATGTCGGTATGTCTGTATGTGTATATGTCCATATATCATGCAGTGATATGACAATTGACAGATGAGGAGCGCTCATAAAAAAAAATTTTAAATGGATCCAAATATCTTTGATTCACGTGATTCAAATGGCTCAATTTAAATTTGGTAAATAGATTTAAAAAAAGGATGTCTTTAAAATTAAGATTATAAGTTCTTCTAGGTGTTCAAAAAGACCCTAATGAAATGTTGATGTCTATGAAATAATCTGCTTAAATTAAAAAATTTACAAGTATTGTTTCAAAATGTGAACAGAAGGAGGTTAACAGATAAAAAAGAGAAACTAGAAGGTTCTAGGTATGGGTTTAATAGAGGGAAAATGTGTTTCTAGATAAGAGTCTACATGATTAAGTAATTAAGAGGGTTTAAGTAAATGATATAAAGAAGGTCTGTGTAAGTTGCTTATAAGTGTAAGTTTTTGAGCAAGTAATCTTAAAGAAATTAAACAGCTGGTTAAACAAGTGCTGTTGTTTTAGAGAATTGTGCTATGTTATTTCTTTAAAAGCTAAACTTGGTTAATATAAAAACATCAATGTAATTGCCATTAATGTGTTCATATCTTCCAGGTATACAAGTCTGTAAGGTAGAATCTTCAAAAGAGCATTGTATCAAGCTGGTGTTCTAAAATTGTATGGTAATTTTAGGCTTAAAAGAAAAACATGTTGGAAATTTATTTATATCATTTGTGTTCTATAACTGTACTTATTATCAATAAGTTATGTAAAGTTCCATGTTGCTTTTTACACTGAGATACAATTTAAATGTATTTTTAAGTTAATGAGAGCCTAATCTGTGTGAAGGTTTTATTGTAAAACACAAAAATACTTTGCTACTTTTCTACAAGAGGTTAAAACTTTCAGCCTTTCTTTAATTCATGTTTTAGGTGTGATACTATATTATGTTAGCTAATGTACATGTAAACTTGAGCAACAATTTATGTAGGCTTTGTAAAATGATCAGCTTCAGAACTATAGTATTTAAGATTTATGAAGTGCCCCGCCTTACTTGAGATAAGACTCTATGTCCCATCTCACTACATGTGAAAGTGACTATGAAAGAAGTAGGCCAGATTTCAGTACATTTAAAGTTGTGTCCAAAGGTTAGTTTTTGTCACGATTACCAGGATCTCAAACAGGGGATTATAATGTATAACTCTGCCAAAATTCAAGGTAGCTATTACATGAACTAAATATGTTTTTACTCTTGATAATTTTATTTTGTAGTTTTCTTATAAATGATTTAAAATTGCCTGTTAATGTTTTACAGAGGTACTGATTTAAGAACACACAACCTGGGTTAATTTAAGATAAGGAGTTATCACCTACAGGAGAGAGAGATAGACATTAAAGCCCAGTACTCTTACTATAAGGCTGTTGAAACTTATTTGCTGGATGTTTAAGATTAAGTTTTAAAATTAAAGTTAAATTAAAAGGGCCAAGAAAATCAATATTTGGCTCTTGCCCTCTTAGTCAGTCTGAATCAGGGAATAGGGGACTTCTCCAAAGAGCTTTGCAACTCTAGGCCACATAACCTCCGGATCAGGGGGATTAATGAGACCAGTGGAGGACAGAAAGCCAATCAGTGCATTTGCTGTGAAGAGGAGGGTCATCAAAGAAGGGAGACATCCCTGATGCTTCCGAGGGAAGCCACATGGTCAAGCAAGGCCTGGACCCATCCTAGCGCAAATGGCACTAGCAGCGCAAATGGCACTAGCGGAACTGAGAAGCTGCTGTAAGTTCCCCGAGGACTCCCAGGGAAACTCAGCTGACTGTTAACTATAGATAGAAACAAAAGTCAGTTTGACTTGCTTCATCTTAAACACTTAGCAAAGACAGTCAAAGCCAAAACACAGCTATTCCTGGGCATTTTAAATGATAATAATAGTTAAATGTAACTTCCAAAAATAAGTAAACTGGAGGCTGCAAAAGAGATTCTCAGACAAGAATGCCTGATAACTATCAAAAGGTACTGTAGTTTTAGTAGTTTTTAGTTTAAGGTCTTTATTTCTAACCTACACAGGTAGGCTTAATGTTTGCTAGTATGGTTATCCAGCCCTAGTAACAGAATTAAAGATTTCTCTATTAGACACAGAGGTCATACTAATAAGAGGATTTTGCAAGATCAGATGACATTAAATTATTAAACTGTATCCTAAGAAAAAGGACATCTGTAACCCTAAACATTAAATGTTGTGTTTACATCCCTGACGTTTCTGACAATGTGACAAATATCCTTAAAGATTTACATGCTCAGATAAAAGCCATGTACTCAGCAACTTTGTCATGGAAACAACATCTTAGCTCCTGGTTCTTGGTACTTCCTGGTGGAAAACATTGTTAGTCTCTGTCTTTGTCATCATGCTTATTGGCATATTCCTGTGCTATGAGATTTATTGCTGCATCAATCTGGTTCCAGAACTAATGAATTCTTGTTTCTCTTATAGACCACCTATCCCTCGAATGGCCCTCCAGCCTATTACTTCTCAATTGGACTTTTATCATGGACCACTCGATAGACCCGATATTTTTAAGGGGGACTCCAAACTGCTTGCCCCACACCGTCCCTTTTCAACCTGAAGAAGCCAGAAAGATCCTCTTCGCCCCCCTTCCTTACAGCAGTAAGGAGTTCCCAAATTACAGGGGGGAATGAAGCCAGATTTAAAGTTAGGTAGTCAGTGCAGTTAGATAAATCGGGGTCTAATACCGAGTGGAATCTAAAATGGAGGCCATGCTAAAAATGATTCCAGGAAATGCAGGACAACTCATGGTAATCAGACAGCAATATGCTCCACTGACAGAGATGGAAAATGAGACTCCCCAATAATTATGATTCATTACTTTTAAGATTAAAAGTAGTCAGAAAAAGGAGTGGGGAATGAAAGGGTAAAGTTTCTAAGCTGCTTCTAAACTGCAAAGCCTGAGTTAAAATGTAAAAGACCGGGCATTGTAAAGTTTCTAAGCTGCAAGGCCTGAGTTAAAAAGTGAAGGACCAGGTATTGTTAAGTTCCTCTGCTACACCCAGAACCTGAAATTCCTAAGGCAGTTAAGACAACGCCCTACTGGCCATTTAGTTGATTAATAGCCTAGGGCCCTGTGCAGCTTGTCACGTAGGCATACAGGGCCTGAACCAATCAGTTTGAATGTGTACCCCGCTTAAGAGTGACCAATCACCCCCGCCCGACCTGTTCCCGCCAATGAATGTACTAATCAAGTTTAAGAATTGTTGTTTGATTTTCCCAGGCCTCATGATGATTTGTCCTGATGTATGCAAAGCCTTCGCCCTCCCCAAAAAGTGTACTTAAGCACTGCTTAACCTCTGCTCGGGGCTCTGGGCTGCTCTCCCTTCTTGAGTGAGCACGGAGCCCCAGCGCGCTGGAATGAATCCCCAATAAATCCCCTTCTGCAATTGCATGAGTCAGCCTCTTGGTGGTCTCTTCCTCCGATGCTTCGCTGGACCCTTACAATTTCCCTCAAGAACTTTTTTTTCTCACCCAAAGGCAGTGCATAGAGCAATCCAAGAAAGGCATGGACCCTCCCTCTGTATCCTTGTGTCTTCTTTTACCCCTTTGCTCTTTGTCCCAATATTGATCTTAGTAAAGAGCTACTTTACTCAAAATGTGTGATTATTCTAAGAAGCTTCTAAATATGGTCATTATTAAAAAGAAAGAAAGAAAGAGAGAAAACCTCTATTAACTAGGAAACATCTTTATCCTTAAGCCCATTACTCTCCATCCCCTTTATTTATATGTTCTTTGTCTTTGAGAATCCTAAGTCTGGACCAGTCTAAAATTGCAATAAGACAACTATCAAGACTAGAAGTTATAGACAATCTGCCAGACACAGTTACCACAACTTTCATTCTGCGCTTAAAAACAAGGGTTCCTTCACATTGTGCCGGAGGTTTGTGATGTGTGAGTTATTTTTTTCCAATACTAGGGATTGGGCTCAAGGTCATTATGCCACTGAGCTACATCCCCAGCCATTTTTGCGTGTTTATTTTTGTTTTTTTGAGACAGGGTCTCTTTAAGTTGCAGAGGCCTGCCTTGAATTATCCTCCTGTCTCCACCTTCTGAGTCACTGGAATTACAGGCATGTGCCACCACACCCAGCTGCCAGTTAGATTTTAACAGATAAGACCACAACCAACTGAACTCTTTGCTATGCTAAGCATTACCATAGCAAAAAAAGCTTTTGTTGCAAGAAGGGATTAGGTAACACAGTATTCATGATTCAGCACAACTCCATTACAGTTCAGAGCACATTGACAAATGCTAGGTAATTTAGGAATTTATCATTGCAGTTTAAATTTTGGGCTCTGAACTAGTACAGTCAACATTTACCCTTAATCTCTTTTTTTTTTTTTGTCCACACTAAGCTCCAATAGGTGTTGATTCATTTCTTCCAGACATTCTATTTTACTAAAGAATACCAAGATAAACCTTAATACATGGTTCTAAACACCAACTGAATTCAAACAGTATTCAAGAAGATTTTCATGTCAGCATATTTTTTTTTTTTTTACCATGAGTAACTCAACAAACTAAAGATACATACAAAAGGGTACACATATCACACTATTCCTTTAAGGACACTGATATACTGAACTACATTGCTTTATCCATGAGTGAATTTTAAGCCATTTAGTAAAGACCTGAAAGATATAGTTTGTTTTAGAGACTGGACTTTCAACATGAAAATATTGGACTTTTTTTTTTTTCTTTCTTTTTTTTTTCTTTCTTTCTTTTTTTTTTAAATGTAAAGATCACTCCAAGAAAATAATCTGTAGAAACATTCCAAACATTCCATCCAAGCCCTTGTTCCAGAGCAGTGGGGGAAAATGGAAGTGATTGCTGATCCAAATAGAGGTTTCAGGAAGTCTCAAACCTAGGGCTCGGTGGGAGCTCTGTTTCTTTTCATCTCACTTAAATAAATCTTGCCCCTTTCACTCTTGCCTTCCATGTTGTCCGTGGATTTCATTCTTCGAATATGCGAACCCAGAAAGAAATTGGTGGTGAGTTCCTGGGGTCTGCTGCAGACACATCTCAGAGGTCTTAGTCCACAGATGACTAACTGCATTGCTCTGGATCCAAGGTGAGGCAGAACATGGTGGTGGAAGAGTGTGGCAGAGGAAAGCAGCTGGGGACACGAGTGGGGGGAGGGGAGAAGGAGGGGGAGAGAGAGAGAGAGAGAGCTGGACTTTCATACAGACAAGGGCCTTCTAAGAAACTTAAGAATGATGTCTCATAACAGCCTTAGTAAGCCCAAGGCAGAGAAGGTCTTATCTCAAAGAAATTTGAAACATGAATTTACTTATGTAGTAGATTGTTGATACACAAAGAAGCTTGCAACATTTTTAAAGAATTTTTCAGTTTGGACTGAAAATTAATAATACAACATGAAAAAAGCCTTTGAACCCATTTTCTACAGGCAAGAAACATTTGAGAAAATGGCTTTATGTGAACACAGGCAATACTTTCTGAAATAAAAGATGATTCAGAAGGCAGAACCAATATCTCAGAGAGTAAAAGAAAGAGGTCATGATAACCAGCTCCTAAGCAATATTTTGAGCCTTAATAGAGAATATGATATCCTATACCCATTTGGATTTCAGAATTGCTGTGGCCTAGTATGTTAAATGTATCCTGCTTTCTCTCTTTTTGAATTTGCCATGTGAATCCTCCTTTCCCACTTTTTTAATGAAAAGTATCCCTAGTAGTTAACCTTATCCTGCTGGGTGTTGGGCAGGGACAGGCAAATAACTTGTCAATTTAGTTCACAGGTCTAGAAATGGAGAAGAACGATAGTCATAGTTTCACTTGAAGATCTACAGTGAAGAGTCACATCTGCACCTGATCTGATTTAGATAAAAAGATCTTGGTCTCTTTAGGGTGATACCAAAATTTGTACTCAAGTCACTTATATAAAATGACATGATATTTTCAGGTAACCTATGCACATCCTCCTGTATACTTTTATCCTTCCTTTCCTCTCTTCCTCTCTCCCTTATTCCCTCCTTTCTTTATGCAGTGCTGCAAACTGAACCCAGGCCTCATGCTTGTTAGGAAAGAGCTACATCCCCCACCTACCCTCTAGTATACTTTAAATCATCTCTAGATTACTTACTTAAAATGCCTAATACAATGTAAGTGCTATGTAAATAGTTGGCAAGCTATATTTAGGGAATAATTATCAAAATATTTGTACATGTTCAGAAGACATGATTTTTTCCTGAATATTTCAATTCATGGTTGAATCTGCAGATACAAAACACAAGAATAAGGAGGGTAGACTGTATTATGGAAGGATATGAATTGCCATAACCAAAGTACAGACTGTGGCAGATTATATCTTCTAAACACCACCATGATAGTATTTTTCATCTAATGTGCTCTTCTTATAACATACCATTGATGCCTCCTCCCTCCTACAGAATGGTGGAGTCTGTCTACTCTCCCCTTGAGCCTGGCAGATCTTTGTGATTGTCTAGAACAAGACAGTTCAGAGATGTGGTTCTACATGACTTCCAAGCCTTGATCATAAAAACACCATGCACTCTGCCTTGCCTTCTTGGCATGCTGCACTTGCAGCCCAGCCACCATACTGTAAGGGAGCTAAGATCACATAGAGAACCCACATGTAGGTGTCCCAGCCTACAACCCCAGCTGAGGTGCTGGCCAGCAGCTAGCACTCACCACCTAACATACTATGCTAGTGACTGAGTCTTCACATGATGCCAGCTATCAAATCATCCGCAGCCTTCAAGTCACCCCTCCATGGATCATAGAAAAGTATTCCTCTCCAATACCAATCCAAATCACAGAGTCATAAGAAAATGAAATTATCATTGTTATGGTTTTAAATCATTAAGTTTGAATGGCTTGTTATATACCAACATATGACCAAAACATCTTCCCTTTTATAGATCACAAAATAAAATTTAAAAACTGAGGTGCAGACATATTGAGTAATTTGCCTAAGACAACTGATAGTAAGGAGTTGAAGTGGGATTTGAAGCCAGAATGTGTGCACTAAACCTGTAGACAATACTGCTTCTCATGTTCTTAGTGTTGTCACCTGAAAAACAGTCTAAGCTTATGCTTGACTGAGTTTTGAAAGTGAACTCAGTTTATTGATCAAATCTCTTCTTAAACTGGCTATAGTCAAACACTACATAATGATGTTTTAGTCAACCACAGACCATATATATGACAGAGTCCCAGAAGATTACATTGCCTAAGCACATCATAGTGGCTTAGTTTATGTGAACATACTCTATAATGTTCACACAATGGTAAGATAACATCATAATTCATTTCTCAAACGCATCCCCATCATTAAGTGACACATTCTTCTATTTAGTTTTAAACCCTGTTCTCTTTTTTTTCCAATATCAATTTTCAATGAAGTTGACTTTCTGCCCAAACTTGCCATCCTAATAATAATGATCCCCTCAATTAATGGTGACTTAAATTTTTCAAATAGGCATCTAAATTATATGAAATTCTGTGCAACTCAGGAGAAATAGATTGTAGACTGAATGAGTCATTCAAAACTGCATACATATACCTAGTTTCCTATTATTTATATATGTTACAAAGCAATTTGACTAATTTGTGCCTTTTAAAACAATTTGATTTAAATTCCCTAGCTATCACTGACATCTAAGGATTATCACTTATGTTTGAGAAAGGTATATTCATTTACAGGAGTACTTATGAAGAAGGAAGTAAGGGAGTGAGTAGAGGAAGGCAGGAGGCAGGGGAAATCCTGAATAATAATGAGGCCTATGAGGTAATATGATGGTTTCCATGGTGCATCCAAAAAACCTCAGATGCAGTAGAGTGAGACGTAACTTTATCAACAAAGAATGTACTCTTGGGATTGTTATTGTGAGGCTGTAATAGATCACAAAGTTGATCTTAAAGCAGGAGACAGACCATCTTTATTCACCAGCTGGTGGTCCAGATTCACCAGCTGGTGGGCCAAGAGGAAGGCTGCAAGGATATATTCTTTGAACCTCTCCAAAGGTTAGAGCACTTAAGAGAACACCTTTATATTTCAAAACTGCATTAATCATAAGTGGCTGTTGCTATGATTCAACATCATGAATAAACATCATGAGATCTAAAATCATAAGCAGAAAGGGAAGTGGGTCAAAGTGACCCTAGTTGAGTACAAGTTAAAGAATGGTTTCTATAGTCTAGACAATCATTCTCTGTCAGGGTACATTGTCCAAGAAAAATGGGAACCAAAAAGAAAATAATTTTACATTGTATAAGAATTGCCAGTTTGTGTTGCCAAACATGCTATGCTAAGCAACTGCTGATGGACACAGAAGTGGGGTGTTCCTGTGGGAGAAGCATTTCTTACATAACATGGAGTTCAGGGTAAAATGGAGTCTGCTTGGTAATTGCCCATAAAGCCTGGACCATAACAGGATGTTAGTTGACAGCTCTGAGACTATCATCCCAGAAGCATACTTTTAATTCTTCTTTTCCATGAGATACCAATAGGATCACACCAGAATTTCAACTCAATGTAAGCCACCACCTCTCATACTCAAATTACTATGGTAAGTTTCAATTTATCACTAAACACATAATGACTATTAACTTGTAAAAAGCCCACTTCTATTTCCTGACAAGGTTAGAGAGAGAAGTAGTAGTATAAAAAATCACTCTCCTAGGGGTTCTAACAATAATGCTGTGGATATGGTACATCTAAACATAATAGCAAGTGGAATTAGAGGACAAGCTCCGTAGTGAGAGGAAAACAGGTTAATAATAAGTGCTATTAGAATGAGGCTAATCTAAAGACTAATCAGACTAGCACCATGAGTGATTAAAAATACATATAAATGTGTGGAAAGAAAGGGGACATGACTCCAGATGAGAGAAACAGTGAAAGGTAAAAAAGAAAAAAGAGGTAAGTTTGGAGGGGAACACATTCCAAATACATATTTTAAACACTAACCATGCTCCCAGGAACTGAATAGAATGCTTATACTAAACATATGGATAGAATCTATTCTATCTAACAGATAGAATGGTTATCCTGAAAGTCACCGTCAACTTCAATATATTTCTTTCTCTACCTTTCATCTACCTCTGTTCCCATCACCAGAGTATTTGTGCTACTGATTTCATTACATCAGTCCCATGACTTTATCCCACCCATGGGATTGACTGTGCAATGATAAGGCTTGGGAAAATGTGTGGGGCCTTGAAGATAATCTGAATTCAGAATGGGAAAAATCTGCACAACCAAGGGGTATATATAAGGGGAATAGCCAGTTGTGATGGAGAAATGAAACCAAAGGTCAGAGCCAAGGAAACAATGTTGAAATTATAATGAAAGGCTATCTAGAAGAAAACAATTTTCAGGTACAAATAGCCAGAAGGGTCAGTTGTAGAGTGAGAGATGATTGGGGCAGATGATTCAGGATGTGGGGGGGGGGAGATCTATTTTTATATGGCATCAAATTCAGAGCAATAGAACAGAAATGATAGATTTAAAAGGCCACATGGTTTCTTTTGCTGTCCAAAATCTTAACACACTCACAAAAAAAGCCCCAATCAATAAATGGAGGAAAATAACCAAATAGACATTTCTCAAGAGAAGAAACATAGATGGCCAATAAATATATGAAAAATGTTCATATCTCTAGCAATCAGGATGCAAAAAAAAAAACTAGACTGATTTCATCTCACTGCAGTCAGACTATCAACTATCAAGAATATAAATAATAAGAATGCTGGCAAAGATGTGGGGGGAAAAGATACACTCATTCTGTTATGGTTTAGATATGAGGTGTTCCCCCAAAAGCTCATGTATGAGACAATGCCAAAAAACGTTTAGAAGTGAATTGATTGAGTAATTAGGGAATTCTGGCTTTGTTTTGTTCTATCTTTAATAAAGAACAGTTTAGGTTTCTGAATTAATGCTTAGATACTCATTCTTAAAAATCTTAATCTAATCAGTGCATTAATCCACTGGTGGATTAACTGTAGAGTAGTAACTGTGGGCAGGCAGGGTGTGGCTGGAGGAGGTGGGAAACAGGGGACATGCCTTTGAGATTTATATTTTGTCTTGATAAGAGCTCTTTTTCTCTGCTTCCTGTTGCAATGTTCTGAGCCAGTTTCCTCCACCATACCTTTCTGCCATGATGTTCTTCCTCACCTCTAGCCCACAGCAATGGAGTCAGCCACCTATGGACTGAGATCTCTGAAACCATGACCCCCAAAATAAACTTTTCCTCCACTAACTGTTCTTGTCAGTCTTTTGGGCATAGTGGTGAAAAAGCTGACTAAAACACATACATTGTTGGTGGGACTGCAAATGAATACAACCACTGTGTCAAGGTATGAAGATTCCTCAAAAAACCAGAGAGGGAACCACCATATGAACAAGCTATCCTACTCCTTGGTATTTGTCCAAAAGAATTAAAATCAACATACAATAGTGATATAGCCACTTCAATGTTTATAGCAGCACAATTAATAATTGCCAAATTATGGAACTAGCCCAGTTGCCTGTCAATAAATGAATAGATTACTGTGGTATAAATACACAATGGAGGGGCTAGGGTTGTGGCTTAACAGTAGAGTGCTCACCAAGCAAGTGTGAGGTCTTGGGTTCAATCCTCAGTACCACAGATAAATATATAAATAAAATTAAAGTGTTGTGTCCAACTATAACTAGAAAATAAAGTATTAAAGAGAACCTAACTTTAAAAAAATACACAATGGTGTTTTAGTCATATAGAATGAATTTATGATATTTGTGGGTAAATGGATGGAAATGAAGAACATCATGCTAAGTGAAATAAACCAGGATTCAGAAAATCAAGAATCAAATGTTTTCTCTCATGTGAAAACCATAGCAAAATAAGGGAGAAAAGAGTGAAGATTGTATATTATGAAGACATAGGGAAGACCAGTGGAGTAGAAAGGGAGATTAATAAGGAGGTAAGAGGGATGGTAAAGGGGAGGAAATGTGAAGTGAATTGAACAAAATCATGCTATGTACATGTATAAATATTCCACAATGACTTCTACCTTTAAGTATACGTAGGAAGTGCCATCAAAAATAAATAATAAACAAGCAAAAGGAAAATCAGTAGAGTACAGGAAGGAGAATAGAGAAAGGGAAAAGAGGAAGGAAAGGTGATGAGAACAGAGACTAAAATGGAATAAATTAAATTCCATGCACAAATGATTTTGTCAAAATGAACTCAACTACTCTGTATAGTTATAATGTTCTAATAAACAAACAAAAAAGGTCATAGGGACAGACATTGATAGACTCTTCAAACTCTACAATGAATTGCTGGGGAAGCAGAAAGAGGATTCACAGGACTGTACGTGGATAAGAGAATAGCAGGGGCTGTGTCACCAGATGAGCACCTGTACCACTGGGGAAGGCAGGAAAAGCTCCCAGAGTTCATTGTCTTTATATGAAAAGTGAAGACTATAAAATTGCCTCAAAGGTCACTATGAGACCATAAATGAAATATGCTGTAAAAACATAAGGTTAGGTGTGAACTTTTATGGCAATTTTTATTTTCTTCTTTTATGTGTTTTCTAAATATTTGATAATAAGTCTGTAAAACTTCATTATGAAATAAAACTTCATTACGAAAAATGAGAAAAATACAATTTAGAAAAAGCATTAAAATGTCACATGACAGAATGGCTAAAAGACAATCCCACTGAGGTCCTTACTGTAGATATAGCCTTGGCTTCCAGATCCCACACTGCCAATCTAACCCTCTTATACCTTATTCTATCAGCTTTATCCATCTTTACCCATTTTTTAAAATGTCATTCCCAGGTAGTTAGGGAATTCTGGCTTTATTTTGTTCTATCTTTAATAAAAAAACAGTTTAGGTTTCTGGATTAATGCTTAGATACTCATGTCTTATCTGTAGGAGTTTCCAAACAATTCTGATTCATACACAGAACCTGGAGGTGTCAGTCCATGGCTGAAGCTCATAGGACCCTCTCTCCCTCCTTAGGTCTATTAGATTCTTGGCCTTTAGACTATAAAAGTTACCAAGATCTGCATCTTTTGATCAGTTACATTGACTTGACATACAGTGTACAGCAGAAATACAAGGTCAACAGGTCTTGTCAGGGGTAATTTTTTTCCCTTTCTTTATTCTATAAAGAAACCACAATATCAGAGAAACCCTTCATATTATGTTCCAATAAGTATAAAAATAATTAAATATCCTTTGTCCTTTGCCTTAATATTTAGAGTGAGGCATAATTTTTCCCAAATGCCTCATATGTCTGAGAAGGATACCATCTTTCCCCAAAAGAAAATTTTCATTATATGCCTCAGTTTACCTAACTCAAAGTAAAATGTCCAACATTACTTCGGTTTTTCCCCCTTCACTATTTTAATTGTATTTTTGTTATCTTAGTTTAGTGATATAAGAAAGGAGAAAAAAGAAAAGTGACAGGTAATATTTAGTAAAAACAACTTGTTATGATGTCTCTACAATAATACAGTCTAAGATTAGAAGTTTTAAAAACAACTTTTCAATTAGGCAATAAGCAGATTCCAAAGTTCTATGAAAAACCCCTATTACACCCGTTCAAAATTTCACTCTTGATTAAGAAATTTTACAGAAAAAAAAGATAATAATTGTTAGATTAGATACCCAAAGAAAGCAATGTTTGATTAAAGAAAGGTCAATAACTCTCAACTGATAGTCACTGGCTGGGTAAGTAAGTACTTTCCTAGAACAAGTCTTCATCACATTAAAACTTACCAGAAAATCAATTGAGCATTTTCCCCATAATGTTAATTTCTTTGTAGAAGGAGGCTGTGAATTATATCATGAAAACACATTCAGTCCCAAGTTTGGAATGATTTTTTCAATTAATACACTTTATTTTTAGAACAGTTTAGGTTTACAGAAAAGTTGAGAAAATAGTATATACCATATATACCATATATACCCAGTTTCTCCTATTATTTACATCCCACATGGTATTCTATATTTGTTACAATCATTGAACCAATACTGACAAATTACTATTACCTGAAGTCCATAATTCATTCAGATTTCTTTAGTTTTACCTCATGTCCTTTCCTGGTCTAAGATCCTATCCAGGATACCACATTACATCTAGTTGTCATGTCTCTTTAGGATTCTCTTGTTTTTAATGATATTGATAGTTTTAAGTAGCATTAGTATATTGTAGGATGTCTATCTCTTGGAATGTGATGTGTTTTTCCTCATGATTAAACTGGGCACATATGTTTTTGAAAAAAAATGATCACATGTGTTTTAGTCGGCTTTTTCACACTGTGAACAAAAGACCCTACCAGAACAATTGTAGAGGAGAAAAGATTTATTTGAGGCTTATGGTTTCAGAGATCTGGTTCATAGAAGGCCAGCTGCATTCCCCAGGGCTTGAGGTGAGGCTGAAAATCATGGCAGGAGACATGGCAGACGGAAGCAGCTCACATCGTGGTGATCAGAAAGCAGAGAGACTCTCCACTTGTCAGATACAAATTATATACCCAAAACCACCACCCACCCCCGAAATTCCCACCACCTCCAGCCACATCCTACCACTTTAGTTACCACTCAGTTAATCCTTATCAGGGAATTAATTCACTGATTGGGTTAAGACTCTTACAACCCAATCATTTCTCCTCTGAACCTTCTTGCACTGTCTCACACATGAGCTTTTGGGGGACTTCTCACATCCAAACCATAACAACAGGTATAAAGTGCCATTTTTTTTCACATGATGTATCAGGAACATATTTTATACATGATTGATGACCTTGACCACCTGACTGAAGTAGTATTTGTCAGAGTTCTTCACTGTAAATTTACTCTATTTTTCCCATTTTCCATACTGTATTCTTTTGAAGGAAGTCACTGTGTATAGCCCATTTTTTTAAGGAATAACGTTATTTTCCCTCTCCTTTAGAGTATCTATATAATTTATTTGGAATTCTTACTACATGGAAAACATGTCTATCTCCCCCATTAATTAATTTTCACTAATTAATTTATATAAGAATGGACTCATGAATATTTATAATCCAGTACTATTTTATTTGTTGCTCACATTGCTCTAGTTTCAGTGAGTGGAAGTTCTTTCTCTTGGCTCCAGTGTCTCTTTGGCATACTTCCATAATTGAGGTTTTTTTTTAACTACTTTCTTATGTTTTGGCATGATAAAATGCTCCAGGGTTATCACATATACTCTGTCTAGTTCTGTATTCAGCCATTTTTCTAAGGAACCCTGTTTGCTTTAATTAGAGAGTAGCACTAAGAATAAGATCTAGGTACACTTGTTTCTATTAGGACACTGTTTCCCTGAATTTTTAAAATTTTTCATATAAGGTCTTACAGACCATTTTCCAAAGAAACCTGGATTTTACATTATTTCAATAGGCTTCTACATTACCTGACTATATTCACCTGCTTATAGACAGAGTAGGTGAGTTTTGAAGGTACATAACTGTCGGGGGTTTTTAAGCCCCCTGTTCCCTCCTGACCTGCGGGAGAGATTGGGGGAGCACGCCCTGACCAGGACAAACCAAGAAAGGTAAAGGTCGACTGGCCGCCTGCATCCAGCCCTCCCTCCCCAGAGGACAATCAGACGCGCCAGGGAGAACAGTCAAAGCAGGATCTCGTTTAATGAGAAAACACACACAGCTAATACAATATACAGGAGCCAATCAGGATAAAGGTCAGCAGGGTGGGGAGAATTTACATCTATACCCATCCTACAGGCAGTAATGTCCGTGAGGGCAGAGGGGTTCTGAGCCTATCCTAGAGGTGGTCCAATTCTTCATCACAACCCAGGGCAATGCCTTCTGGCTAACCGCTAGGTGCTCTTTTAGCCACATGTGGCCCCAGGACTGGGAAGCGGGTGCAGCAAGTTAAGTTTCCTCTTTTCTGATGCAACATGCCCCACGTTACATTATGCCCTACACATAACTAGATTTGAATAAAAAGCAAAGAGCCTTAATTTTCCCCAGATTAGATAATGCTTACCTCTACCAACCTATCATTCTGAGCTTGAATATTAGTTTCTTTTTCCCATAAAAATGTGAGATCAGCAAAAGTTCCTACTGTTATAAATCATCTACTGTCTTACTTCATAATGAAGATCTGCTTTAATGGTTTCCCAAACCTCTCAAGCAAATGATGCACTTTGCATGGAGTCTCATGAATGGTTCTGACAGACTATAAATAAATATACTTTCTCCTTTGAGTTAGTCACTTTCTCTGTCTAGGGCTCATACAGTGAGAATGGATGCTATGATATCCTTAGGGATTACTAACCTACCTCAATGTGTACACAAATACACACTGGGAATCTATGTGTATGTTAACCAGCTTTCTCTTACTATAACAAATAACTAAGATAATCACTTTATAAAGGTTTGGAGGTCTAGTCCTTGATCAGTTTCCCCTGTTTCTTTAGGCCTGCTGGAGGAAAAAGAAAAACAGAACATCATGGTGGTGGGAACACATGGTGGAACAAAACTGCTCACCTAATCATGATCCAAGCAAGAAAAGAGATAGAGATGAAGGGGCTGGAGTCCTATTATCCCCTTCAAGGGCACACCCCCCCAATGACTAAAAGACCTCCCACTAAGCTCACTTCTTAAAAGTACTACCATCTCAAATAGCTCCACCCTATGGACCAAGCAATTAATACATGGGCCTTTGGAGGATATTCAAAATCCAAAGTATAGCAAGGTATATCAGCACAGAAGAATAAGCACCAAGTTCAGCATGAAGTTAAGTTCTGGTGCAGAATCTACCCCTGTGAGACCTTAGGCAAAACATTTCATTCATTCATTCAACAAATAATTAATGAACATCAAAACTGTGACAGATAATGGGATAATTTTCTCAGCTAATGGGATAATTTTCCATTCTCAAATGGAATTAAACTGAAGAACCCTGTTGGCAGCAGGTCCACCCTGGCCCCTGGAGCCCTACCTCCATTAGTTTGTTCTGCATGCCAGTGTGGCCAGCTCACAAGGCCATGGCGAACTTGCGGTTTTTCTGTTCCTGCTTGTCCGTCTGAGACATATGTATCCCACGGGAATGCCTTGACCTTTTCTGGTCTGATGGACTTATTGTTAAGGGAGGTTTCGGTACCTGACAATAATAGATGTTAAAACTAAATTTCTTCCCCCTCCCTCCTGCTTTTGGGTAATTTTCCACTTCTGCTGCTTGGGGTATAAAAAAGGTGTGTTAGCAATAAAGATTATTGACTCCTGGATGAAGAACCTTGGTGTCCTGTGTGTCTTTTAACCTCGTCCCTCGCCGGACTCGGCTCCCTTGGCCGGACACGGCAGAACCCTAAAAATTTTATGATCTATAAATTAAGTCCATGATTTGTAGACCCAGGTCTATTTAGCCACTTCACAGCTACTACTCTTGACACAAAATTGTATTTGTCATTAGGTGTAGTGGCACATACCTATAATCCCAGCTACTTGGGAGGGACTAGGAAAATCTCAAGTTCAAGGCCCACCTGGGCCCTATTTCAAAAGCTTAAAAATATGTAAAGGCTAGGGATATAGCTCAGTAGTAGAGCACATGCTTAGCATAAGGCCTTGGGTTCAATCCCCAGCACTACCACCACACACATAAAAGTTACATATATATAAAAGCAAAGCCAGGAGGAACTCTTGGGGTGTGTGTGTGTGTGTGTGTGTGTGCGCGCACACATGCATGTACATGTATGCATCTGTGGGTGTGTGGACAAGGAGGTGGTGGCGGCTGAGTTATAGTCCCAACTCCTTGTACTCCTTTGCCATTCTTCTTTCTTCCCCCACACCTATCTGGTGGTAGTGGGCATTTGTCTTTCTTTTCATTCATTCCCAAAGATTTTAAAATTTTAAGGTTGGGAGGTAGTAGGAAAGGCAGGAAAGGGAGTAGTATCAGAAGAGCAGGAAGAGGACATGAATAGGGAGTTAAGGAACAGAGCCTCAGAGAAGGTGACAGAGTTAGTTCTTGATAATGTCCTGTGTGTCAATGGAGAAACTGAAGTTCTGAATGCCACTTCTGAAGAATTAGAGTTCTAAATGTGGCTAATATGAAATTAAGTTCACTGGCCCAACTTCCCAGCTTAAATAAACTTTGAAAGTTGAAAATATATGACAATATAGTTTCTTCAGGCTTGAAAATCCTCACAGAAAAAATGTCCAGATTTTACTTGTCTCAATCTGAGTGGAAACAAAATAAAAGAGCTTACTACATTGGAAGCTCTGCAAAATCTTAACATTTTGAAAAGTCTTGACTTGTTTAATTGAGAGATCAGAAACCTGGAAGATTATGGAGAAAGTATTTGTGAACTGTTGAAACAAAACACATAGTTTAATGGATTTGATCAGAAGAATAAAGAAGCACCAGATTCTGAAGAGGAGAAGGAGGATAGAGATAAAGATGATGGAGATAAAAAGGAAGATGAAGCTGGTCCACCTGAAGGACATGAGGGAGAGGAGGAAGAATAGGAAGAAAAGAAGGAAGACAAAGCAGATTCAGAGCTGAGAGAGGGAGAAATGGAAGTGGGCCTCTCATACTTGATGAAAGAAGAAATTTAGAATGAAGAAGATGATTATGACTATGCTGAAGAAGGGGAAGAGGAGGAAGAAGAGGAAGAAGGTTTTCAGGGGAAAAGAGGAAATGAGATGTTAAAGATGATGGAGAGGAAGAAGATGACTGGCTCATTCTAAGACCAGATTCCTTAACATTCCTGGGTGTGCAAGAAAGTAACTGCATCTTTGCTTCTTCATGTATGGTAGCTATCCCAACAAAAGATTAGGCGTAACTTTTCATAGGCAAAGTATGATTTTGCTATTTTTGTGTTATCATTCCAATTAAGATTTAGTAGCTTGTTAATGATCATATTGTATTTAGAGAAAAAATTTCACTGACACTCCCCCCATTAAGAAATTCTCATCCATTGGATTAGACAAAGGGAAACAAAGGGGAAGGGGGGGTGATAGGAAAGACAATAGAATTAATTGGTCATAATTTTCCTAGGTCATGTATACATGACCAGGGTAACTCCATATCATGTATAATCACAACAGTGGAAACCTAAATAGAATAAGTTATACTCTATGTATGTATATTCTGCCAAAATATATTCTACTGCAATGTATAGTTAACTAAAAATAAATAAATAAATAAAATTTAAAAAAATAAATGTATTATTCCTACTGAATTATAACATTACTATTTTTGGTGCTAAAATTTTATTGTGTTCCCTAGAGATGTTTTTACAGAATATTTTGCCACAAAATACATCTAAAAAATAAAATTTTATTCTCTAGCAATTTATTTAGAATCTAATTTTTTCTAATTCAAACTCATTGTATTAGTAATTTAAATAATTAAATTTAAATAATTAAAACATAATTGCTTTTACTAGGTGAAGTTTGGTGTATTTCAGTCATAAGATTATACACACACACACACACACACACACACAAACACACACACACACACACACCATGGGTTGAACTCAGGGGCACTTAACCATGAACAACATACCCAGCCCTTTTTTCTTTTCTTTCTTTTTTTTTTTAGACAGGGTCTCACCATGTTGCTTAGGGCCTCACTAAGTTGCTAAGTCTGTCTTTGAACTTTTGATCCTTCTGCTTCAGCCTCCTGAATTGCTGGAATTACAGGCATGCACTACCATACCCAGCCCAGTCACGTGATTTTTTAACTTATTATAAATTAACTGAAATACATTCAGCTCTAATATGAAATGACAATAGTCTCATGAATAAGTTGATTATTTTCTTAGAGGAGATCCTTGGATCTTTAGTTTGAAGACATTGACTTTTTTTCCATGGCTAAGGGTATTTGGGTGCTTTTTTTAAATTTTTTTTTTTGTGTGTGTGTGTGTGTATGTGTAGATGGACACAACTCAATGTCTTTATTTTTATGTGGTGCTGAGGATTGAACCTGGGTCCCGCCCATGCTAGGCGAGCGCTCTACCGCTGAGCCACAATCCCAGCCCTTGGGTGCCTTTTTAATCACATGAATTAAGTTGGAAAGTAGAAACAGAATAATAAAAGTTCTATTTAAGCAACACAGTTTGTGGATTTGGGGGAAATTCTAGTCAGTAGAATAGTTCAGGGATTTTATGGTGACTGATTTTATTTTTGAAGGAAAAATTTCTTACGCAAAGACATGCAGGTGAGCCCTTTCTTCATGCTGGAGATCACGACATGCCAACAGTTGTTTATTTTGTTCTGTTTTAGGTGTCCATTCTTTCTCCTCTCAGCAATTTCTTTATGATCACCTTTTCTTTTTGTTTTATTCCCCTCTTTCCATCCTAAAGGAAAGTTGAGAACTTTTTACTTAGAAAACCCTTAGTCTTACACCTCAACCACCTTTTCAGACCTGATTTTTAAACAAAGTTGAAAAATTGAGAATTTTCTGAGAAATGAATATTGTTATTGGTAGTTTTATGAAGCAAAATCTGCTTACCATAAATCTTGCTTGGTTGACAACATGTAAGACCATATTAGTAGACTGAAAAATAGGAGGATGAAGCAGGGGAGGCTTTTGGAAGCAGCATCAGTATTCCTCAAAAGTCAGAATTATTGCCAGTTGATAATTTAATAAGTTCAAGTCAAATTTTTAAGTTGACTTCCCAAATGATTTGAATATCAATCCTAGCAGTATGTATAATTTTTCTAAGTAGAACCTTTAGGTTATTCTTCTTACAGTTTTAAAGCATTAACAGCTATAGCATTTAACTGGAATATAATAAGCAGTTCAAAAAATATTTGAGATTCAATATTAAAATTAAGATTTATTTTCAAGTTAATGTCCATTAAAAATAGAAAAATATTTGGGAGAAGTGTGAGTGTGTGCTTCCTTACATAGCTACTAAATAAAATATGAATAGACAAGTACATTGTCCTTTTTGTCATGGAGCCTCTATGTTCAAGGCAATTGCTTTTTTAATCTCAGCTACCTAAAATTTTTTTTTTGTTTTTAGTATTTGTAATGTTTTTAAAAGTTAATGTCAAAAAGTTAATTGAAGTTATGCCTCTCTCTACTGGGACACATTTAAATTACTGTTTATAGTAGTACTATTACTGCTTGATTTTTAGTTTAAAACATGTGACTTGGTGTTTTAAAGTAAAAATTGAGATTATTTGTGGAGAAATTAAAACAGTTGCACAACTGACTGAAATAAAACACCTGTGGACAAATTTAGTTGGGGGTTCAAAAACCACAAAAGACTAACATTTTTCTCTGAATTTTTTTGAGGGGTTCTACCAGGGATTGAACTCAGGGGCTCTGAACCCCTAAGCCACATCCTCAGTCCTGTTTTGTATTTTTTTTTTAATTTAGGGACAGAGTCTTACCAAGTTGCTTAATGCCTCACTTTTGCTAAGGCTGGCTTTGAACTCACAATCCTCCTGCCTCAGCCTACTGAGCTGCTGGGATTACAGGCCAGCGCCACTGTGCCCAGCTAATTTTTTCCTAATTTTAACAATTTAAATGCCTGCTTTAGTCTCTAAGAATTATCATTACATATGACATCAGATTATAAAATACTTATTTTATTATTATTATTTTAGTTAGTAGCTAGGGTGGAAAATCAAGAATTTTGTTTCATTTTGTTAAAATGCTTGTTTTTAAAAGAAATCCATATATTGACTCATCAATCATCTTATTGAATCAAAAGTAGAGGTTTTGGTTTGAAAACAATACTTAGAGAGCTTCCAGATTACTTTTAAGGACTTATTTAGCTCTGTGGGTGGTATTTTCATGAAAGTAAGCAGAGGAGGTTCTATTTTGTAGAAGTTTAGTTCCTATTATAATGCCCTTTGTATGGCAGTATGTAAAAAGTGTGTTCAGTTCCTTAAGAATCTGTCCTTTACAACTTTGAAGTTAATACTTTTGTGCAACTGTGTTTTTTAACAAAGCCATGACTATTAAAAATAAATAACAAAGCAGTACCCTGATCATTCTTTTATTGTTTCTGACTTCTGTTTTTCCCTGCTGTAACTTTTTTGAAACTGAATTGCTTCAAATAAATTGAAGATTTGTTACAGTGGGGGGAAAAAAAGCAAAGTCAGCCAGGCATGGTGGTGAAATTCGGGAGGCTGGAACAAGAGGATCACAAGTTCAAGGCCAGACTGGACAAACTTAGTAAGACCCTGTCTCAAAACAAAAAATAAAAGCAGCTCAGGATGTAAATCAGACGTAAAGCACCCCTGGGTTCAATTCCTAGTACTGCAAAAATCAATCAATTAAATAAAAACTGTGCTAACACAAAAGAAATGTATCATTATTGTTCCAAAATTCAGAGGTTTACCCTTAATTTTAGTGTTTTTATTGTAACCTAAGCCAGTTTTCCAATTATATATATATGTGTGTGTGTGTGTGTGTGTGTGTGCAGATAATTATAAAAGACCCCTCCTTAAGAACATTTACGAGGCCCTCCCATTCCCTGTGTGTGGCACTCTTTGCAAATCTGGGAAGGAACGAATCTGGCTTTCAGGAAGCTTTCAATAATTACCAAATACATACTGGCTGTACCTTGGTACATAATGGCTAAAGCCCAGTCTTTAGCACAGTTTAATAATTAGCTGTGGGTTTTGCAGAATCTATAATTTGTTATTCACATCACCTTCTCTACTTTTGGAGAAGTGAGCCAAAAAATCATGCCAAACCACAAATAGTAAACCTTAACTTTGATAAACAGATTGGTCACTAATCTTTGTAAGAAAAAAAAATTATGTCTTTAAGAAGAGTTACCAAAAATGCCCTGAGTTCTGACCACCTTCACTATCTCTGTAGCCTAGACTGAATACATCTCCTAGGTTCTGCCACAGCGCTATGCTTCCTTGATTACTATTAGGTGGCATTATAATTGTCCTTTTGGCAGGGTAGAGGGAGTATCAGGGATTGAACCTAGGGTGCTTAACCACTGAGGCACATCCCCATACCTTTTTTTTTAATATCTTTATTTTATTTTTATGTGGTGCTGAGGATCGAACCCAGTGCCTCACACATGCCAGGCAAGCGTGCTACCACTTGAGCCACATCCCCCAGCCCCCCAGACCTCCTTTTTTTTTTAACTTTTATTTTGAGACAGGGTCTCACAAAGTTGCTTAGGGCCTCAGTAAATTGCTGAGGCTGGCCTTAACCTTGTGATTCTCCTCCCTCATCCTCCCAAATCGTTGGGATTATAGGAATGCACCACCAAGTCTGGCTATAATTGTCTCTTTATTTCTCTGTGAGAAGAGGCATTATGGCAATCATGTTTACCATTTGATCCACAGTACCCAGCAGAAGGTGAGAATATGGTAAATATTTTAAAATTATCTATGAAATGAATACAAAAATATGTAAACAAAATAATCTATTATTACTCCAGCTGATTACTATATAGGAACAAAATTCCAAAAACCATTTTTTGAAAGTAAGGTTCTGATTTAAGTGTATATTGGAAAAACATAATCAGGTCCAATTTTAAAAGTTGCCCTTCACCAATTAAAAAAAAAAAAGTTTCCTTAAGGTCAGATTGCACTGAGAGCATACAGCCAATTTTCTGGTTCCCTAAAGAGTAAAATGTACTTTTTTTTTCTTTTACAAGTATTTGAGAAAAGCATTAAAAGCTTGGTTGAGTTTTATCTGTTAGTATGGCCCAGCTCAGGCCTCTGTAATTAAGCACTCAGTTTAACATTAAAGGTCGCTACTGCTGTTTTCTTCCTTCTTTCAAGAACTTCTCCACCCCACCCACCCTGACCAGGGACCATTGTACCATAACTATAGTTGAAACAGTCTTTTGAATCTCTCAGGGGATACCTCTCATAGAAAGGAATCCTTTGGAGACAACTGTTTCTAAGGACACTCCCACTCTATTTGAAAGCTGAAATATGCATGTGTGTCCAGAGTACATGACTGACAACTTATGGATGATTCCCAGGTCAGTCTCTGACCGCCAGTCCCTCTTATCTTCTTAAGAATCCCATGCATTTTCTTCTGCTCCTTCCTTCTGTAGGGAGTGTCCCTATGATCAATTGTCCTGTTAATTCATCTGAGGCACCCAGGACCCATAGATCACATATTTTTAATACATTAGGCTAATAAATATAGTTTTTAATACAATAATCTTCAATATTTTCCTTAGAGGAAAACAGTGCTCTATAACAAACTCAAATAAAATAAGATAAATGCTTTGTTCATCTTTTGGACCCTCTTTTTTCAACATACAACATCTTAACATCCAAAATCAATTTCTTCATGATTTCCTATTATTGTTTTTGGTTTGTTTGTTATTTTACAGTATTGGGATTGAACCAAGGGCACTTTACCACTGAGTCACATCCTTAGTTCTTATTTTTGAGATAAGGTCTCACTAAGTTGCCAAGGCTGGTCTCAAACTTGCAGTCCTCCTGCCTCAGCCTTCTGTGTCTCTTGGATTGCAGGTGTGCACCACCATATCTATCTGATTTTCTATTATTGTTGAGGGCCTTTGTCTTATAGGAAGACTTGGCCAGCTATAACAGACTGCTAAGGACGCCAAGGTTCCAAGTTCAAGACCCACATAGAGCACACAGCTTCTCTCTACCCCATGAATATAACTGAAGCAGGCCAGAGACCCTCACCCAGAAGACCCTTGCCGTAATTAAGCTTCTCCTCTCATCTGAAAGACTTTTACAAACAGTATCAGCAGGTAGGATATCTGAAGAAAGCTTTATGGTTTGAAGCTTCCTTTTTCTTGTAAATGCCAGGTCTGCACACAAAAGGTGTGATAGAGTCGAGTCTGCAAGCTTGTTGTACAAAAGGATATGATCTCTATTTCCTTGGTTAAAAACTTGTGAAACTGTGTCTGGTCTAGGGGATAGAACAGAGAGCACTTGTCATGTGAACCTCCAAGCCCCCACCCCATCCCTACAGGGTATAAAGTTCAAAGAATTTCCAAAATCTCTGTCCAGAGAATCTTTCAGGCACAAGCGACACTCTGGACATGCTGGCACAGCACAACCACATCTCAATTGTTTTTATTCATAACACTTCTTGACAAAAAATGTTTGGGTTTTTTGTTTGTTTTTTTCCTTACACCAACCAATTCTACTTTTGGAATTCAATTCAATTCTGACACTGACTACCCACAGTTAGCATCTGACTTCATGAGTTTAAGAGTTCATTCCCACAAAATTGCCCCCACTCAGATATTAGTCAGAAGTCCCAGGCTCCCCAGTAATTCTGACTGAAGCATTGCTAATTTCAGGAGTTCCCACAACCCCCTCCTCAGTTTCCATACTTTGCTGAAATGACTCACAGAACTCAGGAAAGACAATTTACTTGTTATTACCATTTTTTTTTTTATAAAGGATACAACTCAGAGCAAGGCATGGTGTCATATGCCTGTAGTCCCAGTTACTCCAGAAGTGGTGGCAGCAGGATCCCTTGAGCTTATAAATTCAAAACAACCCTAGTCAACATAGCAAGATCCTATCTCAAAAAATTAAAATAAGAATTTTTTTAAAAGGACAGGAATTGGGGCTGGAACTGTGGCTCAGGGGTGGAACGCTTGCCTCACACATATGAGGCACTGGGTTTGATCCTCAGCACCACATAAAAAATAAATGAGTAAGGAAAGATATTTTTTTAAAAAAAAGGACAGGAATTTTTTACAACTCAGGAATCATCATGTGGAAGAGATGCACAGGGCAACAGGAGCGGGTAAGGGGCACAGAACTTGCTTGTCCTCTCTGGGAAATCTTTCTACCAGCACCTCCATGTCTTCACCAACCTGGAGGCTCTTCAAATTGTCTAATTTAGGAGTCTTTGTGGAAATTCCATTGCAAAGGTATGAGTTGTTAAATCTTTGGCCATTGGTGATTCACTTGATCTCCAGACCCTCTCCTCTTTCCAGTGATAGAGGGGAAGGAGAAAGGAAGAGAGCTCTTAAGGTGCTAGTCCTCTAATTATGACTTGCTCTTTCTGGGTATCTGAAGCTAACTAGTCCCCACAACCCAGCCACCAGTTATTTCATCAACATACAGAAACTACTTCTTTATCAGTCCAGAGAAGCCAAGGGTTTTAGAAGTTGTGTACAAGGAACCAAGGAAGAAGTCCAAATATTTATTTTTATTAAATCACAACCCCCTAACTCCTACCTCAGTTATGCTATAACTAGTTGTCATAAGCCAACTCTTGGTCTTAGGGATGATCTAACAATACAGTTTGGATAAATTTCAGACATTCATCATGAATATTTGAAAATATATGTTAAAGCCCATTATTAAAAGGACAGTAGCAAAATTGTTATTTCACAGAGTGCTATAACAGTATAAAATCAGTCTTAGAATCTGAAAAATAGGGTTCACTGTATTGGTCCCAATACAGAGTAGTAAATCATTAACTACTCTGAGCCTTGCTTTTCCTACCTAGTTTGTAAAATGAGAAAGAACTCATTTTAGCCTATATGTCCCTTTTGAATGTCTCAAATGAGATAATATATGTAAAGGTGTTTGGCTAACTATATGAAGTATTTTACCAAAGTATTATATGAAAGATTGCGTATTTGGTTTGCAAAAAACATTTTAAATGGATTAAATAACTATATTAACATGAAGCTCTTCCATTATATTACCTGTAACTTATAATACTCATAATATTGATATAATTTTGATAATTTTGAAGTTACACCTTTAATCTATTTATCTCAGTTTTTAGTTTTGAAAATAAGAGTCACTAACATACATTCAAAGCTCCACCTAACTGCAAATGCTTTCTGAAAACCATCGTAAACTATTTAAATGTATGATTTTATTTCATAAGTGGGAGACACTCTCCAAATCCTTGGAAATTTCCTGATTGGTACACTAGATTAAGCAGTAAGGGACGGGGGCTGTGGCAGTAGCTCTGTGGTAGAATGCTTGCCTAGCAACTGTGAGGAACTGGTTCCATCCTCAGCACCACATAAAAAATAAATTAATAAACAAAGATATTGTGTATCCCTCTATAGCCAAAAAAGTTTTAAAAAAAAAGGAAGAAGAAGAAGTAGTAGTAGTAGTAGTAGTAGTAGTAGTAGTAAGGGATGAAGGGATTTGGAAATCCCTAAGGTTTCTGGCTCAAGCATCTGAATACACAAAGATACAGTGTATTAAATTGTAAAATCGTGGAAAGGAACAGATTCACAGATGAGACAGCAAGTGCTCCAATTTGGATAAACTGATTTTGAGATGTGTAACATCTCTGTATGCAGATGTCAAATAAATACCAGAATGTAGGATTCTGGCACTCGGAGGCATTGTTCACAGAGATAAATTTTTTACCATCGTTGTTTTGCTGTTATCTAATCACATTTTTATGAAAGACCAATTTCATCATTATACTTTCCAGAGTTATTCACCATGAGGTTGTTGCCTAACTTTTGAGCATAAACTAGGCAGTATGAAAACTTTTTAAAGGGGCTTTCAGAGCAACCTTTGACAAATCAAATGTATCATTCAGTTGAGGACACAGGCCCCTTCCCAACTTAAGGTTTATTGTGCACCTCCATGTGAGAGGTTAAATTTTTCACAAGCATTATTATATTTTCATAACAACTGCAAAGTAGCTCTATTACTGTGTAATCTACAAATGAAGCCAAAAATTACATCTTAAGCAGCTTTCTCAACTCTATAGAGCACCACACCCTGGTTAGTAAGTGACAGAGTTACCATCTGATTTTCACTATATGCTTGTTTATTGTTTTGGATTATTGTTTTGCATAATATGATAATCTAAAGTGTCATCAGTATTTTCTTTCCCTAGAATATGGAATACAACTCCCTGCCCTGTCCTAAGTCTCCCTCCCGCATGTCCCAATGGGGTTTCCTTCCTTCCTTCCTTCCTCCCTTCCCTCTCCCTAAATAGTTTCTGAGGAATACAGAAGGAAAGATGAATAAGATTTAACTCTTCCCCTGAGGTTGGTTAAACTAAGATTTCTTAAAGGGCACTGTTATATATGCTCATAACTGTGAGCTACATGGAGAAAACACTCTCCTGAGCAATGCTGTCTTCAGTAGCAAGGTCATTACGATTTGATGGATGGGAATGAACAATTCCTTCAGCAGCTGCTATATTCATTTATTACTGAGGTAGACTCAGCTATGAGGAAAAGGCAGTCCTCTTAGGCACCATCCTGTTACTTGTACAAAAACAACTGACACACCCTTCACATGGCTCATGTAATCTCATTTTATTAGGAGGTTAAGCCAATTTCAAAATAAGGACAAAGAAAGTATGCAAGTTAGAGACTGCCAAACTGATTTCAAAGTTGGTCTGGAAATTGTTTTTTAAAATATTTTCTTGTAGACTCCCACTCTAGACTTTCCAAAATGCAGAGAGAAGTTCACTTAGCAAATTATTTCTCTTTTAGAACCATTTGTCAACACCATACTCAAGTGACAGGAAAAAGAAGAAACATGATGAGAAATAATTTATTATTTTGAATCTTCCAATTAGATAGTAAGAAAGACACTGTTAATTAACTATATAAGATTTGGTATATCCATACCACTGTTCCTCCATATTCATGAACAGTGAGGCTTATATGTGTCAATAGACATTTGACTTGGTTTCCATTTTTTGCCATTGTAAACGTCTCTACTGTGAATGTTCCAATACTTCTTTTACAATGTCTCCCAGTACAAAAGTGCAAGAGTTTGTTTTTCAATATATTTAAAGTGTATATTTTAGTTAGCTTCTTGTCACTGTGACTAAAATACACAGAAAGAACAACTTAGAGGAGGAAAAGTTTATGGGGGGGGATGGTTCACAGTTTCAGAAGACTCAGTTCTTAAAAAACTAACTCCATTGCTCTGGAGCCAAGGAGGAAGTGCCCAGTGGAAGAAAGCTGTTCAGTTCATGGTGGAGTCAGAAAGCAGAGAAAGAAAGATGGGAGGGGAGGGGCAGCAAGAACAACCCTTCTAGAATAAGTCCCCAGTGACCTACCACATCCAGCCATGCCCCACCTACCTACAGCTACCATTCCATCAATCCATTCAAACTAAAATGGACTGGTTAGCTTACAGCTCTTATAATCTAATCATTTTACCTCAGAATATTCCTGTATTAAAATGAACTTTTGGGAAGAGGTCTCCATTCCAGCCTCACCTTCACCTTCACAGCTTCACACTTCTCAGGGGCAGCCCACAAGAACTCTGACCTTGTTACACTTTGCCTGGTTTCCCTGGCCTTCCTCTGAAATCTTTGTAGAAGCTTCCATGACCCCTTAAGCATCCTTCATTCTTACAAATTCAGTACGCGTGAATGACACCAAGGCCTGCCACCAGCTCACTCAGTACCTAGTCCCTTTGGCAAGGCTGCAGTAGCTTCTGAGGGCCTGTGTGACTCAGCATACTAAAACAACTTCCTAGGTCCCCTATGCAACAACCAGGGCACCTCCAGATCTCTTCTCAAAGAAATTTTCTCTTCTACACCTTGAGTCTGGAGTGTGGTCTTCTAAATTCCTGAGATGTCTTCAAGCCATTTTCCTGTTGTCTCTGTGAAAAGTAGCTAGCATCTCTTTGGGGGTTGTAGTATCTTTAACTAGGATACATTTCTCAGTCCCAGCTTTATATGCACTTTTCTTGTCAAACTGCAAATTTTAAAATTTCTTTGACTCTGTTTTCTACTCCTGATTCTTATAGTAAACCTGGCTTAAGTCTGCCAGTAATATTCATGCCAGTAAATGCTGTGCTGCCTTGAAATTTCTTCTGCCAAGTTAGTTAATCATTCCTAAATTCATCCCCACACAGTCTCAGGACATAGACAAAATGTAGCCAAGTTCTTGGGTCAGAATATAACACAAGTGGCATCCAATTCCCAACATGCTGACTATGCTCATTAGGTTTCAATTCCTTGGCTCTATGTTTTTCAAAATCTCTCCTGAAAACCATTTTCAAAGGCTTCTGAACCACATGTTCAGGTTAATCATAGTAATGACCCTATTCCTGGTACAAATTTCTGTTTTAGTTAGATTTTTGTTGTGACCAAAATACCTGACAGGAATAACTTAAAGAAAGGAAAGTTTATTTGTGGTCTATGGCTTCAGAGGTCTCATTGCATAGATGGCAAACTCTATTACTCTTGAGCTCAAGGTGAGGTAGCATATTCTGGTAAAGGGCCCAGTGGAGGAAAGCTGCTCCTCTCATGACAGGGCCAGGACACGAGGAATTGAGGGGAATAGGGATGAAGGGGCCACAGAAAGATAAAAAACCTTTCAGGGTGTACCCCAATGACCCACCTCCTCAGCTACGCCCAACCTGTCAACAGTTGTTAATTCAAACTAAATGGACTGATTAGTTTACAGTTCTCATAATCTAGTCACTTATTCTCTGAATATTCCTGAACTAACAGGAACTTTTGAAACCATCTTATATTCAAACCATAACAAAGTGGGATGGGTGAATCATGGGGTACAAGCTTTTTTATGGCACAGTTTTCCTAAGTGGTTATACCAATTTACACTCCCACCCAGTATATGTGGGTTTTTGTTTGTTCCATATTCTCACCAACACTATTTATTTTTAGACTTTTTAATTTTTGTTAGTCTCATTAATGGGGTGATATCCTATTATTTTTGTGGTCTTAATCTGCATTTCCTTTATTATTAATGATTTAGAACATTTTAATAGGTTAATGGGCTATTCAGATTTCCTCTTCTGGGGAATGCCCTTTCAAGTTTTTTCTCCTTTTTCTATTGAAGTTTTTTCTAATAGATATGTAGAAGTTATGTGCATATTCTAAGCACTGACCTTCTGTCAGTAAAATGGGTTGCAAATGTTTCCTCCCAGTTTGTGCCTTGTATTCTTTTAGTTGTCTTTTAGCAAACAGAAATTTGTAATAACTGAATTTATTATTTCCTTTATGGTTTGTTCGTGGTAGGTAAGTGCTCTACTGCTGAGTCACAACCCCAGCGCATACATCTTATTCTTTTTTCTTGCCATAACACACCAGCTAGTACTTTCAGTACAATATTGAAATAACAATGATAACAGATCTTCCTCTTGCTTCTGACCTTCACTAAATGCTTTCAACCTTGCAACGTTGTATTATATCAATATTTTAAACTGAAGAAAACTTGGGAGACTGAGGCAGAAGGACTGCAAGTTCAAAGCCAGCCTCAGCAACTCAGCGAGACCCTATCTCTAAATAAAATATAAAAAAGGGCTGGGAATGAGGATCAGTGGTTAAGCACCCATGAATTCGATCCCAGGTACCTAAATAAATAAATAAAATGGAAGAAAACATGCTGTTAAGTAGTTGTCCAGGACCATAAGGCATCTAAGTGGTAGACCAAGGATTGAACTCTGATCCAAGACCCATGTCCTTTTTATCAATTTGTATCAGTGGACAAAAAAAAAAAATCATCTTCTTGTGAGAATCAATAAATACGGTAATAAATTTGGACTTTTGAAAATCTGAACCATAATAAAACTAAAAGCCTTCAAGCTTTGCTAGAACTTCAGAAAATCCTGAGACTCATTCCAAAGGGCAACATGGACCTGATGCCTCCTTAAAAATCACTTTAAGTCTCCCTGCTTCTCGATTCTCAATAGGCTATGCTTCCAGATTTATTTCTAGCTATCCTATACCCAAATACCTTCAAACCTTGAAATAGTGATCATTTCCGAAACTTAGCATATATTTTCATGATGCTGTGACATTGAGCATTTGTCCTTCCTCCTGTTCTATAAAATTTCTAACCATTCATTCATGAAACCATTAAATATTATCATTCATTAAATATTATCAGAGAAACAGAGTCAACAGTTTGTGGAGAGGGAGAAAAGGAGATAGAGACAGGATTGTGAAGGAATTAGCTCACATGATTATGGAGGTTTAGTGAGTCTAAAATTTAGTGGGGGAGGCCAGCAGGTTAGAGACTCAGGTAGTCATGTTTGGAGTTCAAAGGCAGTCTCCTATAGAATTCCTTCCTGTTCAGGAGAGATTAGTCTTTGTTCCATTGTCTTTCAACAACTGGATAAGATCTGCCCACATTAAGGAGGGAAATATCTGCATACTGTGGCCCAGTCAAATTGACAAATAAAATTAATCATCATACTTCTTACCCTTCTTTCCTACATCCTTGAATTAATTTGCTTGTTTGTTGGTTGTTTACAAAAAGAAAATCTGAGTAGGAGTAGAGTAAGAAACACAAGTCAATCATCCGATTCTCTTCATCCAGCTGGATGAAGATGGGCTCAATTCTTCATTCTGTCTAACTTTGAAACCCCAACAAACAATGTTCATGCTTACTTCCCTCAGAAGCTCAAAGGAGTTGATAAAGTTGTTTGGAGTTTTGTTTATTTATTTAAAGTACCTACATAGATTTTCTATGTTAAAAGAAATTTAATTTTCAAGCTAGAATAATAAAAATAATAGAAAGTGATTATTTTTTTAAATCTTTTTTTTAATAGATGGACACAATACCTTTGTTTTGTTTATTTTTATGTGGTGCTGAGGATCAAACCCAGTGCCTCACATGTGTAAGGCAAGCGCTCTGCCACTGAGCTACAACCCCAGCCCTAGAAAGTGATTATTAAAGTCCTATAAAAAAGAATCTGGAAAAAATATATTTTTTTAATTTGTTTTAATTAGTTACACATGACAGTACAATGATCTTGACATATCATACATTTGAATCAGATGGGATATAATTTCTCATTTTTCTGAGTGTACAGGTTGTAGAATTACATTGGTCATGCAGTCACATATACATCCACAGCAATGATAATGTCTATTTTATTCTGCTGTCCTTCCATTCCCCCTTCCCCTCCCCTCCCCTCCCATCACTTCTCTCTACCCAATCTTATGTGACCCACTTCTTTTTTTTTTCCCCCCTCACATTGTCATACCTGAATTCTGTAAAACGAAGGGGGTCTCCTTCCATCTTCCATGCAATTCCCCTTCTCCCTTCCTTTCCCTCCCATCTCTCTTCCCTATCTAGAGGTAATTTTCTTCTCATGGTCTTCCTCCCTACCCCATTTTAAGTTGCCTCCCTTATATCAGAGAAGACATTCAGCATTTGTTTTTTGGGGATTGGCTAACTTCACTTAGCATAATCTGCTCTAATGCCATCCATTTCCCTGAAAATGCCATGATCTTGTTATTTTTTAGTGCTGAGTAATATTCCATTGTGTATAAATGCCACATTTTTTTATCCATTCATCCATTGAAGGATGTCTAGCTATTGTGAATTGTACTGCTACAAACATTGATGTGGCTGTGTCCCTGTAGTATGCCGTTTTTAGGTCTTTTGAGTATAGTCCGAGAAGAGGAATAGCTGGGTCAAATGGTGGTTCCATTCCCAGTTTGGAAAAATATATTACATACAAAATAACAAGGTTCTTCTGGGGATACTGGGAGCATTGGAAGACAATGGAACAAAGACAGTGAAACAAAAAAATATGTTTGTTTTTCTAAATCTCTCATCCATACAAATGAAAAGAGATACCAAATGAAATGTATCCTCTTGTAATATCTTATATAATAGTTTCTACAGGATGGGAATAAAGCTCAGCTTACCCACACAAAAAAAATACTAATCAATAACATTTCAAGAATGCAAATGCAATATACAAATCTGAATTTACCTCAACTGAGTATTCCCTCATCAGATGAGTTTATACTACCATCTAGTGGTTTATTTCTGGAAAAGACATTTGTACCCTTCAAAATATTTCAACTTGTCAGGCAATGTAGTAGAACTAGACAGGCAATCTAGTAGATTATATTAAAAGTCTGAGATTTGAGTCCTAGTTATGCAATCTACTGTTTAGAGATCAATTTATTAATTGGATGAGTCAGTTTACCTCTCCAAGCTTGTTTTTCATTTGTAAGATTAAATTATTCAATGAAATATCATTAAGTTGAATATTTTGTTTGTACTTTGCAACACTGATCTTCACCCTTCTCTGCTTTCTCTACTCTGTCATCCTGCTATGTGACATAGAAGGCTAATCTTTATAGATCGAACCACGCTAGTTTCCTTACCCTCTGGCTTCAGGTTCAGTTTAGCAGATGAAAAGTGTCAGCAAAATCATCCAAGGGTGAAAGGAGAGAGGGCAGGTACTCAGTCCTGCTCCTTCCCTGCTGGGCAGGGAAGTTTGGCAGTGGCTATGTTCCATCTCTAAAGCAGTTTCTCTAACTATTCCCTCCTGTACCCATTCAGGCCTACGGATAATAATGGCTTCCCTATTGCTAGCCCTAGCTGCTGCATCACTCCTTAATCTTTTGAAGACCATCTTTAATTATTCATTTTAAATAAATCATCTATTTCCTGCTAGAATCTTAACAATGTTACAATTGTGAATCAGGTTTCATTGCTATATTGTAAAATACTATATGGGTTTACCATAAATTTATTTAGTCAGTACCCTATTAAGAGACATTTATATTGTTTATAATTTTATTAAGGAGTCTGACTTCTGGCCAACAACCTATGTGTGATCTTTCAGGCCCAACCACAGGCAATTACAAAGACTTTACCTGGCAGATCTTATGGGAAAATCTGCCCTCCCACACAAGACTTGGTGCACAGCCAAAGCACTGCAGTCTCAAGACAGGAGTTGTGGTCAAGGACTCAGGCACCCCCCTGGTCAGCCACGCTCTTACATATCTGCATTCCTCACCCAGGTGCCTCAACTTAGAGGCTATTTATCAGAGGACCTCCACTGGCAGTAGTCTATGGCAGCCACCTCTTCTGAGATGTTCTTATGGGGAGAAGGGAGGGCACATGAAAACACTTTTCTCCACTCTGATTCAGCACTCAGTGCTTTTCCACTCACTCCTAGCTTCTTCCCTTTTCTCTCTTCCAGCCCCTGCAACCATGAGAACCTTTTATTCAGGACTCCGTTCGCAATGAGACAACCTCATGTGGTGCTATTTGCTAGGGAAGAAACAATGGGTGCTTGTGCTTTCTCTTGGGTAGTATCTTGTACATACTATAGCAATAGGTGATTAAAAGCCTGGTTATTACTTTCCCTGGGCAGCTCAGTTCTCTCCAGCTTAATTTAACTCTTGACACTTTTTATTACAAACTTTGCCACAACAAATAACCCTGTATATATACACTGTCTCATGGGTGAGAGTATATAGTAAAACAAATTCCTAGAAGTACAATTGTTGGTCAAAGTGTAAATGCTAATTTTGGTAGGTATTGCCTAATTTCTCTCCATAGAGATTAGAGCAATCTACTGTCCTCTAGCATCATCTGAGTGCTTCTTTTAACGACACAAATTATCATTTTATTTGTTGCAAATCAAATGAAAAACAGTCTCTCAGTGTAGCTATAGTAAGTAATTGTATTCACTTAACAGGATTAAGGTAAGTATTTAATCATATATTTTAAAAGTTGGGGGATGTGAAATGGCTGGGGATATAGCTCAGGGGTAGAGTTTGCTAGCATGTGCAAAAGGCCCTAGATTCAATCTACTTAGGAAGGAAGAAGAAAGAAAGAAAAAAAGAAAGAGAAATAAGATCTTTAAATCCTAATACAGGACAAAAAAAGAATTTTTTTAAGTAAATAAAGCAAGGAACAAAAACATTGAATATGCTAACATTTGTGCATAACAAAGGAGGAAAATAACAAGATACATATCTGTTTATATCTGCACATTTTAGTTCCAGAACACACTGGAAACTGATAGTCCTGAATCCTTCAGGGAAGTGGGGAATCTGCAGCATGGATAGGAGAGAAGATTTTTCATTGCATGTTTTTGTACTTGAGTTTTGTGTCTTGTGAATGTTTTACATATTTCCCCCACCATGAATAAACCCCCCAAAATGATAAGCATAAAAATATGCTTAAGTTATTGTAAAAGAATGTATATTTAACGACACGAGAAATGCTCATGATAAACTGCTGAAAGAGAAAATAACAGCCTATAAAACAGAAATGTCTATACAATCTACATCTAGTAATCATGCTTGTATACAGAAAAAAAAGGACTTGTAGGGTATAATCAAAAACTTCAACAATAATTATCTCTGGGTAGAAGATTTTACCAGTTACTCTTATTTTCCTTTCTGGTTTTTTTCCTATTTTCCAAAATTTCTGTTCTGAAAATGTATTATTTTTGAAGCAAAAAGAAACACTAGCTTTATGAAATTATTGTACATAGCAATAAAAATGACGAACTACACACAAGGCAAAATGAATAAATCTCCTAGTCATAATTTTAAATAAAAAAGCCACACAAAAAGAGTGCCAATTGTATGATTCCATTTACAGGCTACAAAAGAACAGGCGAATTTATCTGGGTTGACAAAGGCCAGAAAAGCTGCTACTTAGGCAGGAGGAATGATTATGGCTGGGAGGAGATTTGAGAATTGTCTTTGGAGTGCTAGAAATATTCCCTGTCTTGATCTCGAGGGTGGTTACACAGGTAAAAAAAAAAAAAATACATATGTACAAGTTCCTTGAGTTATATACTCAAGACTTGGGGATGTTACCCATATTATATAACAACTTTTCAAAGTAAGTCTAGCCAGGTCGGGTGCAGTGGTGCATGCCTGTAATCCCAGTGGCTCAGGAAGCTGAGGCAGGAGGATCTCGAGTTCAGAGGCAGCCTCAGCAATTTAGCAAGGCACTTAGCAACTCAGCAGGATCCTGTCTCTAAATAAAATATAAAAAAGGGCTGGGGATGTGGCTCAATGGTTGAGCACCCCTGGATTCAATCCTCAGTACCAAAAAAAAAAAAAAAAAAAGTAGGTCTAGCCAGGTGTAGGGGTGCATGTAATCCCAGCAATTGCAATTTGGGAGGCTGAGACATGATGATTGCAAGTTTAAGGTCAGCCTCAGAAACTTAGTAAGGTCCTAAGCAACTTAGTGAGACTCTGTCTCAAATTTTTAAAAAATAAAATAAAAAGGGCTGGGGATGTAGCTCAGTGATTAAGCACCTCTGGGTTCAATCCTAGTACCAAAAAATAAAATAAAATAAAAGTCTTAAATAGTAGGTTCACACAAACACACACAAATATATTTTGAGTTATATACACCATATTTTGTGAGAAAAACAGTATAATGTGCACATTCCTGGGATCATGCAATGTTAAAAAAAAAAAAAAATGGACTCTGGAGTCAGATAGACCTAGGCTTGAATTTCAATTTTGCTACTTAGCTCTGTGAATTAGAACAACTTAACCTCTCTCTCTGCCTCAGTTTCCTTATCTGTAAAGATGGGAACAATAATAATACTTACCTCATAGAATTATTTTAAGAATCAAATGAAATAATGTAATATGATATGCTTTTTAATTAATTTTTTACTTATATATGACAGCTGAATGCATTGCAATTCTTATTACCATATAGAGCACAATTTTTCATATCTCTGGTTGTAAACAAAGTATATTCACACCAATTCGTGTCTTCATACATGTACTTTGAATAATGATGTCCATCATATTCCACCATCATTTCTAACCTCATGCCCCCTCCCTTTCCCTCCCACCCCTCTGCCCTATCTAGACTTCCTCTATTCCTCCCACGCTCCCTCTCCCAACCTCACTATGAATCAGCTGCCTTATATCAGAGAAAACATTCGGCATTTGGTTTTCTGGGATTGGCCATCTTCACTTAGTATTATCTTATCTAACTCTATCCATTTACCTGCAAATGCCATGATTTTATTCTCTTTTATTTATGAGTAATATTCCATTGTGTATATATGCCACATTTTTTTATCCATTCATCCATTGAAGGGCATCTAGGTTGGTTCCACAATTTAGCTATTAGGAATTGTGCTGCTATAAACATTGAAGTGGCTATGTTCCGGTAATATGCTGTTTTTAAGTCCTTTGGGTGTAGACTGAGGAGAAGGGATAGCTGGGGCAAATGGTGGTTCTATTCCCAATTTTCCAAGAAATTTCCATACTGCTTTCCATATTGACTGCACTAATTTGCAGTCCCACCAGCTGTGTATGATTGTACCTTTTTCCTCACATCCTCACCAACACTTCTTGTTCTTTGTATTCATAATAGCTGCCATTCTGACTGGAGTGAGATGAAATCTTAGAGTAGTTTTGATTTGCATTTCTCTAATTGCTAGTGATGATGAACATTTTTTCATATATTTGTTGATTGATTGTATATCACCTTCTGAGAAGTGTCTGTTCAGGTCCTTGGCCCATTTATTGATTTTTTTTTTTTAGTGTTTATCTTTTTGAGTTCTTTATATATTCTAGAGATTAGTACTCTGATACGTGATTTGCTCCCAAGATGTAGGCTCTCTATTCACCTCACTGATTGTTTCTTTTGCTGAGAAGAAGCTTTTTAGTTTGAATCCATCCCATTTATTAATTCTTCCTTTTAATTCTTGTGCTATGCATAGGAGTCTTATTAAAGAAGTTGTGGCCTAAACCGACATGATGGAGATTAAGGCCTACTTTTTCTTCGATTAGACTGGTTGTTTTCTTCAATTAGACTGGTTGTTTTCTTCTATTCTCTGGTTGTATTCTTAAGTCCTTGATCCATTTTGAGTTGAGTTTGTGCATGGTGAGAGATAAGGGTTTAATTTCATTTTGTTGCATATGGATTCCAGTTTTCCCAGCACCATTTGTTGAAGAGATTGTCTTTTCTTCAATGTATGTTTTTGGTGCCTTTGTCTAATATAAGATAATTGTAGTTTTGTGGGTTAGTCTCTGTGTCCTCTATCCTCTATTCTGTACCATTGGTCTACCAGTCTGTTTTGGTGCCAGTACCATGCTGGTTTTGTTACTATTGCTCTGTAGTATAGTTTAAGGTCTGGTATAGTGATGCCACCTGCTTCACTCTTCCTGATAAGGACTGCTTTAGCTATTCAGGGTCTCTTATTTTTCCAGATGAATTTCATGATTGCTTTTTCTATTTCTATGAGGAATGTCATTGGAATTTTGATCAGAATTGCATTAAATCCGTATAGTGCTTTTGGTAGTATGGTCATTTTGATAATAATAATTCTGCCTATCCAAGAGCAAGTAAGATCTTTCCATCTTCTAAGGTCTTCTTTGACTTCTTTCTTTAGGGTTCTGTAATTTTCATTATATAAATATTTCACCTCTTTCATTAAGTTGATTCCCAAGGGTTTTGTTTTTGTTTTGTTTTGGTTTGGTTTGGTTTTGAGGCTATTGTAAATGGGGTAGTTTTCCTTTTCTGAGGATTTGTCACTGATGTATGGAAATGCCTTTGATTTATGGGTGTTGATTTTATATCCTGCCGCTTTGCTAAATTCATTTACTAGTTCTAGAAGTTTTCTGGTGGAACTTTTAGAGTCTTCCATGTATTGAATCAGATCATCAGCAAATAGTGCCAATTTGAGTTCTTCTTTTCCTATGTGTATCCCTTTAATTTCTTTCATCTGTCTAATTGCTGTGGCTATTGTTTCAAGAACTATGTTAAATAGAAGTGGTAAAAGAAGGCATCCCTGCCTTGTTCCAGTTTTTAGAGGGAATGCCTTCAATTTTTCTCCATTTAGAATGATGTTGGCCTGGGGCTTAGCATAGATAGCCTTTATGATGTTGAGATATGTTCCTGTTATCCCTAGTTTTTCTGGTGCTGTATTTTGTCGAATGCTTTTTCTGCATCTATTGAGATGATCATATGATTCTTATCTTTAAGTCTATTGATGTGATGAGTTACATTTATTGATTTCCATATGTTGAACCAACCTTGCATCCCCAGGATGAAACCCACTTGATCATGGTGCACTATCTTTTTGATGTGTTTTTGTCTTCAAATTGCCAGAAATGTTGAGAATTTTTGCATCTATGTTCATTAGAGATATTGGTCTGAAGTTTTCTTTCTTTTATGTGTCTTTGCCTGGTTTTGGAATCAGGTGATATTGGCCTCATAGAATGAGTTTTGAAGTGCTCCTTTTTTGTCTATTTCCTGAAACAAATTGAAGAGTATTGGTATTAGTTCTTCTTTAAAGATCTTGTAGAACTTGGCTTTGTATCCATCTGGGCCTGGGCTTTTTTCAGTTGGTTGGCTTCTGATGGAGTCTTCTATTCATCGCTTGAAGTTAATCTGTTTAAATTGTGTATATCATCCTGATTCAATTTGGGAAAATTATATGACCCTAGAAGTTTGTTGATGCCTTCGATATTTTCTATTTTATTGGTGTACAAGTTTTCAAAATAATTTCTAATAATCTTCTGTATTTTTGTAGTATCTGTTGTGATATTTCCCTTTCATCATGTATGTTAGTAATTTGAGTTTTCTTTCTTTTTCTCTTCATTAGCATGGCTAAGGGTTTGTCAATTTTATTTTATTTTTTTCAGTGAACCCACTTTTTATTTTGTCAGTTGTTTTAATTGTGTTTTTAAATTCAATTTCATTGATTTCAGCTATTTCCTGTCTTCTGCTTTTAATGTTAATTTGTTCTTCTTTTTCTAGGGCTTTGAGATGTAATGTGAGGTCATTTACTCATTGACTTTCTATTCTTTTAATGAATCAGCTTACAGCAATGAACTTTCCTCTTAGCACTGCCTTCATAGTGTCCCAGAGATTTTGATATGTTGTGTCTGTGTTCTCACTCACCTCTAAAATTTTTTAATCTCCTCCTTCTACAACCCATTGTTCATTTAGTAGCATATTATTTAGTCTCCAGGTGTTGAAGTGGATTTTATTTCTTATTTTATCATTAATTTTTATTTTCATTCTATTATGATCTGATAGAATGCAGGGTAGTATCTGTAATTTTTATATTTGCTAAGAGTTGCTTTGTGGCATAATATATGGTCTATTTTAGAGAAGGATCCATGTGAGAAGGAAGTATATTCTCTCATTGAAGGATGAAATAGTCTATATATGTCAGTTAAGTCTGTGTTATTGATTGTGTTATTGAGTTTTATAGTTTCTTTATTCAGCTTTTTTTTAGAAGATTTATCTAGTGATGAAAGAAGTATGTTAAAGTCACCCAAAATTATTGTGTTGTGGTCTATTTGACTCTTGCACTTGAGAAGCATTTGATTGATGAACATAGACACTCCATTGTTTGGGGCATATATATTTATAAGTGTTAAGTCTTGTTGGTGTATGGTTCCCTTGAGCAGTATGTAGTGTCCTTCTTTATCCTTTTTGATTGACTTTAGCTTGAAGTCTGCTTTATTTGATATGAGGATAGAAACTCCTTTCTTGCTTACACAGTCCATGTGAGTGATATTATTTTTCCCAATCCTTCACCTTCAGTCTGTGAATGTCTTTTTCTATGATATGAGTCTCTTGGAGGCAGCATATTGTTGGGTCTTTTTTTTTTTTTTTTGGAGCCAATCTGCTAGTCTATGTCTTTTAATTATGAGTTTAGGCCATTAACATTCAGGGTTATTATTAAGACATGATTTGTATTCCCAGCCATTTTTGTTATTTGACGTGACTTGGTTAATCTTCTGGTTAGATCTTCCTTTAGTGTAATCCCTCCATCTGCTGATTTTCATCATTGTTTTTCATTTCCTCTTCTTGGAATATTTTGCTAAGGATATTCTGTGGTGCAGGCTTTCTAGTTGTAAATTCTTTTAACTTTTGTTTATCATGGAAGGTTTTTATTTCATCATCAAATCTAAAGCTTAGTTTTGCTGGATATAAGATTCTTAGTTGGAATACATTTTCTTTCAGAGCTTGGTATGTGTTGTTCCACCATCTCCTAGCTTTGAGGGTTGGTGTTGAAAAACATGCTGACATACGAATTGGTCTCCCCCTATATGTGATCTGATTCCTCTCTCTTGCGGCTTTTAAGATTCTATCCTTATTCTGTATTGCTAGGCGTTCTCATTATTAATGTGCCTGGGTGTAGGTCTGTTGTAATTTTGTACATTTAGTTTCCTGTAAACCTCTTGTACTTGGTTTTCCAATTCGTTCATGTTTGGGAAATTTTCTGATAATATCTCATTGAAGAGATTGTGTATTTCTTTGGTTTGAAATTCTGTGCCTTCCTCTTCCTCTTCCTCTTAGATTTGGTCTTTTGATGCTGTCCCAGAATTCTTGGATGTTCTGTTCATGGTTTCTTTCTATCTTCACTGGGTGATCAACTTTATTTTACAATAAATTTGTAAAATATCTTCAATGTCTGAGGTTCGATTCTTTCTTCCAAGTGATCTAGTCTGTTGTTTATGTTTTCTATTGAGTTTTTTATTTGACTTATTGTATCCTTCATTTCAAGGATTTCTGACTTTTTTAGAGTCTCTATCTCTCTCTTGAAGTAAACTTTTGCTACCCATATTTGCTCTCTTATCTATTTATTGGAGTGATCATTTTTTGCCTGTATTTGTTCATTTAGGTCATTCTTTAATTCACAGATCATTTTAATTATGAACCTTCTGAACTCCTTCTCTGAAATTTCATCAACTTCACTGTCCATGGGTTCTGTTATTATAGTGTCCTGGTTTGTTTGGGCACTTTCCTCCTTGGTTTTTCATGATGTCTGTGTGTCTTCCTTTCTTACAGTGTGGATCTGAGATATTACAGTTTCTTCCCTACATTCTTGTAGCACCTGTGCAGATTGTCTGTACCTTGCCTTGATGTTGGGCTTCCAGACCCTGCTGGTGTCCCTTAATGTATGCTACTGCATCTAAAGGTGGTGGTAGCAATAGCCAAGGTAACTTGAGATAATAGTTAAGGTGCCCCAAGATGGAAGCAATGTCTTACAGAGATGAAAGGTTGAAAAGGTGGGCCTTTCACTCCCTTTAGGATGCCTGCTCTAAGATGCAGCTGCTTCTAGGTTCTGTCTGCTGTTAAAAACTTAGGGGCTACTGCGTGGGGAAGGCTGTGGTGATGACTGCAGTGACCCAAGATGGAATTAGGTTAGGCTTAGGCTCCTAGGTAGGGGGCAGGGGCAAACTCGGACCTACCCTGGACCTGGGTCCTGCGCAAGTTGGTGTGGACGGATCTGGGCCAGGCCTTGGCTCCCCGTCTAGTCTGCTGGTCAGAAGAGACGGTCCTGTGCCAGAGGTTAGGCTCTGGCAGGTGTCTGCCCCACCAGTGGAGGGGTGGTCCTGGGCCTACTGTAAGCCTGGGTCCTACACAGGCTGGTGTGGGTAGATCTGGGCCGCAGGGCTTGACCTCCCGCAGTAGTCTGCTAGTTGGAAGGGGCGGTCCTATGCCAGAGGCTAGGCTCTTGCGGGTGTCTGCCCTGCCAGTGGAGGGATGGACCCAGGCTTACTGTGAGCCTGGGCCCCACACAGGCTGGTGTTGCCCTCTGGGCTGTGCCTGGGCTCCCGCAGTAGTCTGCTGGTCAGAAGTGATGGTCCTGTGCTAGATGCTAGGTAGGCTCCAGCTGGTGTCTGCCCTTCAGGTGGAGAGTGGACCTGGGCCTACTGTCTGTAACATGCTTAAAAGAGTACATGGGCCACCAAGCTGCCTGCAATGGATGCCCCATCTCCAAATGTGGCCAGCTCCAATTTGGGACACACACCAGGGCCCTGGAAGCCCAATATCAAGGTGCCTACAGGTTTTCCACCATTGTGGCCATCTTAGGACAGGCTTCCATCTGGGGACACCAGCCAGGGCCTGGTAGTCCATTATTGAGGTGCCTACAGATTGGGTTACACCTGAGGTCTTCCTGCTGGGTGTGCTAATAGACACCATCTTGCTGTAGAGGCGGGAGCCAGGTTCTCTCCAGCTCTGCGAGCCCTGGAGTACACAGGGACAGACAAGGCTGGCTATAGTGGGTTGGAGGGTTGGAAGAGTGTGTGAGTGCATCTTGCTCTTGGTTCACAAAGCCAGTCGGTCTGGCACCCACTGGGTTCCCAGGACCCCTAGGGCCAGCACTCACTGTGATCCATCACCAGATTGGTCCCCAACTCCCTACCCAGTCCGGCATCCACCAATCCCTCGGTCCAGCAAGGTCTAGCACCAGTCCAGCACCCAACAGGGCCCTCCTGCTCCCCAGTCCCAATCTCCCAACCCCTCCCTAGCCACCAACCTGGCCCAGCACTCACAGCTATGTGGCCACCCCATAGCCCTCAGCACTAGGTCCTGATCTGCCCAATATAAAACAGCTCTCTGTGACAGGCACTCAGACCTCAGGACCACCTGGGGGAAAAATACCTGACCTCTTAATAGGAGCTATTTGGTTTAAGGCTGTATATTGTTTGCATTAGGTGCTGTTAACATTGATCTCCCCCTTAAAAGTGAGGTACTGGAAACCTTCAGGGACACTATAAGTCTACAAGATGGAAACTGTACTACCTCAGATCCATACTGCTAGATGGGAAAACACACAAACAACATGATAAAACAAGGGAACGAAGTGCCCCAAACAAACCAAGATGCTCCAGTAAGAGAATCCATTCACAACATGCTAGAAGAAATGTCAGAGAAGGAGTTCAGAACATACAGAGTTAAACTGATCTGTGACATAAAGGAGGATGTAAGGAGTGAAACTGTAAATAAATTTCAGGAGGTAAAAGATCACTTCAATAAAGAGAGGGGCTGGGATTGTGGTTCAGTGGTACAGTGCTCGCCTACCATGCATGAGGCACTGGGTTCGATCCTCAGCACTGCATAAATGTAAAATAAAGATATGTGTTCACCTAAAACTAAAAAATAAATATTTTTTAAAAAAATTTTAAAAAGAGATAGAGATTATGAAAAGAAATCAAGTAGAAATCCTCAAAATGAAGGAAACAATAAACCAAATTAAAAATTCAATGGAAAGTACCACCAACAGACACTTGGAAGACAGAACTTCAGACAACAAAGACAAAATATGTAAAATCTTGAAAATAAAGTTGATCACACAGAGAAAATGGTAAGAAACCATGAACACAACTTCCAAGAATTATGGGATAACATGAAAATACCAAATTTAAAATTTATCAGGATAGAGGAAGGTGCAAAGATATAAACCAAAAGAATGCACAATCTTTTCAATGAAATAAGATTGAAAAATTTCCCAAACCTGAAAAATAAAATGGAAAATCAAATACAAGTGGCTTATAGGACTCCAAATGTACAAAATTACAACACACTACACCAAGGCACATTATAATGAAAATGCCTAGCATACAGAATAAAGATAGAGTTATAAAGGCTATGAGAGAAAGAAATTACACATGAGGGAAATCAATTCAGATCTCAGCTGATTTATCAACCCAGACATCAAAGCTAGGAGGTCCTGGAACAACATATACTGAGCACTGAAAGAAAATGGATGCCAACCAAGAATTTTATATCCAGCAAAATTAAGCTTCAGATTGGAAGATGAAATAAAAACCTCTCATGATAAACAAAAGTTAAAAGAGTTCATGATAGTAGAGGATAGGAAAGGCAGCAGAACACAACAGACACTAGTATGGCAATATGTAAATCAATGGATGGGTAACTGATGTGATTCTGCAATCTGTATATGGTGTAAAAATGGGAGCTCATAACCCACTTGAATCAAAGGGTGAAATATGATATATCAAGAACTATGTAATGTTTTGAATAACCAACAATAAAAAATTAAAAAAATTAAAAATAAAAAAATAAAAGAGTTCACAACTAGAAAGTCTTTAATACAGAACATTCTCAGCCAAATATTCCATGAGGAGGAAATGAAAAAAAAAAGTGAAAACCAGCAAAGGGAGAAAATACACTAAAGGAAAAGATAATCAAAGGAGAAACTAAGTCAAATTAAGAACCAGAAATAAACCAAAATAAACAGGAATACAAATCATATCTCAATAATAACCCTGAATGTTAATGGCCTAAACTCATCAATCAAAAGAAATAGACTGGAAGATTGGATTAAAAACATGATCCAACAATATACTGTCTCCAAGAGCCTCAGCTCATAGGCAAAGACACCCACAGACTGAAAGTGAAAGAATGGGAAAAAACATATCACTCACATGGACCAAATAAACAAGCAGGGGTTTCCATCCTCATATGGGATAAAGGGGACTAGGTGACATCAAGCCAAAGCTAGTCAGAGGAATAAAAAAGGACATTTCATACTGTTTAAGGGAATTATACATCAACAAGACATAACAATCATAATATCTATGCCCCAAACAATGGAACATCTATATACATCAAATGAACCCTTCTCAATTTCAAGAATCAGAGTCCATAACACAATAAAAATGGGTGACATTAACACACCTCTTTCATTACTGGATAGATCCCCAACAAAACTAAACAAAGAAACTAGAATAAAATACAATCAATAATTTGGACTTAACATAGTTATCCATCAACAAGCAAATATATTTTGTACTCAGCAGCACACAGATCTAAAATAGACCATATCTTATGCCACAAAGCAACTTTTAGCAAATACAAAAATAAAGTTATTACTCTGCATTCTATCAGATCATAATGGAATGAAATTTGAAATCAATGACAAAATAAAAAAGAGAAGCTACTCCAACACATGGAGACTAAATAATATGCTATTGAATGATAAATGGATAGCAGAAGAATTCAAGGATGAAATAAATATTTAGAGGTGAGTGAGAACACAGACACAACATATCAAAATCTCTGGGACACTATGAAGGCAGTGCTAAGAGGAAAGTTCATTGCTGTAAGCTGATTCATTAAAAGAATAGAAAGTCAATGAGTAAATGACCTCACATTACATCTCAAAGCCCTAGAAAAAGAAGAACAAATTAACATTAAAAGCAGAAGACAGGAAATAGCTGAAATCAATGAAATTGAATTTAAAAACACAATTAAAACAACTGACAAAATAAAAAGTGGGTTCACTGAAAAAAATAAAATAAAATTGACAAACCCTTAGCTATGCTAATGAAGAGAAAAAGAAAGAAAACTCAAATTACTAACATACATGATGAAAGGGAAATATCACAACAGATACTACAAAAATACAGAAGATTATTAGAAATTATTTTGAAAACTTGTACACCAATAAAATAGAAAATATCGAAGGCATCAACAAACTTCTAGGGTCATATAATTTTCCCAAATTGAATCAGGATGATATACACAATTTAAACAGATTAACTTCAAGCGATGAATAGAAGACTCCATCAGAAGCCAACCAACTGAAAAAAGCCCAGGCCCAGATGGATACAAAGCCAAGTTCTACAAGATCTTTAAAGAAGAACTAATACCAATACTCTTCAATTTGTTTCAGGAAATAGACAAAAAAGGAGCACTTCAAAACTCATTCTATGAGGCCAATATCACCTGATTCCAAAACCAGGCAAAGACACATAAAAGAAAGAAAACTTCAGACCAATATCTCTAATGAACATAGATGCAAAAATTCTCAACATTTCTGGCAATTTGAAGACAAAAACACATCAAAAAGATAGTGCACCATGATCAAGTGGGTTTCATCCTGGGGATGCAAGGTTGGTTCAACATATGGAAATCAATAAATGTAACTCATCACATCAATAGACTTAAAGATAAGAATCATATGATCATCTCAATAGATGCAGAAAAAGCATTCGACAAAATACAGCACCAGAAAAACTAGGGATAACAGGAACATATCTCAACATCATAAAGGCTATCTATGCTAAGCCCCAGGCCAACATCATTCTAAATGGAGAAAAATTGAAGGCATTCCCTCTAAAAACTGGAACAAGGCAGGGATGCCTTCTTTTACCACTTCTATTTAACATAGTTCTTGAAACAATAGCCACAGCAATTAGACAGATGAAAGAAATTAAAGGGATACACATAGGAAAAGAAGAACTCAAATTGGCACTATTTGCTGATGATCTGATTCAATACATGGAAGACTCTAAAAGTTCCACCAGAAAACTTCTAGAACTAGTAAATGAATTTAGCAAAGCGGCAGGATATAAAATCAACACCCATAAATCAAAGGCATTTCCATACATCAGTGACAAATCCTCAGAAAAGGAAAACTACCCCATTTACAATAGCCTCAAAACCAAACCAAACCAAAACAAAACAAAAACAAAACCCTTGGGAATCAACTTAATGAAAGAGGTGAAATATTTATATAATGAAAATTACAGAACCCTAAAGAAAGAAGTCAAAGAAGACCTTAGAAGATGGAAAGATCTTACTTGCTCTTGGATAGGCAGAATTATTATTATCAAAATGACCATACTACCAAAAGCACTATACGGATTTAATGCAATTCTGATCAAAATTCCAATGACATTCCTCATAGAAATAGAAAAAGCAATCATGAAATTCATCTGGAAAAATAAGAGACCCTGAATAGCTAAAGCAGTCCTTATCAGGAAGAGTGAAGCAGGTGGCATCACTATACCAGACCTTAAACTATACTACAGAGCAATAGTAACAAAACCAGCATGGTACTGGCACCAAAACAGACTGGTAGACCAATGGTACAGAATAGAGGATAGAGGACACAGAGACTAACCCACAAAACTACAATTATCTTATATTAGACAAAGGCACCAAAAACATACATTGAAGAAAAGACAATCTCTTCAACAAATGGTGCTGGGAAAACTGGAATCCATATGCAACAAAATGAAATTAAACCCTTATCTCTCACCATGCACAAACTCAACTCAAAATGGATCAAGGACTTAAGAATACAACCAGAGAATAGAAGAAAACAACCAGTCTAATTGAAGAAAACAACCAGTCTAATCGAAGAAAAAGTAGGCCTTAATCTCCATCATGTCGGTTTAGGCCACAACTTCTTTAATAAGACTCCTATGCATAGCACAAGAATTAAAAGGAAGAATTAATAAATGGGATGGATTCAAACTAAAAAGCTTCTTCTCAGCAAAAGAAACAATCAGTGAGGTGAATAGAGAGCCTACATCTTGGGAGCAAATCACGTATCAGAGTACTAATCTCTAGAATATATAAAGAACTCAAAAAGATAAACACTAAAAAAAAAAAATCAATAAATGGGCCAAGGACCTGAACAGACACTTCTCAGAAGGTGATATACAATCAATCAACAAATATATGAAAAAATGTTCATCATCACTAGCAATTAGAGAAATGCAAATCAAAACTACTCTAAGATTTCATCTCACTCCAGTCAGAATGGCAGTTATTATGAGTACAAACAACAAGAAGTGTTGGTGAAGATGTGGGGAAAAAGGTACACTCATACATTGCCAATGGGACTACAAATTGGTGTAGCCAATATGGAAAGCAGTATGGAGATTCCTTGGAAAATTGGGTATGGAACCACCATTTGACCCAGCTATCCCTCTCTTCAGTCTATACCCAAAGGACTTAAAAACAGCATACTATATGAACACAGCCTCATCAATGTTTATTGCAGTACAATTCATAATAGGTAAACTGTGGAACTAACCTAGACACCCTTCAGTAGATGAGTGGATAAAGATAATGTGGTATTTGTACACAATGGAATATTGCTCAGCAATAAAAGAGAATAAAATCATGGCATTTGCAGGTAAATGGAATGGAGTTGGAGAATATAATGCTAAGTGAAGTTAACCAATCCCCAAAAACCAAATGCCAAATATTTTCTCTGATATAAGAAGCTGATTCATAGTGGGGTTGGGAGAGGGAGCATGGAAAGATTAGACAAACTCTAGATAGAGCAAAGGGGAGGGAAAGCAAAGGAGAGAGGCAGTTGTGTAAAAAAAAAGATGGTAGCATGAGATGGACATCATTACCCTAAGTACATGTATAAAGACACGAATGGTATGAATATACTTTGTATACAACCAGAGATATGAAAAATTGTGCTCACTATGTAATATGAATTGTAATGCATTCTGCTGTCATATACAACAAATTTAACTAAATTTTTTTAAAAGAATAAATGGGATGGATTCAAACGGAAAAGTTTCTTCTCAGGAAAGGAAACCAAATGTGTAAAGAGATACTACAAAATGGGAGAAAATCTTTACCATATGCATCTCAGATAGAGCATTAATCTCCAGAATATATAAAAAACTAAACACTAAAAAAACAAATAAACCAATTAATGAATGGGCTAAGGAACTGAACAGACACTTCACAGAAGAAATACAATTGATCAACAAATACATGAAAAAGTGTTCAACATCTCTAGCAATTTGAGAAATGCAAATCAAAACTACTCTTAAGATTTCATCTCACTCCAGTCAGAATGGCAATTATCAAGAATACAAGCAACAGGCTGGAGTTGTGGCTCAGTGGTAGAGCACTTGCCTCACACACATGAGGCCCTGGGTTTGATCTTCAGCACCACAGAAAAACAAATAAGTTAAAAAAATAAAGATATTTTTAAAAAAAGAATACAAGCAACAAAAAATGATGGCACAAGATTGTGGGGGAAAAGTTACACTCATACACTGCTGGTGGAACTGAAAATTGGTGAAACCATTATGGAAAGCAGTATGAAGATTGCTCAGAAAACTTGGAATGGAAACATCATTTGACCCAGCTATCCTACTCTAGATTTATACCCAAAGGGCTTGAAATCAGCAGACCTCTGTGACATGGTATACTGATACTATACAACAGCCAAACTATGGAACCAACTACATGCCCTTCAACAGATGAATGGATAAAGAAAGTGTGGTATATAGACACAATAGAATATTACTCAGCCTTAAATAATTAAATTATGGCATTTGCCAGTAATTTGACAGAGATGGAGAATATTACGCTAAGCAAAATAAGCCAATCCAAAAAAAACTAAAGGCCAAATGTTTTCTCTGATATGTGGATGCTTTAGTTCACAATGCAACAGCGGGAGGAAGAATAGAGGTACTTTGGATTGGGCAAAGGAGAGTGAAGGGAGGAGAAGGAGTATGGGGATAAGAGGTACAGCAGAATGAATGGCACTTATTACCCTATGTATGCATATGATTTCACAACCAGTATCATTCTACATCATGTAAAACCAGAAGAATGAGAAGTTATACTCCATTTATGTATGATGTGTTTCAAAATGCATTCTAATGTCATGTATAACTAATTAGAACAAATCTTAAAAACTATATGTGGATCACAGTTAACTATTCAATAAATGTTGCTTCTTCTGCCAAAAGTAAACATAGACATTCTCTTTGTTGATGCAACAAATAAGCATGCCCATTTGGACACACATGCACACATCTATACACAACACATAGTCTCTGCAAATGCTTCTATTCTACTGGCAAAACTACCAAGAGGTGAACAAACAAAAAGAATACTAATAGTAACATTATTCAAAGCTTTCTAACAATTGAGATCTTAAAAAAAAATAATACTAATAGCCTAGGTAATACCATTTCCATGAAAAAATAAAGCAAGCTTTAAACCATTTTAAGATATGTATATTTGGGTTTGCATAAAACATTTGCAAAGTTTCTAGTCAAATTTTCACAAATCCCAATAGAAAAAGAAGATATTTTCATATTCAGAATCATTCAACAGTATCAGTTAGAATTGTAAGTAGAAAACTAGAAAATGCATCAGAAAACTGACATAGAGATTTTCAAATGCAATTGTCTTCCCCTTTCAGAGGGGTTAGTATCAACCATTAAGTATGCAATGAACAATATTAAATTTTTATTTCACATAGTAATAAATGAGGAAACACCATGGGATTCTTCTGCATAGGTCAAAGGGAAGAAAGCAGGAATAACTCTTTCTCATAGATACTATTCACAGTTGCACGAATGTCATGAGGAACCAAGGCATATAGTGGCTCAATGGCTAAAAGAGCCAGTATTCTGAAGAGAACGTGACAACTATAAGTAAATAGAACACAAGTTTCATATCCGAGCTATACAAAGTGATAAAGAAAATGCCCACATAAGTATTCTACAGAAGAATTCCCATTGGCAGACTATACAAATTATAAGGAAAACTACAACATTTTAGGTAAAATTGAGAATTCCAGGGAAAAAAAAGCCAACATCTTCTCAGATCCAAAGTTTAAACCCCAACTTATTTATAATATAAATAATTTTCATCACTAAACGTGAACAGTTTAATTGCCTGAGGTAAAGAGAGCCAAGGAAATATACACAGAAATAAAAAAAATCTAATGATGGTCAATAACATTAGTAATAGTCAAAATATATATCCTGCTTCCTATTTTCCAGGCACCACTCTAAGTGTTTTACCTCCATTTAATAATTTAATGAAGTATTTATTATTATTACTCTCACAGATGAGGAAACTAATAAGAAATACACTGAGTGACTTTTCCAAATCACACAGCTTATAAATGACAGAGATACTATTTGAATTCAGTCTTCTGACTCCAAAATCTATGCTCTTACCACTAGGATTTTAATAATTATGTAAATTCAATGCCAAATCATGCTCATTTATCATGTAACCTTGATATAATTCAATATAATGTAATGAGAATGATACCCCATCTGTGATCAATTTCTCTAAAACCCAGAACCCCAGTATACTCATGAAACAACCTCAAATTAATAGACATTTTATAAAATATTTCACCAGCACTCCTCAAAATTTCCCAGGTCTTCAAAGGAAATCTGAAATACTGTCATAGACTAAGAAAACTAAGACCAAATGTAATGTGTTATAGTGGATGGGATCCTGGAATAAAAAAAACATGAGGGAATATCTAGTCAAATTCATATTGTAGAGTTCAGTTAATAGTATATACTAATGTTGGTTCCTTAGCTGTGACAAATGTACCATGCTAATTTAAGATGTTAATTAAGAGAGATGATATAGGAACTTTGCACTTTCAAAGTTTATGTAAACCTAAAACTATTCTAAAGTAAAAAGCTTATTTTAGAAAAAGCATGTAACTAACCAATTCCGATTTGATTTTTACTTCCCATCTCCACCTATCCATTGAGGTATTTCTTGGTGAGATATCTAATAAATAAGCAGCCAGCATGAAATAAACACAAGGAAGGAACCAAATGACGGATTTTCTTTCCCATGCCAGAGAACTAACTCCTGGCAAAAAAAAAAAAAAAGTGAGGTTTTTTTTGTTGTTGTTGTTACTTGTGGAGAAAATTTTTTGGAATCTAGACAAAAGTCCTGAAGAGAAATTAAAATAAAATGTAATTTGTCCATCTCTCTCTCCTTGGCCCTCTTCCTCTCTCCAATCAACAACAATGTAACTTTTACTCTAATCCTAACCTAATGGAATTTTAAAAGTTGGGCATTTACAATACCAAACTAAGTAGTATTTCCATGTTTCCTATTCATTACAACTATACAAAACAGGCTTTTTATTCAGTCTTTCCAGGTACCAAGTGCAACTATGGGATTTATTCCCTTTTTTATTTGGCACCTTGGGAAGCCAATTTTGACTAAACCCTGAAATGATAGCAGGAAGCACCCTTATGTTAGATTAAGGAAAAACCCCAAACTAGAATGTTATGGTAGAAGACTTCTCTACACAGGAGACACCTTAAGGTGGAGAAAAGTTAGATAAGAAATGAGCTTTCCAGACAGACAGTTCATGACTAAAGGCTTAGAGCCCAGACAGCATGGTGAACTTGCATTTTTCAACAGTGCAGTACTTTAGTATGCCAGAAGTACAGCATACAGTAAATGGTGGGAAATGAGGCTAAAGAAGTAATACCTTGAACATGGTTCTAGATATATTTCAGGAAGGGGAAATCTAGTGTGAACAAACAGAAAGTCACTTATGCAAAAAACATCAAATATAGATATAGGAATTAGACCTGAAAATAGTAAGGTACATAAGAAAAACTGTCCTTGGAGTCATCAGTGTCACAGTAAACTTCCATTGATGATAAAATGCATAAAAATGTTGTGGTTTATACATATTGTGGAATACAATACAGAGGAGAAAATGAATAAACTATAGCAACGCTATTGATAGGGATGAATCTTTTCTTTTCAGAACTGAGGATTGAACCCAGGGGTACTACATCGCTGAGCTATATTCCCAGCCCTTTTTGTTTTAAGACAAGATCTTGCTAAATTGCTGAAACTAGCTTCAAATTTGCAATCCTCCTGCACCAGTCTCCCAGGTGGTTGAGATTACAGGTGTGTACCACCACAACCAGCTGGATAAATCTTAAATACAATGGGCAAATCAACAGAAAAATTCCTAAGGTATGATTCAATTTATATAAGATTCACATCCTGATATTCCTTTTCCTATGTCTCTCAAGAATATTATTGGAGATCAAATAAAACAACATGTGAAACCACTTAGAACAATTCCTAGGACATAACAAGCAATTAACAAATACTAAATATTTCTATTATTGTTATTTTTTAATATATTTTTAAATTGTGTATAGACCTTTATTTTATTAATTTATTTATAAGTGGTGCTGAGATTGAACCATGTTTCACATATGCTAGGCAAGTGCTCTACCACTGAGCTACAACCCCAACCCATTATTTTATTATATTAATAAAATATTAATATATTAAATAATAATATATTATTAAATAATGCTATATTAAATAATGCTAATTTTCATCTTGTCTTCTTCTCTTAGAAAGGGAAGAAGAACCAGTGCATTCTAAATTCCAGTAGAAGAATCAAGCAAATCTATTAATATCTGAAGCTTGCTGCATTTCTACTGTATTTCTCCAATTCTAATATGCAGATTTTGTGGCATTTTAATGTTTCTAAATGTGGGACTGCATCTTCAAATCAATGTATAATTTAATGTAGTAGGTTTTTCTTCCTAGAAACTCCTATTAAAATGAAGATGTGTCTTACAATTCATTGTGTCTCAGGATTGAGGAAATAAAGTAATTATTATGCTGTTGCCATAGCAGGCATGACAATTTTAAGATAAGAATAGCTAAGCTTTTTAGAGAGTGGAATCCATAGGTTTTTTACATTGCAGCAAATTCACCACAACAATCATAACCTTTAAAAAGAGAGAGGGGGCTCTTTTAATAAGCTGATTGTCTTCAAGCCTCTGCAGCCCATAGATACAAATAAATCAAACTACCTTGGGCCCCACATTTTTTTGGTTCTAACCCCTCAATGCTAAGCTTCAGGACTTCAGCACACATGCACATACACCCCACTCTGAATCTCCCCCAGTTACTTGGTAGAGTACTCTATGCTCAGGACTAACCCTTCCATATGCTTCTGCTCTGTCCTCTCCATTGACCACTGGGTGCCCAGCCAGCTGAGGGAAAGTGCTCCAGCTGCCACTCCTAATTCTACCCTAGGATAACCCTGCCTCCCAGTTCAAGAACTATATTTCTTGGTACTCAAAATCCGTACGTCATCCAGATGAATTTTCCTGCTGCCTCAGAGTCATACATACAGAAACATACCACTCACTCCTTCAAGAAAACTGGGTCCCCTGCAGACATCTTAGCAACATAGTATATCCTTTTTGGAGTTGCATGTAATTCAGGAAGAATATTGGTTGGGAGTAAGGAAATAATGAAAAGCAAGTGGCAATCTTATCATTTCACCATCCCCTGCTTTTTAAGGATGCCTTTTAAGACATCCTTCTTGATCATGACTAAAGAAACATGTCATGCCCTTGTTTCCTTGGCTAAGGGACAGACAACTTTATATCCACCATCATTTAACTAACCAAGCCTTTTCTGACTGAGATGTCAGTTTTGTTCTCTTTCCTCTCTTAGATGACTCCTCACTGTTGCCCCAAGGACTTATTTTCCAGAATGCTGTCCATTTCTAATGTGAAAGAAAATGATGGTCAAAACGTCTGGAAAGGGAGGATCTGTTCCTCCTATTTCCCCACCTAAATGGGAAAAAAAGAATATGATTCCCTTTTATTGTGAATTTCCCCCTAATGTCTGCCCATACTCAAGAGCCAAAGTTCCTGGGCTACTTTGCCCTATCTCCTCATTATTAAGATGGTAACTTCTGGTTCAGTCTGAGAGAATTCCTGAAACCATAAGCATTTCTGCAAGCACTGGAGAAAAAGTCCATTTATTGGGACAAAGTAGTATTTAGGAAGTTCTCACTACTCCATACATGCTTTATATATAGTCTTTATATTTCCAGTAAAAAAAAATCCTCATTTTTTTTTAATCTGTGCAAGTTCCTAGATTAAATAATCCTGTGATTATTTTTCTTTTCCTGGTCTCCATCCATTCCCCTATCATTCCTCTTCTCGAAAATCTCTTCTCTGGAAAAAAAAATCTACCTTGAAAGCCTCTTCTTCCTTTAGATAGACAGACAGACAGATAGATTCATAAAAACTGGTACAGAATGAGGGGATACATTCTTTAGAGGCAAGCAGTCTCCAAATCCTAATCTGATTTCCCCTGGAACCCCTGCCACAATTATATTGTATATACCACCAAAGAGAAGAAGTAATAAACTCTAATATCAATTTAAGCCTACATAGCACATTTTTTTTTCTGGTACTGGGGATTGAACCTAGGGCCTTGCACTTGCTAAGCAAGCACTCTGCCACTGAGCTACAGCCCCAGCCTTTCTAATGTCAATTTAATATATTGATAGTAATAGCTGCACTTCAGAGAGGAAAATCCCATAGTATCCCTAACCATTTTTAAAAAGCTAATTAGTCCAAGTAGGAGGGCTGCTAAAAGGAAACAGCCTGGTCCTACATGAATATCTGCTTAACCACTGAAATATGAAAAATAATAAACTGTAAACTGCAGCCAACATTCCTGTTTGTGATGGAGATTATCTATGGGGAGGTAACTCACTATATACATTATCAGTGGAGTTGGCCTATGATGGGAAATACTAGTGAAAATAACTTACAAATTGAAATCAAATATAATATTCTGACTTTCCACAAGAAAAGCCCAACTACCAATTTTTTCCTCTCACTCTCGAAACAATCTGGATTAGAATTTTAACTATACACCTTATTTTCTAGCTCAATTAAATATTTAAATATTTTCCCTGGTGTTCAGCTAAAATGAAAAACATGTTCATACTAGTATTTTTGTAATAACAGAAATAAAATCCTTGAGAATTCACTATAGTTAAATCTAGCATTATGAATAACCAGACTGCAAAGTGAGCTGTCAGTTCTTTAGAAGCAATCTGAATCACCAATAGAGATTATTTTACAAGTCAATATAATCAGAAAGTTCCACATTGATCATTTACAGTGAAAAAAATCAAATGGTTAGAACTGGTGACTGTGGTAAAAGTTCCTAATCATTTTCAGTCTTCCATATCAGCTACTATAATCTCAGTTCCTCCATTTCCAAACCACCCAGACCTGGAAGAAACTATAGCTTTATTTTTATATTAAACTTTTAAGAATTTATTTATAAAACAAATAAATATAAGTTTCTAAATATAAAGAACATCATTTTATAGCATTTATTTTTATTTTAAAAAGAACTGGTAGAAATCTATCACCCTTACTAGTGAGGAAAATCAAAGTTCATTCTGTAGTACTTAAGATAGGCCAATGAATGATGTCTTTCCTAGAAACAAAGGATAGCAAACCACTGTAGGATTATAAATAATTCTTGAGCTCTTTCCTTATAAGTTCCTGAATCAAGTTTTCTGGCTCTTTAGTGCCTAAATAGCCTCAAAAAAACTTTCAGTTTCAGATGAGCAATTTTGTAAGCTTTCCTATAGATCATTTCATTGTCTGATACTATACACTAGTAATCTAGATTATTTCATTATCTGATCTAGAGTTTTTAAATTATAAAACTTGGGTGATAGTTTGGTATTTTACATCTTAAAAGGATATTTTTGGGGTGCTATAGTTGTAGCTCAATGGTAGAGCACTTACCCAGCACATGTGAGGTCCTGGGTTTGATCCTCATCACCATATAAAAGTAAAGAAATAAAATAAAGTTGTTTTTTTTTAAAAGGATAGCTTTTGGGGCTGGGGTTGTAGCTCAGTGGTGGAGCACTTGCCTAGCATGTGTGAGGCAGTGGGTTCAGTCCTCAGCACCATCTAAATAAATAAAAGTATTGTGTCAAGTAAAAAAAAAAAAGTACAAGTAGGAGGGCTGCTAAAGCTTTGTTAAGTTTTTATTCCTTTGATAATTTATAGGAATTGATTGATCAATCAATTGATAGAATCCCTACAAATTAAATGAAATTTCATTTAAAATATCTATGATTTCAAAATTAAAAGCATTGTTTTGTATGTGGTTAGGCATAAGCCCAACAAAATGGATTGTTCCATTTTGTTTGCTACTTATTTATCTAGGTTTACTCAGGTCAGAACATTGTCAACTAGGAGCCCCACTTCCAGAAGCCATGTCTTGATTTAGGATCTGAAAACCAAGACTCTGAAAGAGGTCCACTCAGTATCCCTATGAGGGAAAGCCATTACAATGTCAAAGGAATCAAAGCTTGACAAAAGATTTCATATTTTTAACTGAAGAGTGAGGAAGGTAGACTGGTGGTTGAAAATAATCCACAGAAGAAAAATCAAGTAAAAGTTCAGACCTGGTGATTTGGAATCTTAACTCTGAACAGCATATATTTCATGTTATCTAGCTTAATTCAGGAATTTCTTTACCCTTCATTTTCAGTTTTGAAAGAGGAGTTCAAGTTGAGTCTGGAAGTATTCCAGAAACCACTAGTGTTTTTATAGACAATAGAGGAAAAAAAAATCTATCCTCAGGAACAAAATGATTTTTAGGGAGCCCTTGATCCCTTTTCAGCTCTTTACATATGTAAATGAATCCCATATCAGGTGCATGTTTCCAACAATAACAATTTTCATTGTTTAATGTAAGGAAGCACACACTTCAGGGCAAGATAATAATAAACACTTGAGTTGTGTAAAAGGGTTACTGAATATAAACCCAAAGGAGGGCTAATGTTGTTTGGATATAGCCACACAGACATGGCAAATTGCTCAAACTTTCAGAGGATCATACTATATTTCACAAGACCCTGCTGGCAAAAATTACCAGAATATCTAGCAAAATCAGTAAGACTTGCACAAAGATATTCCGTGGAAATGAACAACAGGACAATGAACTAAAATGATATCTGACCATATGCCCTCATTGGATTGATGTCATGATTTCTCCACTGTATAAATCACAAGCTCTGGGTAGAACTCCATAGAATGGTTGGTTGACACTCTAATAGACCCTACTTAACTGGTTCTACTTTACTAGGCAGACCAACTCCCACAGTCGGTAATCATGAATGTCCACAGACTTTCAGAAATGTGAGTGGATACAGAGGGTAAAAAGAATTGCAACTGCTGTACTGAAAATCAGCATTCTGTCCATTTTCAAATGTGTCATACCCTCGCCCCTAAATTCTCAAAGTGCAATATAGCCTTTGCTTTTATTATGCATAATTTCGGGGGCGGGGAGTACATTATAGGTTTTTGTCATTCTTCCTCTCTTCCCCCCAAATATAAGACAATTGTGACTGGTCAAACTCACTCTCTCACAGATTCAGCCTGAATACTGCTCTTCCGGGTCTCTAGCACTACTGATACTTCACTGAGATGGTGTTATTCATATTGAGTTCTGTGCAACCACCTTCACAAATTCACTTTATGAGTAGTACTGAGAGCTTCTCACCTTTGAAAATTTGGGAAAGGGAGATAGGAAAGGGGACAAGCTCTGAGACTCTGGGCTTTACTCACTTTACGTACTGAAGTTTTGCAAACATTTCTGTTAGCACAAGGGTTCAACCGATTCTGAAGGTTCTGAAAACCACTGGTGTAAAAAGAAGTGCCAGACTACTTGAACACCAGGACTTGTCGCTTACTGAGCAGGAGAGTAAATTTCCCTACTCTCAATAATAATGGCGGCACCGCCTACCTCACAAGGACCTTATGATGCCCAGGCATCTCCACTAGTAAGGGTGGCCCCCGAGGTGAGTGCGGTTCCGTGGCCGGAAGTCCCCCTCTGCCAGGCACGGCCCGCGCGACCTCCAACCCCGCCGCCCGGAAGCGGCCCAGCCCAAGGCCTGCACACCTCCGCGTCCGGCTGGGACCTCGACCCCACCCGCCGAGTTGTCAGTTCTGCGGCCAAGGAATGGAGCCCCACCCGGCTGACCAGGAATCCGAGATGGCAGGCCAAGAACTTGACCCTGTCCGCCAAACTTATTTCTCCGTGGGCCAAGAATCGGACTGTCTCTACCAAGAATTGGACCTGGACTCCCTGAATGAAGATCTTTCCCTCGCCACGCCAGATGTCACGGCACAGACCTCTGTGGGCACATATGAACTCCGCCCAACTTCTGAACCCGAAGATCTAACCGAGGCCGAGCAAATGGAGCTCAAATCAGAGCTCATTAAATTAGAGGCGGAAATCTTCACTCTTCGCCAAGTGTTGGCAGCCAAAGAGAGGCGCTGTGGAGAGCTCAAGAGGAAGTTGGGCCTCACGGCCTTGGTGGGTCTGAGGCAGAATCTGTCCAAGAGTTGGCACGATGTTCAGATCTCCAACGCATACATGAAACAAAAGACATCAGCTGCCCTGTCCACCGTGAGCTCTGTCATCTGCAGGAAACTTGGGGACATGAAGAAGTTGGCCACTTTCAGATCTTTTGAAGGTCTAATGGGAACAATCAAGTCCAGAGTCGCAGGTGGCAGAGAGCTTGGCAGTGACTGCTTTCCTTCTGCAGCAGGGAGTGGGGATGATCCGCTCCCGGTTCCAGAGAATGAGGATGATAATGTACCAGGGCCTGGAGATCACCTGCTCCCTTTTGTGGAGCCAGAATGAGCCCTTTATTAACCTTGCCTGGCCAGCAAACCAACGCAAGGACCCCCTTCCCTCATCACATTTGCAAATCTGCCCAGCAAATACAAGAAACCCAACCACACTGGTAAAGTTAATTCAGGAAATGGACAGAGTCCGGTTTTAAGAAAAGAAGTGCCCATTTGTACATAGATATTTGCTGCTGTTAGATAGAGAACCCAAAGTTTTGTACCTAGTTATTTTACACTAAAATTTATAGATGAAATATATCTCTATACTAGCTTTTCTGGGGTTGGGTTTAATGGATAGCACAATGATGCCAAGAGGGGTCTTTGGCCAAAGCCTAAAGTCTCTTGGAAAACTAGTCTTATTAGAAGACCAAAGTAGATTTCTGTTTAGGAAGTAGGTATAGGGAAAAGTTATTAAATAATTTGTGCTTTTTCTCCTCCTATCTCCTTTCTTTCAAGTCAACTTGAAACTCCACCTGGCCTACAATTTTTATTTTACTTTTTGCAATGCTGGGGATCAAATCCAGGCATTATGCATGCTGTGCAAATGCTTTGCCTCTGAACTACATCCCTAGCCCTACAACTTTTATTTTTTTTAAATGATAAAGAAAACTCCATTTTCTCTGAGACCCCCAGAAAGGAGAAAAAATTAGTAGTTAGTGGAGTAATTGTTAACACTAATACTGTAAGTTTTATAAAATTTAAGTTTTTTTCAAAGCTCCCGATTCAGCAAAGTAACTTGGCTTTAATTTAGGAGATTACTATTTTAGACCAAACTAAATTTGCAAGTTTACTTTGACTTGTGCTCTTTAATCTCTTTTTATATTAAAGTGAAAGTTTTAAAGCATAACATTGGTAACGTGTCTCTACCATAGGAGCATGTCACGTAAAAGGAGAGAATTGTATGTCTGTTCTGCAGCAATTCCTTCTAGTTGAGAGGTTGGAGGGAAATAGTATAGCCAAATTTAAGAAAGATAAGCCCCTGTCTTAAGCAATATTTTTAAAAGAATGCCTGTCCCCTGTAATACTGGCTGTTATGCCTGTGAATGGATCTAACTGATTGTATAATATATATATAGGATATTATATATATCTTACTCTATTGGACTACAAGTCTGCCCTTGTCTTTAGCTAACCCTAACCGAGAAGGAAGTAGAACCCAATCCTCCTAGAGTTGTCAAGTCAGTGGGAACCTTGTTTCAGTTGGTTCAAATTTTCTGATATCTGATTTTCACAAAGCTATTAATTTTTTTAGGTTTGTATTTTTTTCTTTTCCATTTTCAAAATGCCAATTCCTGGCAACTTCTTTACTTTCTTTAATCATACTACCTAAAATTTGTGACTTATTGACTCTAGCAGAGTGCCTAGAACTTTTCTTTTCTTGGTTACATTTCAATAGCCTCTAATTGCTTAAAGGTAATCTCTCTAGCTTAAGAAGGTGATCCGGTTTTGTTGATTATTGAATGTTCCCCCTATGTTCCTTTGGTTTTTCTACAATGAAAACAAATACTGTTATAAATGCAAAAGCATTTGGTAAACTGTAAAGTCACTGATGTGTCCCAACCAACAGATCTCTGAAAACAGATTTTTGCTAGAATTAAAACAAGATGCATAATTATTTTACATGCTGTGTTTTAAAATTTTGTTATGTTTTCATGTGCTAGAGAATAAGAGGCAAACTTACTGCAAGTAAAAAGTTAAAACTGTTACCTGAGTCCTAAGCCAGAGGCCTGACTGGAATGTCAACAAATCAGGTCCAGTCACTACCCCAAAAACCAAACAGAAAGGTTAACAGTGAAATGAATGAAATAGAACTTTTAATCAGTGTAGCTACACCAGGAAGACAAGGAGATCCATATGCTCAGCTCTGTCTTTGAGGGACAGAAAATGACTTTAAGATTTTATAGAGAGGGAAACAAGGGCAGAGGTTGGGGATTGCATAGCTGGAGGATTTGCCCCGCTGCCAAAGCAGGCGATCTTGATCAAGTATGATCTGACCCATCATTATCTTGGGATTTGTCAGACACAGCCTTGTCAGGGATTTAAAAAAAAAAAAAAAAAGGTGCTATTAGCTTGGGGATAGTTTCAACTCATCATAAGATGAGACCTGTTGATCAGACCTGTTGTTCCTTGAATCCAAGGTGACTCAACAAAGGAGACAGATGCAAAATAGAGGCATAGATTCAGGCAAAAGTGAAGTCTAAGTTCTTGTTACAAAAGCAGTTCAATAGTCAAAGGCTTTAATCTTATATTTCAGAAAGGTGTATGTTACAGACAATCTCAGACTGACATCATGGATTGAAACTAAAATATGCTCTGTTTTATTTAATAATTCATAAAAATGTTGTAACAGTTTTCTCAACTTTTTTTTGAGACAACATTTCACTGTGTTGTGCAGAATAAGCTCAAATTCACAATCCTCCTGTCTCAGCCTCCTAAGTAACTGGCATTACAAGAATGTACCACAGTGCCCAGCATGAGAGCAATAAAGCATATATCTATTTTTGTTGATCATTACATTCATATATGCCTGGGTTAGAGTAGATACTCAATAAATTCTTGTTATATCAATGAATGAATTAATATCAGATATTTAGATATCAAATATTGGACCCAGGGCTTGGGTTGTGGCTCAGTGGTAGAGTGCTCGCCTAGCACAGGCAAGGCCCTGGGTTCGATCCCCAGTACCACATAAAAATAAATAAAGATATTGTGTCCAACTACAAATAAAAACTAAATATTTTTTAAAAATAGGATCCAAGAGATTATCAACAACATTAACTGGTTGACAAGTTCCTCCTGATTTTTTAAAATTTATTTCCTCCTGCTTTTTAGCAAAAATATTTCATTTATTCAGAGCATTTTAATATTCAAAGATAATTTCAGACCCTACTATGTGTGAGGAGCTGTGCCAGGCCCTAAAGGCATAGTAGGTAATTACACATAGTCCATACTCTCTAGATACACTTAGTTTTCAAATTACAATGAGCTGCAATCGGTGCTAAAAATAGAGCTATGTACCAGAGACAAAGGAAGTCCTGAGGAAGGGGTGTTCAACTTTGGCTTGGTAGGTCAGTAAATACTTCACAGAGGCAGAAAGTCTTAAGAGACTAGGAGAGTCTGCCTAACAGACAAGAGTAGAACATTCCAGACAGTGTCCAGAGGAACTGAGTCATGAAGGAATGTATAAAAATGGCATATTACAGGAAATACCAGTAAGTCATCAAAGCTAGAAAGGGAAAAGAAATGGTGAATAGGAAAAATAAGCAGGGCAAAATCATAAGTAAATGGGTTTGTATGCTGCCTCAGACATTTGTATTTAATCCAGTAGGAAATGGTGAAGAATGAAGCACTTTAGTAAAAGTGCTTCAAATTTATGTTTTAGATAGATTGCTGTGATCACTAGAGAAATTGATTGAGAAATGTTCAAGAGGCAGAAGCTCCCCAGTTAGGAACCCACTGCATGGGAAAGAGATGGAGTTTGCAAGATAATAAGAATGTAGAATTACTGAAACTGGAGCTGATTCATTTTGCTTTGGCTTCTTTATTATATTTCAGCATACCTGTATCCACAGCCATGGGCACCAAATAAAATGCCTCCACAAACATGTGGGATTTGGTTCAAATTTTTTCCTTTAAATTTCCCATCTTTCCTAGAAATTTCCTTTTCTACCCTTCACGTCCATATTGGTTCTCCTCAATTCTCTACCCTGTCTCCTTTCAGAATTCAATCACCTCTAGTTATCTGGCCCTATTTGAATTTTGTAACCTAGCTTCAGTGTATTTTAAGTTTAACTTAGCCCCTTCAAGATGCAATTTCCAGTAGTTCCTGGAATGTGTGCACACCCCAAAATGCCCATTACAAAGTTGGCTCAACCTCTGAGAACCATTGATAGGAAGGATGTTGATCAAAATTCCCCAACGCTTTCAGTTTTCTTGCACTTCCATTTCCCATATAAGTGAAGGGTCAGAATAAAAGTTAGAGAAAAAGTGCAATGTTTGAATGTTTATATCCCCCCAAAACTCATATGTTGAAATCTTAACCCCCAGGATGATGATACTGGGAGGTGGGACCCTTGGGGAGGTAATTAGCTCTCTCTCGTGAATGGAATTGTGCCTTTATAAATATGTCAAGGAGAATTTATTTGTCCTTTCCACCATGGGAAAACACAATGATTGAGAGAGGAAAGAAAACATAATGAAAGGCACTATCTATGAACCAGGAAGTGAGCCCTCACCCTATAGTAATAAATCTTATTCTTTGAACTTGGGCTTCTTAGCCTCAGGAACAATGAGAAATTTCTGCTGTTTGTAAGTTACCAAGTTTATAGTTTTTTGTTATTGCAGCTTGAATGCACTAAGACACAGGGTTAAAAGTTCTGTCTCCCACAGATGACACTCTTTATGCTTCTGGCAAGGATGGGGTAGATTACCAAGGGACATATTCATTAGTATCATATATGCCCCTCAACATAATGCTAGCATAACTTCCAGAAAAATTCATCAGCAATTTTGGGGGGCTGCTCTACTCCTGCTTCCTGATTCATCAAAATGCTGAATTCCAAATTTGAAAGAAACTACAATTATCACATACTTCACTCTCATGACATAAAGAGTCAAGCAGTGACCACTAACCCAGAACTGTGCAGGTCTTCTGACAGTGCTAGGTAATATGTTTGGTGGCCTCACCCATCAAGGACACAATGATACAACATGTTGATTCTGGCAAGGAATGGGATCAATTACATCTGGGCCACAAAATTTCAATTTCTTGCTCATGAACTCAAATGCAAGAAAAAAGAATGATCACAACATCAAAATGACTATGGAGGGCTGGGATTGTGGCTCAGGGGTAGAGCGCTCACTTAGCATGGGCGGGACCCAGGTTCAATTCTCAGCACCACATAAAAATAAAGGCATTGTGTTGTGTCCATCTACAAAAAAAAAGATTCTCTCTCTCTCTCTCTCTCTCTCTCTCTCTCTAAAAAAATTAAAATTTTTTTTAAAAAAATGACTATGGAAAGAGGATTTTGAGAATATGGTTGTATAGGAAGCACAACAAATATGTCTCCCTATTTACATAGTTTTGCCTACAGAATCAGTCTGATTTAAATATTTTGGAACTTTAGAATCTACTGAAGGTTCACAACTCTCATGGGAGGACTTGGACTGTAAATTGTGGTTAATTTCAGTAATTTCAATTTATAGCATAGTGGTAGCTACCTCTTCCTGACCCTGTGGCATGCAGCTATGTATATGTTCCTAGAGCAACTTACACACAGCTTCTGGGAGTCAGAGTTAACAAGGGGGACCCTGACCTTTAAATATTGAACACCTATGCTCTGAACATTGACTGCTGCTTCTCATCACAGAGACGCACACAAAGAGGTGTGCAATCAATGTTCTGGCACCTCATCCTTTGTTGCAAGCAGCTCTTCCTCTGACAAAAGTGACTTTCAGAGGATTTAATGTCCAGTGCTCTTTTTATCACCACCCTGATTTTGTTTTCTTTTTCTCCTTTTAGGAGCCAGACATTAAAAACTAGTACAATGAAAAGCAACTGCATGTGTGGCAGAAATTAGAAAATGATTGGGCATGCCCACAGAAGACTCTGATAGTCCTGAAAAGACCTTAAGTTTTCACCTCAGGCTGATCCAATCAATAACAACAACAGGAGGGGAGGAGTGGGGTAGGGAGAGAGATAAAGAAAGAAACCCTAAGGAAGAGAGGGAATCTGATTTCCAAAGTTACTACATTATAGATCCAAATTTCCAGCTTAAAAAAAAAAAAAAAGAGCATAAGGCATATAAAGAAACAGGAAAATATAGCCCATTCAAAGAATGACAATAAACCAAAGAAATTGCCCTAAAATAGAACTAATAGCAGATATAAAGATAAAGCCTTTGGGCTGGGGATGTGGCTCAAGCAGTAGCGCGCTCACCTGGCATATGTGCGGCCCGGGTTCGATCCTCAGCACCACAAACAAAGATGTTGTGTCTGCCGAAAACTAAAAAATAAATATTAAAAATTCTCTCTCTCTCTCTCTCTCTCTCTCTCTCTCTTTCTCTCTCTCTCTCTAAAAAAAAAGATAAAGTCTTTAAAACGGTCTTAAAGATGCTCACAGAGCTAAAAGGAGATTGGAAGAAAATTGGAGAACATGGTTCATGAACACAAAAAATAGTAGTATCTATAAAAATAGAGAAAAAACTAAAAAAGAAATCAAAACCATTCTGGAGCTGAAAAATACAGTAAGTGAGCAGGATATAATCCCAGCTATTCATGGGTTAAGCCAGGAAAATCATGAGTTAGAGCCCAGCCTTGGCAACACACTGATACCAAATCATCACCAAAAAAAAAAAAAAAAAAAGTAACTGAAAAAGAGAGCTTCAAAGGCAGATTTGAGCAGGTAGATAAAAGAATCAATGGATTTGAAGAATAAAAATGAAAATTATTGAGTCTGAGAAATAGAAGAAAAGTGAACAGAGCCCAAGGAACCTATGGGATATCATCAAGTCAATCATTATATACTATTTGGAAATTCCATGAGAAGGAGGAGGAGATGGAGGATGACAGAAATGAGTAGAGAAAATATTTTCTGAAATAATGACTGTAGAATTCACACATCTTAGGAAAGACATGAATATAAATATCCAAGAAGCCCCCAAATACCATATTAGATGAACTCAAAGAGACTCACACTGAATATAATGTGTATAATCAAACTTTTAAAAACCAAAGACAGAGCAATAATCTTGAAAGCAGTAAGAAAGAAGCAACCCATCATATACAAGTTTTCCTCAAATAAAAGTATCAACAGATTTCTTATCAGAAACTTTGGAAGCCAGAAGGCACTAAGACAATATATTCAAAGTGCTAAAAGAATAACCTACCTAACATAGAATCCTATGTTTAGCAAAATTTGCTTCAAAAATAAGGGGAAAATTAAAGACACTCCCAGAAAAAAGCTGAGTGAATTCATTACTACTATATCTTCCCTGCAAGAAATACTAAAGGGAGACCTGCAGGATAAAATAAAATACTAAGTAGCAACTGAAAGCCATATAAAGAAATAAAGATATCAATAAAGATAAATACATGGACAATTATAAAAGCTAGTATTATTGTATGGGCTGGGATTGTAGCTCAAGGGTAGAGCACTTGGCTAGCACATGTAAAGCACTCAGTTTAATCCTCAGCACCACATAAAAGTAAATAAATAAAGGCCCATCTACACTAAAAAAATTAAAAGAAAATAAATAATCTATAATTTATGTAGAAAACAAATAGCAAATTAAACTAGTAGATTCCTTCTTAACAGTGATTACTTTTGTTGTTGTTGTTGTTCTAAGTACTTTATTTTTCCACATTTTATTAATGCATTATTGTTGTACATAATAGTGGGATTTGTTGTTACATAGTCATACATAGACACACAATATAATTTAGCCAAGATTAAATTTAGTAATTACTTTAAATGTAAATTGACTAAATTCTCCAATAAAAACAGAGACTGGCAAAAAGGATAAAAATATATGACCCATCTATATGTTTCCTATAAGAGATTCACTTTAGATCAAAGACACAATAGATCGAAGAGTTAAAGAATGAAAAATAATATTCCATGCAGGTAGCCATCAAAAGAGAGCAGGGGGATTCTGGAGATGTAGCTTAGTAGTAGAGCATTTAACTTTCATGTGTGAGGCCCTGGGTTCAAACCCCACCATTGCAAAAAGAGAGAAAAAGGAGAGCAGGGATGTCTATACTATTATCAGGCACAATACAATTCAAATAAAAAACATTTACAAGAGACAAAGATTAAAGAGAGACTAACTAGAACTGTCTAAACAGTTCTACAATAATAGATAGTTCTACAATAATAGTTAGAAACTTTGATACCTAACTCTCAATAATGGCTAGAACAACTAGGTAGAAGACACACGAGGAAACAGAGGACTTAACACAATAATTCATCTTGATCAAATAGACATACACAGAACACTCTACCCAACAACCAGCATACACATTCTTAAGTATGCATCACACATTTTCCAGAATAGATTATATGTTGGGCCACAAATGAAGTCTCAATAGACTTAAAAATATAGGCATCACACAAAGTATTTTCTCTGACCACACAACAGGATGAAATTAGAAATCAATAACAAAAGTAAAACTGAAAAATTCATAAAGTTAAGAAAATTAAACAATATACTCTTAAATAATCAAAGAATCAAAAAAGAAATTACACCAGAAGTTATAGAAATTTTGAGAGAAATGGAAAACAATACACAACATACCAAAACTTATGGGAGAAAATTGATAAAACCCAAAGTGATTGTTTAAAATATTAACAAAATTAACAAAGCTTTAGCTAGATGTACTAAGAGATAGAGCCACTAAAATCAGGAACAAAAGTGAAGACATTATCACAGATTCTACAGAAATAAATAATTGTACCAGAGTATATCAGTGAATTGGAGAAAGCAGATGACATTGGACAAATTCCTAGAAACATAAAAACTACCAAGACTACCAAAAACTGCCAAGTTACAAAGAAAATCTGAATAGTAAAAGCTGAATCAGTAATCAAAAATCTCCCAACAAAGAAAAGCCCTGGACCCAGTGGTGCAATATGAGAAGAGAATAGTGGTGAGGAAGAGATTTTTCTTTTTCTTTCTTTTTTTTTGTTATCTTTTTTTATTTAATTGATTTTATTTTTTAAATACATGACATTACAATTCTTATTACACATATAGAGCACAATTTTCATATCTTCATATATAAAGTATGTTCATGCCAATTCATGTCTTTATACATGTACTTTTTTGGTATTACAATTCTTATTATACATATATACCACAACTTTTTATATCTCTGTATATAAAGTTTGTTGACCTCCAATTCGTGTCTTTATACATGTACTTTGGATAATGATGTCCATCACATTCTACTATCCTTGCTAATCGCCTGCTCAAGAGAGGCATTTTTTTTAACTGCCTTGGAGCCAACAAACCATGGACTGAAACCTCTGAAGTCATGAGCTAAACTAAATCTTTTCTCTTCTAAGTTGTTTTTCTCAGATATTTTGTCCCAGTAACAGAAAGTTGACTAACACAGGGGACTCTTTGTTCTAATCCTCTAATCCAAAATTAGAAGACAGAAACACTAATCTGAAGGAAAACATGTGACAGTGAAGGGTGAAGCAATAGGATCAACTTGTAAAATCAGTGGATGCAAGGAAAGAAATCAAACCAGGAGCTGCCAAAATGGAACAAGTTTAAAAACCACAGCTTCTCACAATGCTCCATTCCTTATCCCCTAAACTCTGAAAGTCCTCAGCCCTCGGTTCTCCATTCCTAGCATCTTTAGCTGTACCTCCAAATTAATTTCCCTGTAAAAATGCTGTTCATTGGGTGGCCGGGTTCTCTCATTCTATTGGAACTCTACTTCAGAGCACCATGGGTTAAACATAGCTAACCACCATGCATAGCATGAAGAATGCATGTTGACTTCCACATAACTCACTTTTGTAAATGAGCCACTGGGATTCTGCCTTTTTGATATGCAAATTGTCTGTGCAACTCTCAAATAAGAGAAGAAAATACATTGATGTCTTTTAGGATGATTGGCTTCACAGGACAAGGAAATATTGTGTCCTTTTTGCTTGAGAGCTTTCTCATATTGCCTTTTGATCATTCTGGAGATCAAGAAATATATTCTCTTCCTTTTGGCCAGGATTTTGGGGCCACTGACAAGCACATCCATCGATTCCTACTGAGTCAAAGCCAAGGTTTAATCTCACTTGCTTAGAAAGTTAAGGGAACAATCAAAGTTGGACAGAAGTTTAATTTTAGCTTCTTGGGACTTTTTGATCATGAACACTATTAAAGCATAACTGATAAATTTCTTTACCAAAGTTCAGAGAGTTGTTTATTTAAATTCAGATTAACTACATTGTGTTTTGGCTGCTTTGGCATAATTGTGTTTGTGTGTGCATACACACGTGAGAGAGACAGACAAAAGAGAAAATGATCTGTGTCGCCTATGTGAAGTCAAAAAGTCTAGTTAATTCTGAAAAGGTTCCATTGTTAGCTGAACTGTAGCTCGTTGTTTATATTCAGATTAGCCACCAAATCACAAATCATATTTATCCTTTTTGTAGACCTTTTGTAAAACAATGCAGTCAACATGAAAATATTTCTTTAGTGCAAGTTTTTCTGCCAGTTTGTTTTTTCCAGTTCTAGGAATCAAACCCAGGACCTTGTGCTTATTAGGCAAATGCTGTACCATAGAGCTATACCTATAGTCTTACAAGTTTTTCTGAAAAGAAATAAACCACCTCATGATTTGGAAATGAAAGTCTTCTTCACATGACTGTGTTATATTTCTTACATTTTTTTCATGTAAGAAATCTCCTGCAAGTATTTAAAGATCATTCGTAAGAGTAAGAACAGTGGCAAAGTCTAATAAACCTCTAAACCACGTGTTCGAGTACTTGCTATGTGCCAAGGACTTTACATATAGTTTTAAATTCTCATTAAAGCCCTTTGAGGAAGAAATTGATATTCCCTTTACAAATCAGTAAATGAAGGCAGAGAGATTAAAGAACTTGCCTAAGTCTCACAGTTTACAAATGTCAGAGAGGATATTTGAATCCAGGACCATCTCACTCAGAGCCAAGCTCTTGACTGCTTGACTGCCTCCTAAATCACAGAAATTCTTACTACCACTACAAACATTAGCCACTATTACCATGGATTTCCCAGGGACATTTTTATAGCACGTAATTATATGCAAATCACTCCCAAAGATTTTCTCTGTAGGAAAAAGTCCACTTACTAGAAAAAGGCATTCTTGAATATTATCACCAGTTTAATTTAAAAAAAAATCTGAAGACTTAAAATCAGTATACCATAATGATGCAGCCGCATCAATGTTCATAGCAGTTTAATTCACAATAGCTAAGCTGTGGAACCAACCTAGGTGTCCTTCAATAGATAAATGGATAAAGAAAATGTGGTACATATAAACAATGGAATACTATTCAGCCATAAATAAGAATGAATTTATGGTATTTGCCAGTAAATGGATGAAACTGGAAACTGTCATGCTAAGTAAAATAAGCCAACCCCCCCCAAAAAAACAAAGTCTAAATGTTCTCTCTGATATGTGGATGCTGACTCACAATAGGTGGGGGAGGGAGAAGTGGAGGTTCACCAGACTGGACATGGAGAAATGGGGGGAAAGGAGGGAAAATTGGAATGGAAAAGACAGTAGAATTAATCAGACATAAATTTCTTATGTTCATATATGAATACACAACCAGTGTAACTTCACATCATGTGGGGTTTAACACCTTAACATTATTATATACTTTTTGCACAATAGACATTCTTTAAGCAAGCAACTTTTGGAAGTAGAGTATGAATAATGCATTCTGCATCAATAACAAGAATAACGTCTTGTAGGGATATAGGGGCCCTGCTTGGTATGGAGTATATAGCAGAAGGGAGCAGTTATGCATATGGGCACTCATGCACACATACATACTCACCACTCTGGTACCACCCAAGAAAGAGCAGTCTGGGCTGTCTGCTAGCCCCACTCCTAGCTTGTACAGAAGCTTGTTAATATTGGGAGGTCAAGACTGTGACATGAGCCAGATCATTGCATATTCCTCTGTTTAAGCTGTGGCTCAGTCATACATCATATCCCCTCATTCCCCTCATGGTAGCCAACAAATTTCGAGAACTATGATCCTTTCCTCCTGGAAGATGAACAATGCCTATCAGTTCTTGTGGATGTACCTTCATTACTCCCTCTAAAAATGGCTGTTTGTGTTTCAAGCAGAGCCCATCTTTTATGTCTCTTAAATTGTTAGAAATGCACTTACCCCCACCAGGGCTCCCCCATTCTCTGCCAAAGCTCTGGATATTCATAAATTGTCATGACTACTGCACTTCATATGAAGTTTTGCTGAATTGCCACTAAATTTCTCTGAAAGTGTGAAGAGGGATGGGCTTGACTTCCCACAGCAGCTGCTAGCCCCAGCATTTGTGAAAGTGGGGTCTATATCTCCATCCCAACCTCAATTAATTGGGTGGACCCCATAAGAACTTGTCATTGGAAGCTCCAAATTTTCTTCCATAATGTCATATTCCCTAGGGCCAGGGACTAAAGTCATGTAGACCCATTGCCTTGTTGTCAGGGCAACAAAGCAGTTTGCTCTAAATCCAGTAGCTCCTAACAAATTTTCCTTCCTGTCAGGTAGAGTTTTTTTTAGCTAGAGTAGGAGTTAGATTCCAAGAGGTCAATATTTGCTGTGTGTTATCACAAGGTCAGATGAGCCAACCAAGTTAGAGTCCATGAGGAAAACTGGGATTCAGTTTACAAGAAGGTAGGGAGCAAATGAAGGTGTACAAGGGCAATTCTACAGAGAACTTCTGGGTGTTCGCTAGTGAGGCAAAGAAACCAGGAAGCAAACAAATAAAAATACTTGGACAGACTTGTCAGCCCCAAAGCAAAGTATGCAGCATTCTACCTCCCCCTTTTTGGGTTATTTGGAACAGATCCTGTTTCTAGCTCCAGGCCCACAGGTATATATTAGTGAATGATACTGAAGACCAGCTCCCTCCTCGGGGCTGTGATGTCACCTTGGCTGCATCTTCATGCTTCAGCCTACTGTGATCTCTGTTTCACCACAGACTAGCTGAAATCTCAAGCTCCTCTTGTAGAAGGTCTTATGGTCCTAAGGCTTTACAAATATATCTCATACAAGGTCCCAAGTCAGCTCACACTTGAGATTTTACTGCAGGCTCACTAGCTAACAACAATACTAATAAAACAAAAATCAAAACACCTTGTCATGGTCTTCAAGGCTTAGCTCATCAATTTCGTCTTATTACCACTGTCTCCCCCACTTACCTACATCCAACTTCACCAGTCTTTTTTTCCCTTGATCCTGCCAAGCTCTGGTACCAGGGAACTATCTAGCCTTCTTCATCAAATCCCCCCTCTCCAAGATGAGGTACACAAGTTAAGGGACATGACTACCAGAGCTCAGTACCTCCCATTCCTTCTAGATCACACTTGGGATTCCTGGAACCACAGAATGCTCTGTTAAAGCAGCCTCAAGACTGATTTAGAGCCCATAACAACCTCTTTTCTTAACCCACCCTCCTGGGGGAACCACTGTATACCTCCATAGACTCTATGCTACAAAGCATATTATGGAACATAGTGAAATGGAAAATAATTATTGAACAAAGAAATAAAGTTACTTAATAAGTTTGGTTAGTTCTGCTTAAGAAAAACAATGGGAGGGATTAAATTAAAAGCAGTACCTTCACCTGTGTCTTGAAGGTCAACTAATTAAGGCTTTGTTAAACCAGATATCCTGGGAACCTCAGAGCTTGAAGACTAAACTCAGTATTTCATTCCAAGTCAGAATGCCAATCATATCTGGATTCTGGTGCAGATATTTGAATATTTAATACTTTCTACCTTAAAAAGAACTGCTCGTGAACACTGGCTTGTTAACATACATTTAATTATAAATAAAAATAATCAAATCTTTATGGTTACTCAAAAATCCATGCAATATCAATTTTATTAAAGAATAGTAAATTCATTTATAGACTAAAATAACTGGTTGGTTGCTACAGAGGAAAATAGAATTTATATTTCTGTTGTGTAAATACTTTTAAATGCTATCTATGGTTAACTTTAAAAAATATTTTTTAGTTGTAGATAGGCACATTATCTTTATTTTATTGTGTGGTGCTGAGAGTTAAACCCAGTGCCTTACACAGGCTAGGCAAGCATTCTACCACTGAGCCACACCCTAGCCCCTATGGTTAACTTTTTAGAGCAATCTATTTGCCAAGTGTGGTGGCACAGGCCTGTAATCCCCATGATTGAGGAGACTGGGGTCAGTCTGACCAATTTAGTGAGACTCTATCTCAAAATAAAATAGAGAAATGGCTGGGGATGTAGCTCAATGGTAGAGCACCTCTGGGTTCAATTCCCCAGTACAACAAAATAATAATAATCTATTGATTATTTTATAAATTATTATTATAAATAATTAATTATTATAGTTAATAATAATATATTTGATTGTTATTTCACCTTATTAATTTTCATAGAAACAGGGGAGAAGCTATCTTTCAAAACATACTTCTGTTTACCTACACATTTATGTTTCCTTCCTAAGTGTGGCCACCTAGTTGGGTAAAAAGAGTGGGAGGGCCATTTTCTTAGCTCATGTTTCTAAGAAAACAGAACATGAAGCAAACTTTGTGCTACTTCTTCATCAGAGATTCAGTTCCAAGGAATCAAGAGTGAGGGGTGTAAAAGCAAGTGAGGCAGGAAAGGAGAAAAAGATTGCATATTTAGTGATCTGGCCACGTGTTTAAAAGGGGTCTAACACATTTCTTGGCAAAGTGGTATATCTCCAGAGAGGCTGAAGTAAAACCTGAAGATCAAGTAATTTACCTGTCAGCTTTTTTCCATGACTCTCTCCCATTGGTAAAATTTGCCCCATCGGACACTAACTCCATGCTCTTCCTGTAATGTATAGGTAAATTGATTTTGTTATATTGGGAGGTGGGTACAATCCCAGGGAAGCAATAGTAAAAGCATGGAAGGATAGAAGACATTACTAAAATGACCACCAAGCTTTATAAGGCAGATGACTACTCAGTGTCATAGAGTCTCTCTGGAACGTCTGTGTCTTGAAATCGTCTGCCAGGAAAAAAGAAAGGGGGCCAATTAACTGCTGGTTTCTTCCTGTTTCCTTTCTTTGGTCATGTTCACCACATAGCATAATGTCCCTGTACTTCCTTGTCCACTGGTTCCAGGTGGATCAGGCAGGTCCCTAGCATTCCTGCCATAAGCAGTCAAGAACCATGAAACACAGAGATTTGAATGGATCCGTGAAGGTACAAAAGCTAGGTCTGGTATGGTCATTAGCACAAAAGAGAGGAAAATATTCTCTCTTAGAGCTATACAAACTTATTATGAAAATTTTCAAGGAGAAACAAAGCTAGACCCTAGTTAAAGGTAATAAAGACCTAATTATCTCCGTAACTACTGGTAGTAAGAGTCCACTTTAAGTGTAGAAGTGACCAGATCTTTTAAAGAGAGAATGAGGGCACAGTAGCACATGCCTATAATTCCAGCAATTTGGGAGGCTGAGGCAAGAGGATCACAAGTTAGAACTCAGCCTCAGCAACTTAGCAAAGACTTCTCTCAAAATATAAAATTTTTTAGTAAGGTATGGGGGTGTAGCTCAGGGGTAAACTGCCCCTTTGTCAGGATTTTTAAGAGGGGGGTAGGGGAGAGAGAGAAAATGAGGGAATTGGGGTAGGGGAAAACTTGGGGGTTCAGCAGAGTTGTGGAAAATTACAAAAAGAAAGTAGGAAGTTAGTTAGTCAATGTGATCAGGCCATCTGAGTTTGCTGACATTTATCTAAATTAGTCTCCTACTTTCCCACAGACTGGGAAATTGGCTCCCTATCTTCAGCTGTTGACTGAAACAAACTACACTTTTTTGGCAGCTTTGAATGCTCTCAAGTAGCAAGTTAAAGGAGGGAAGTCATACCTGGATAAGACCTTGAGTTGCAGAAACCATGCTAAAATTTGTCTAAGTTTCTTGGGGTCGGGGTGGGATAAATGAAATCATTTGTGCTGAGAGTCTGCAGCCCATGTAGACTAATGTTTAGGCCTAGTAACAAAAGGGCTTAGGGCCAGGCATGGTGACACACACCTATATTCCCAGTTACTAGAGAAGCTGAAGCAAGAGGATCCCGAGTCCAAGGCCAGCCTGGTCATTTTAGTGAGAGCTTGTCTAAAAATAAGATAGAAAGGGCAGGAATGTAGCTCGGTGGTAGAGAGACCTTGGCTCAGTCTTTAGTACTGATGGGTGAGAGAGGCTCAGAAGAGCTGAGTACTTAAAGACATTTTGTTAGGACATTCATGATCTAAGAACTGTGGTATTGCATGGGCTCTCTCTCTCGTCCAGCAGGAAGTCCACGGAAAAGGGTAGAAGAGAGTGTGGCTCCAGAGTCACTAATCAAGACCTCTGGAGACCAAGCAGGAAGCAGGTCTGATTTTATTGCACAGTTACTATATATATATATATATATATATATATACACACACACACACACACACACTCAGGCAGTAGCTAAGCAGATTACAGGCAGCCACCAATGAAATTTCTGCTAGCTGTTCTTGCATCGATCAATCGAGGAGTGGGCCATGGAGCAAGCACGGGGACGGCAACACGTGGCCTCATGCCCAGGGCTGTGCTTATGGGATAAGCAGTTTGCCACTCACACGCCTAGCACGGGGGAGTGGTTTGCCATTCAGACGCCCTTAGCGTATACCATGTATGCAGTACTCTGTGCACTTGCCCCCACATAGTATCTTATACATATCACTACCTAATGCTGGCCAATTCTCTGCTTTAGAACATCCCATACCAGCAGCGTGTGGTGGTGCACATGGTAATCCCACTGGCTCAGGAGGCTGAGGCAGGAAGATCACAGGTTCAAAGCCAGCCTCAGCAATTTAGCAAGACCCTAAGCAATTTAGTGAGACCCTGTCTCAAAATTAAGAATAAAAAGGGCTGGAGATGTGGTTCAGTGATTACATGCCCCTGGATTCAATACCTGTTACAAAAAAAAAAAAAATCCATACCATAGATGGAAAAGCAAACCTACAAAGCTAGTGCCTTTTACTACATTTTATTTATTTTAGGCTTTTAATTCAAACATTTTTTAAAAACTTCATTTAAATGAGAAGATGTGTGTAAGAAAACAACAATTAATGTGAGTTCCTTTCTGTGTTGAACTTCACTAAGAGAACCTCTGATATCAACTCTGTTCCCCAGTGGTGTTCAGTGGTGCTCTGGTGCATCTCAGACTGATTCTCACCTACATTTTGTCCCATACTTAAAAGCTGGAGTGTTTAACAGTTTCTGCCTAGCTCACAGATGTAAGCCTCAAGACCCCATACTTCAACTTCTTAGGGCCACAAATAGTCTCTTCAGATTTCAAGCCTGCCCTGACCCCTCAGCATTCTTTTCCTTGCTGACATTCATTGACATCAAAGGCCACCCCTTGCTCTCCATGCCAATTCAATGTTCTAGGTCCTAAGCATGACAAGAAAATTTCAAAGATGTTCCTTCCAGAAAGCATATTCTTTTGTAGGTGAGTATCATCCCCTCAACCTTGATAAGACAGTGGGAAAACCTGATAAATATCACTCCTCTCCTCTCTAGGGCACTGGATATCTACACTGCAATTTACTCAAGATGGATTAAGCCCCTGAACCTGTAAAAGGGTTAGCAAATTAATTCATTTCCTAAAAATGAGTCTTTGTTGTTGTTTAGGGGATAATAGGCATTACCTGCTACTTTTTACAAATGCAGTTTTTTAACCTCATTGACTTTTTAGAAACATGGTCTTTAGAGAACAAATCCCTCATTTACCTGATTTGAGGAGTATTTACATTTAGTTTCGTGGCAAATAAACTTGTGTAAAACCTAAGTGGAGGTTGCTCTCTTTTTTGTGTGTGTGAGTGTGGTACTGGGGACTGAGCCTTAGGCACTTTACCACTATCTATACCCCATTGTAGAGGTGTAGAGTTATATTGAGACAGAGTCTTGATAAATTGCCCAGGCTGACCTTGAATTTTCATCATCCTGACTCTGCCTCCAGAATAGCTGGGATTATGAGTGCACCACCACACCCAGGAGGGAGTTGACACTCTGAAATAGTTTAATATTATACTCAAGAATCTGAGTTACTAACAAATCCTGGTCCAAATCTGTGAAAAACCTACTTGGTGTGCCTTAAATGATCTACCCCTACTGTCAACATGCATTTAGACTTTTCAAACATCTGGCTTCTGTTTGTTTTAGGAAACGTGAATATTAGATTTTCAAAATCTTTATCATAGAAAATTGGGCCAAGAGAATTCTTTCCCTGAGAGTCATTTCTCTAGAAATAATAGGTTTGAGAAACAGGACAAATGATCTATATGGATTATTTTGCTATGACCAAATTTTGTTAGAAGACCATGGACAAATAATAAAATTTTTTTCAGGTACAAATATTTTGACTGATCACTTTACTTAAGAAATTTAATGTTTTGCAGATTCCTGGGACTTACCCCATATCAGAATCTGTTAGGATGACATGTCAAGGATATACATTTTAAATGAGACCTCCAAGTGATTCTTGTGAACACTAAAGTTGAAAACTAGCATAGAAGGAGATCAACACTCTCAGAAACTACTTCTAAGAAGGCAAATCAATAAAACTTTCCTGGAAGGTAGCTTAGTAGAAACTAACTTCACCTAAAATAACCAAAATCATTAGGTAAATTGACACTCTATTCCTTCTATAAAGGATATTGAAGTCAGGGACCACTGAGTCTTTGACACCAGTAGGCTACTTTGATTTATTTCTGATATTTTGCTTTCTAAGAGTCAGTTGTGTGTATGTTTTAAAAACTTTCATGCTGATACACTTATTCTTTAGTAGTTGAATGCCCCTAGGCTCAGTTCTCAGTACTGCAAAACAAACAAACAAACAAACAAAAAAACTTCAATAATTGATTATGAATGTCATTTATCCAGGAATGATTTCATGAAACTTTAATTAGGGGTCCCATTGTCAATAACAACAAATTCCTTGGTCCTAAGAAGAAAAGTTAAAATGTCTTCTAAATTAGTGAATTAATATGTTTTTATATTCTTTAAATTCATTTTTATATTTAAGTTAAAATAAAAATTTTAATGTACAAATATTTTATTATTTCCCTTTTTAAACTTCTATCTTGGACACCTGTGCAGCCTGCCACCCTAGAGAGGCCCGACCCACACTCATGTGGCCTGCTGCCCCAGAGAGGTTCAACCCACACCATGCCCTGCTGCCCTAGAGAGGCACTGCTGTGATTCCCCATTCACCAACATGTGGCTCCATCCAAACTGCCTCCATTTTGGGATATTGTAGCCAGCACCATAGCCTCCCTCCCCCGCCTGTGGTAATCTCCACTGTGGGACATCGGGCAGGGCCAGAAAGCAGCTGCCCACTGAAGCACCACATTTCACACTGTAGCATCACCCAATAGGCCACCCAACACCATCATACAGCCCATCCTTCCAGCACCATCACTGAAAGTGGTAACTGCCATCTTGGGACACTTCCACCACCATCTTGGGGTACCTCTGCTGCCACCTCCGCCATCTTTAGCTGGGGCAGCTTCCACATTGGACACTTACTGGGGCCTGGAAACCCAACATCAAGGTACCTACAGGCTTGATGCTATTGCCGCCACCAACTAGGGACATGGCTGCTTTCATGGAGAGACAACAACCAGGACTTAATAAATCATCACCAATGTCCCTGTGGGCCTGGGTGTACCAGAGGTATCTTTACTAGTATGCTAAAAGACACCATCCTATTGCAGAGGTAACAGGACGATTTGCATGGGGTTGCCTCTCTCTCTTTTTTCTCCTGCTAACAGCCAACTTCTTTGGATTACCCTTTCACTAGTCCTATAATCTAATACCTCTGTATTCTCACATCCTATCTCATAAACATCACAGCCTACCTATCCCCTCTGTCTACCATTAGAAACTGTAAACCATTACGCAAACCTATTGGCTATATGGTAGAAGATAACCAAACTCATCATTTCTGCTTATAGCGACAAAACTGTAAATGTCAAGATAGAAACTAATTGATTAATGGCTGCATATTAGTTGCATTGGGTGCTTTAAACATTGATATCCCCCTTAAAGGTGAGGTATTGGTAACCTGCAGGGACACTACAAGACTATAGAGTAGAAGCTGCAATACCTTAGATCTGTACTGCAAGAGAGAAAGACACATAGACAACATGAAAAAACAAGAGAAGAAAGAGCCTCAAACAAACCAAGATACTACAATAGAATCTTTAACAGCACAATAGATAAAATGTTAAAGGAGTTCAGAATGTACATAATTAAAATGATCTGGGAATTAAAGAGTGATCTAAGTGCGCAAATACAGGCAAAACATTGATCACTTCAACAAAGAGATAAGAGAGCAAATATAGGTGACCATTGATCATACCAACAAAGAGATGAGAGAAAATACAGGTAGCAAAAGATTACTTCAAGAAAGAGATAGAGATTTCAAAAACAAACAAACAAAAAACCAGAAATCTTTAAAAATGAAGGAAACAATAAACTAAATTAGAAACTCAATAGAAAGCATCACCAACAGACTAGATAACTTGGAAGATAGGACCTCAGACAACAAGACAAAATATACAATCTTGAAAATAAAGTTTACCACACAATGAAGATGGTAAGAAACTATGAACAGAACATCCAAGAATTTTGGGATAACATCAAAAGACCAAATCTAAGATAGATATATTAGGATAGAGGAAGGCACAAAGCCTCAAATCAAAGGAATACACAATCTTATCAATGAAATAATATAGGAAAATTTCCCAAACATGAAGAACAAATTGGAAAATCAAATACAAGAGGCTTATAGGACACCAAATGTACAAAATTACAATAGATCTACACTAAGACACATTATGATGAATATGCCTATTATACAGAATAAGAATAGGATTTTAAAGGCCACAAGAGAGAGGAATCAGACTATATATAGGGGAAGACCAATTCAGTTCTCAGCAGAGTTTTCAACCCAGACCCTCAAAGCCAGGCAATCTTGGAACAGTATATACCAAGCTCTGAAAGAAAATGGATGCCAACCAAGAATCTTATATCTAGCAAAATTAAGCTTCAGATTTGATGAAAAAATAAAAACCTTCCATATTAAACAAAAGTTGAAATAGTTTACATCAAGAAAGCCTGCACTACAGAACATTCTTGGTAGAATATTTCATGAGGAGGAAATGAAAAACAACACTGAAAATCTGCAAAGAGAGGAACTACACTAAAGGAAAGACCAATCAAAGGAGAAACTAAGTAAAGTAAAAGACAAAAATAAACCACAATTACCAGGAATACTAACCATGTCTCAATAATATACCTGAATGTCAATGGCCTAAACTCATCAATTAAAAGACACAGACTAGCAGACTGGATTAAAAAAAAGACCCCAAAATATGCTGCCTTCAAGAGACTCAACTCACAGGAAAAGACATCCATAGACTGAAGGTGAGAGGATGGAAAAAACAGTATCGCTTACTTACATGGACTGTGTAAACAAGCAGGGGTTTTCATTCTCATATCAGATAAAGTGAACTTCAACCAAAGTTAGTGAAAAGGGATAAAGAAGGACATTTCATACAATCCAAGAAAATGGTACATCAATAAGACATAACAATCATAAATAAACTATGTCCCAAACAATGGGACATCTATGTATATCAAACAAACCCTTCTCAACTTCAAGAATCAAATAGACCAAAACACTATAATACTGGGTGAATTTAACACACCTCTTTCACCACTGGATAGATCTTCCAAACAAAAACTAAACAAAGAAACTATAGAACTCAATAAACAATCAATAATTTAGAATTAACAGTCAAATATAGACTATTACATCCATCAAAAGCCAAATATACTTTTTCTCAGTAGTACATGGATCCTTCTCCAAAACACATCATATATTATGCCAAAAAGCAAGTTTTAGCAAATACAAAAAAATGGAGATACTACCATGTATTCTATTAGATCATAATGAAATGAAATTAGAAATCAATGATAAAATAAAAAATAGAAGCTACTCCAATACCTGGAGACTAAATAATATGCTATTGAATGATGCATGGATAACAGAAGACATCAAGGAGGATATAAAAAGATTCTTAGAGGTAAATGAGAACGCCGATACAACATATCAAAATCTCTGGGACACTCTGAAGCAGTACTAAGAGGATTTAAATTAAAAAAAAAAAAGACCCAACAATACGCTGCCTTCATGAGACTCATCTCACAGGAAAAGACATCCGCAGACTGAAGGTGAAAGGATGGGAAAAAATATATCACTTATATGAACTGCATGTCATAGCAGTCATGGCATTAAGCTCATTCATTAAAAGTACAAAAAGTCAACAAATAAATGACTTGACATTACATCTCAAAGTCCTAGAAAAAGAGGATAAACCAACACCAAAAGAAGCAGAAGAGGGCTGGAGTTGTGGCTCAGCGGTAGAGCGCTCACCTAGCACCTTTGAGGCCCTGGGTTTGATCCTCAGCACCACATAAAAATAAACACAATAAAACTATTGTGTCCAACTAAAAAATAAATTTTAAAAAAGCAGAAGGCATGAAATACCTAAAATTAGGGCTGAAATCAATAAAATTGAAACAAAAAAAATAATTCAAAAAATTGACAAAATAAAAAGATGGTTCTTTAAAAAAATAAATAAAATTGACAAACCCTTAGACACCCTAATGAAAAGAAGGAGAGAGAAAACTCAAATCACTAATATTCATGATGAGAAAGGAAAAATCACTACAGACACTATTGAAATACAGAAGATAATTAGAAACTATTTTGAAAATATATACTCCAGTAAAATGGAAATCCTCGAAGAAACTGACGAGTTTCTAGAGGCATATGATCTGAACCAGGAGGACATACACAACTTAAACAGATCAATTTCAAGCAAGGAAATAGAAGACACCATCAAAAGCCTACCAACCAATAAAATCCCAGAACCAGACAAATTCTCAGCCAAGTTCTATAAGACCCACAATGAAGAATTAATACCAATACTCCTCAAAATATTCCATGAAATAGAAGAGGTGGGAAGCCCTCCAAACTCATTCTATGAGGCTAGTATCATCCTGATACTAAAACCAGACAAAGACACATCAAAGAAAGAAAATTTCAGATCAATATCCCTGATGAACATAGATGCAAAAATTCTCAATAAAATTTTGGCAAATTGCATGCAAAAACATATTAGAAAAAATTGTGCACCATAATCAATTGGGGTTTATTCCAGGGATGAAAGGTTATTTCAACGTATGGAAATCAATAAATGTAATCCATCACATCAATAGACTTACAGATAAGAATCATATGATTATATCAATTGATGCAGAGAAAGCATTTGACAAAATACAGCACTCTTTCATGTTCAAAACACTATAAAAACTGTGGATAGTAGTAATATACCTTAACATTGTAAAAGCAACTTATGCTAAACATAAGGCCAACATCATCCTAAATGGAGAGAAATTGGAATCATTCCCTCTAAAAATGGGAACAAGACAGAGATGCCCTCTTTCAGCACTTCTATTCAACTTAATCCTTGAAACTCTAGCCCGAGCAATTACACAGATGAAAGAAATTAAAGAGATACAAATAGGATCAAAAGAACTCAAACTATCATTATTTGCCAATGACATGATTCTATACTAGGAGGATCCAAAAAAACTCCACCAGAAAACTTCTAGAATTAATAAAACTTCTAGAATTAATAAATTAATAATTAAGCAAAGTAACAGGATATAAAATCAATACCCATAAATCAAATGCATTTCTATACATTAGTGACGAATCCTCTGAAAGACAGATTAGGAAAACTACCCCATTCACAATAGCCTCAAAAAATAAATAAATACATAAATAAAATACTTGGGAATCAATCTAACAAGAGAGGTAAAAGACCTCCACATCATGATACTTTCTCTGCATTAACTGTAGTGAAAACTACAGAACACTAAAGAAAGAAATTGAAGAAGACCTTAGAAGATGAAAAGATCTCCTATGCTCTTGGAAAGGCAGAATCAATATTGTCAAAATGGCCTACTCCCCAAAGCACTATACACATTTAATGCAATTTCAAATAAAATCCCAATATCAGACCTTATAGAAAGAGAAAAAGTAATCATGAAATTCATTTGGAAAAATAAGAGACCTAGAATAGCCAAAGCAATCCTTAGCAAGAAGAGTGAAGCAGGAGGCATCACAATACCAGACTTTAAACTATACTACAAAGCAATAGTAACAAAAATGGCATGGTATTGGCACCAAAATAAACTTGTATGCCAATGATACAGAATAGAAGACACTGAAACAAACCCACATAAATACAGTTACCTCATAGTAGACAAAGGCGCCAAAAACATACATTGGAGAAAAGATAGCCTCTTAAACAAATGGTGTTGGGGAAACTTAATCCATATGCAGCAAAATGAAACTAAACCCCTATCTCTCACCATGCATAAAACTCAACTCAAAGTGGATCAAGAACCTAGGCATTAGACCAGAGACCCCATGCTTAATAGAAAAAAAAAAAAGGCCCAAATGTTCATCATGTCAGATTAGGCCTCAATTTCCTTAACAAGACTCCTAAAGCCCAAGAAATAAAATCAAGAAACAATATAAGGTTCTTCTCAACAAAAGAAACACAATGAGGTGAAGAGAGAGCCTATATTTTGAAGCAAATTTTTGCCACACACACATCATATAGAGCACTAATCTCCAGGATATATAAAGAACTAAAAAAAACTTAACACCCAAAACACAAACAACCCAATCAATAAATGGGCTATGGAGCTTAACAGATACTTCTCAGAAGAAGAAATATAATCAATCAACAAATATATTTTAAAAAGTTCAACATCTCTAGTAATTAGAGAAATGCAAATCAAAAATACTCTAAGATTTCATCTCACTCTAGTCAGAATGGCAGTTATCAAGAATACAAGCAACAATAAGTGTTGGCAAGGATGTGTGTGTGGGGGGGAAATGCACAGTCATACATTGTTTGTGGGACTGCAAATTGGTGCAACCAATCTGGAAAGCAGTTTGGAGATTCCTTTGCAAACTTGGAATGGAACCACCTTTTGATCCAGTTATCTCACTCCTCGATCTATACCCTAAAGAATTAAAAACAGCACAGTACAGTAACACAGCCACTTCAATGTTTATAGCAGCACAATTCACAATTGCTAAACTGTGGAAACAATCTAGATGCCCTTAAATAGATGAATGGATAAAGAAACTGTGATATATATACACAATGGAATATTATTCAGCTTTAAAAGAGAATAAAATTACGGCATTTGCAGGTAAAAGGATGGAATTGGAGAATATCATGCTAAGTGAAGTAAGCCAATTTCAAAAAACCCAAAGCTGAATTTTCTCTCTGATAAGCTGACCCATAATGGGTGGGGGGTATGGGGAGAATAGAGGAACTTTGAATGGGCAAAGAGGAGGGAGGAAAGGTGAGGGAGCATGGGGGTAGGAAAGATGGTGGAATGAGATGAACATTATTACCCAGGAACAAGTATGACTGCCCATGTAGTGCAACTCTACATCATATACAACGAGAGCAATGAAAAGCGGTGCTCTATTTGTGTACTATGAATCAAAATGCATTCTCCTGTCATCTATAGCAAATTAAACTAACTAAATAAATAGATTTTTAGAAAAGTAAAAAATAAAATAAAATTTGTCTATATATAAAATGGTAAGGAAATACTTAGATTTTTCTATTAAGTTGTGTGTGTGTGTGTGTGTGTGTAAAATGTCTAAAAGTATATCAACAATTTTACAGGGGTTTTTGCTCAAAGTGACCAAAATTCAAAAGATTTTCCCCCAGTCTGTGTATCTACTTTCTAAAACAAATATATAGTTTCTAGTCATCAAAGATAACAAAAGTAAAATTTTTTAAAAAGTTGGGCTTAGAAAGGCCATTTTCATGGTTTTAAAACTGGTCAGTTTTGATTCTTTGACTGCTGTACTCAATAACATATTTGTCTTTGTGGAATATGATGGGAATTATTACTACATTATTCTCTGAATTTCTTCTCACAAAGCAAGGCACCTGTGTCTTTAAAAGCCAACTTCTCATTGTAATGGTGTTTCTATTGCACTAGATTTTTATCATTGTTTCATAGGCTTTTGAAATGCATTCATTTACCAGTACAGTACAGATGTGTGTGTTGGAAAGAGGAGACTTTCTTTTTTGATTTTTCTAAGCCATTCTAGAAAATATTAAGATGAGGTATATAAGTATATAAAAATTTCTTTTCTTTCAGAAAACATTACAGGGTGGCAGAAACAAAAATATCTTACATGGATTTTTGAAAAATGATATATACAGTGGAAAAAATGTATAGTCACAGGGGAATAGGAATAGAAAAGACAGTAGAGTAAATCTAACATAACTTTCCTACCTATGAAAATACCTAAGTGAACCCTACCATTATGCCCACCTTCAAGAATGGGGTCCTAATTAGAATAAGATATATTCTATGCTTATATAATTTTATCAAAATGGATTATATTATCATGTATAATTAATAAAAGAAAATATTTTAAAAAATATGTAGTTACAGTTGCTGGGGGAAAGGAACAGGTAGTAAATTTTTCTAGTCAGAACTTTCAAAAGTAAACCAAGAATGTCTTTTATGTGTTTAAGTTATCATAATATTGCTTTTAACCTTTTTTTTTTTTTTTTTTTTGGTGGTACTGGACATTAAACCCAGGACCTCTTGCCCATAGTAAGCATGTACTCTGAGTTACACCCCCCCAGCCCCAATAATGTCAATTTTAAACCTTAATGGAAGAAGTTTGGACTTTAAAAGATGGAGAATTTCTTTGAGAACAAGCCCACCAAAACTTGCCAGCAGACAAGAAACTCTCTAGATATGAAGACAAGCCAAGCAAGCACACAAGTCCCTTCTCCTGCAACTACATCATGTTTATTTAAAAAATAGGAAACCTATATCAGAACAATCTTCTTTCAAAATTATTTCTCAGTATACTCTTTCCCCTATTTCTTAAATGAAGAGTTAGTCTTAAGATCCAAAGTACATATAGCTTCTCTTTGAATTATAAATACAAAGCTCTTTTCTCAATGCATATTTTTAGAATTTATTAATTTGAATTATTGGGTTGTTTTTTCAAGAAAAACATTTAATATTAACTACCTTTAGGAAAAAAACTCTTTACTGTTTTAGGATTTAATCTAACTATTAAAAGGAAAAAGAACTCTGAAAAAATATCATCTAGATTATTTTTAATTTGTAGTGTATAAAATATAAAATCATGTCATTCTTTCAGTGTCATTTTTGTTCAGTTATTGTTATTGTGATTTGCCAGTGTTTTTATTCCCATTTTAGATGACTTAATTGAATTTTCTAAGCTTAATATTCAACATGTGGTTACAATTAATTCAGTTCTTAACAATCTGAAGTTCTATGTACCTGGATGAAAAAATTTTAAATTCCTAAAATAGTTCCAGGTCCTCACACAGCAATTCTTTCTTTTTTCATATATATAT
>NW_025999998.1:4586151-4764338 GCF_001458135.2 Marmota marmota marmota | reverse complement strand
TTTTTTTTTTTTTTTTTTTTTTTGTTTTTTTTTTTTTTTTTTTTGCCTTTAGGACAATTAAAATTCATTTAGCATACTTGCTGACTTTGGATAAAGTTGTTAAAGATATGCACCAACTTCAATCATATTGTTTGTGTGTGTGTGTGTGTGTGTGTGTGTGTGTGTGTGTGGTGCCAGGGATCAAATCCAGCACTTTACAAATGTTTAGCAAGTGCTATCACTGAGCTGCATCCCCAATCACATTCATTTTCTAACCCATGATTTTTCTTTCACTGGTTTAAGAATAATTCAACCCCTTAAGGAGTGCATTTTGGGTATAACCTTCTCTTTTTAAAAAGTGTACTTGCTTCAGTTTGTTTCCTCAATGTACTCCTGTAAATTCTAGTGACCCAGGAAGCTGAGGCAGAAGGATCACAAGTTACAGGCTGTATTTAGTGAGACTGTCTTAGGAAAAAAAAATCCCCAAAAACATGTGGGGATGCGGCTCAGTGGTAAAGCTCTTGCGTGAAGCCCTGGGTTCAAACCCCAGCACCATGAAAAATAAATAAGCTGCAAATGTGGTTCAGTTGTAGAGTGCTTGCCTGGCATAGGTGAGGCACAGAGTGTGGTTCCCAGCACTGCAAAAATAAATAAAATAAAGGGCTGGGGGTGTAGTTCAGTGCTAGTATGTCCCTGAATTTAGTCCCCAGTGCTGCAAAACAACAATAAAAAAAAAAAAAAAACCCTCATGATCTCAGAGTTGAAATTAAATTTGGGCTCCTTATTTTGGCTTTTTAAAATTATGCACATGGAGCTGGACATGGTAACATATCCCAGGTATTCAGAAGGCTGAGGCAGGAGGATGGCAAGTTTGAGACTAGTCTCAGCGATTTAGGAGAAATTGCCTAAAATTAAGAAAACGAAAAGGGTTGGGGATGTAACTCAATGGTAAATTGCCTCTGGGTTAGACTCATACTTCAAGGAGAAAAAAAAAGCTTAAAACACATTGCACTTCAATACATGAAGGAAAAAATCCATCAAATCTTATTTTTCCCTGTCTTTTCATATCCCTTTATATTGTCAAAGAAGCTAAATATTGTAAGCCAAACTCACTCTGCCCCATCTTCATTACCCCTGCTTACTTCAAGGGGTTAGCCTCCCATTTGCCCATGCTACAACAATTAGGTCCCATAGCTCCTAACCATCATTCTGCAATGACATTTAGTCTATTTCATTCTTTGTGGACTTGTGAAGTCTGGAATCACCATCTTCCCTTTTCATGCCATGCAGTTCCAGTTCCATTGGCTTCAGGGGCCAGGTGAGATAGGTAAGGCTACTCTGCTTTTTGCTGCCTTATCTTTTAATGCCCTGCCCATTGATCCTACAACATGACTAACAAGTTGGTCACTGAGTGATGTACTTTTCTGAAAAATAGGAGAAAATCTATAGTGAATTACAATGTAAGAAAAAGCATAGAACTTGGTGATATGGGTCCAAAGGAAAAGAAATAAGCTTTTATATGGGTCCCTTTGGGTGAGCACCACAGTTGGTAGACTTGCTCCCACCTTCCTCCTTCAAATTTCACTGTCACAGAGAATCCCTTCTTTATCCTGCACAGTGAGATTCCACATCTTGCCAATTTTTTTAGAAGTAACCTAATGAAAGAGGTGAAAAGATCTATATAATGAAAATTACAGAACCCTAAAGAAAGAAGTCAAAGAAGACCTTAGGCGATGGAAAGATCTACCTTGCTCTTGAATAGGCAGAATTAATATTATCAAAATGATCATACTTCCAAAAGCACTATACAGATTTAATGCAATTCTGATCAAAATCCCAATGATATCCCTCATAGAAATAGAAAAAGCAGTCATGAAATTCATCTGGAAAAATAAGAGACCCAGACAGAATAGCTAAAGCAATCCTTAGCAGGAAGAGTGAAGCAGGTGACTACACCCAGACCTTAAACTATAGTAACAAAATAGTAGCAATATTAGCAATAGTAATAGTAGCAATAGTAACAAAAACAGCATGAAATTGACACCAAAACAGACTGGTAGACTAATGGTACAGAATCGAGGACACAGAGACTAACCCCCCAAATTAAAATTATCTTATATTAGACAAAGGTGCCAAAAACATGCATTGGAGAAAAGATAGTCTCTTCAACAAATGGTGCTGGGAAAACTGGAAATCCATATGCAACAAAATGAAATTAAACCCCCATCTCTCACCATGCACAAAACTCAACTCAAAAAGGATCGAGGACTTAGGAAGAAAACCAGAGACCCTACGTTTAATAGAAGCAAAAGTAGGTCCTAATCTCCATCCCGTGGGATTAGGCCCCAACTTCCTTAATAAGACTCCTGTGGTGCAAGAATTAAAATCAAGAATCAATAAATGGAATGGACTCATACTAAAAAGCTTCTTCTCAGCAAAAGAAACAATCAGGTTAATGGAGAGCCTACATCTTGGGAGCAAATCTTTACTCCTCACACATCAGATAGAGCACTAATCACTAGGGTATATAAAGAACTCAAAAAGCTAAACACACACACACAAAATAAAACAAACAAAAAAACCCCTATCAATAAATGGGCCAAGGACCTGAACAGACACTTCTCAGAAGATTATATACAATCAATCAACAAATATATTAAAAAATGTTCATCAGTACTAGCAATTAGAGAAATGCAAATCAAAACTAAGATTTCATCTCACTCCAATCAGAATGGCAGCTATTATGAATAGTGTTGGTGAGGATGTGGGGGAAAAGGCACACTCATACACTGTTGGTGGTGCTGCAAATTGGTGCAGCCAAATGGAAAGCAGTATGGAGATTTCTTGGAAAATTGGGAATGGAACCACCATTTGACCCAGCTATCCCTTCTTTCCTTAGTCTATACCCAAAGGACTTAAAAACAGCATATTACAGGAATACAGCCACTTCAATGTTTATAGTAGCACAATTTACAATAGCTAAACTGTGGAACCAACCTAGATGCCCTTCAACAGATGAATGGATTAAAAAAAGTGGCATATATACACAATGGAATATTACTCAGCAACAAAAGAAAATAAAATCATAGCATTTACAGGTAAATGGATGAAGTTAGAGAAGTTAATGCTAATTGAAGTTAGCCAATCCCAAAAAAACAAATGGCAAATGTTTTCTCTGATATAAGGTGACTGACTCATAGTGGGGTAGGGAGAGGGAGTCTGGGAGGAATAGACAAACTCTAGCTAGGGCAGAGGGGTGGGAGGGGAAAGGGAGGGGATAATAATGTGATAGACATTATTATCCAAAGTATATGTATGAAGACACAAATTGGTGTGAATATACTTTGTATACAACCAGAGATATGAAAAATTATGCTCTATATGTGTAATAAGAATTGTATTGCATTCCACTGTCATATATAAGTTTAAAAAATAATATTTAGAAATAAAGTGACACAAAGAGTAAAAAAAAAAGAAATAACCTATCTCATAACACAAGTGATATGCTGGCTCTGGGCTCTGTGCCCACGTTTTCTCGGGGCAATTCATTTGAAGCTGAGCATTTCCCCAAATCTTCATTGTTGTCTAGAATAACAGTATATGCAAACTGTTATCGGGCAGAATAGTTCCAGACTTTGGGATTCAAAGCATGTACCCTCTCATGAAACCTTTGCTAATTTAGAGCAAAGCTGTGCCACCTCCTGTGTTGATCTAGTTGAAAATATAGTTACACATGCACACATAGTACACACATTCACTCACATGCATACACATTCCTGTGTGTGCATATACAAAAGCACCTAAGCAGTCTATGTGATGGCACATGCCTGTAATCCCAGTGGCTGGGGATACTAAGGCAGGAGGATCACCAGTTCAAGGCCAGCATGAACAACTTAGCGAGACCCTGTCTTAAAACAAAAAGGGGGTTGGATTGTAGTGTGGTTAAGCACCCTGGGTTCGATCCCTAGTACCAAAAAGAAAAAAAAATGAGCATACTTTCATATGCTCATGCTTGTACATGCAAATAATTTCCATACCTTTCCAAAACTAGACCAACCAAACTTCAGCATCCTTAACTGCATAACCTGATTTTAAATTTAGCTTTTCTTTACCTTTGACCAGATCAAATTCTTAACCAGACTTTCTTAATTACTCTCTGAAAAAGAACAGAAAGTTCTTCCTTTTTGAATTTCTCTACATACCAACCCTGAGACCAGGTATAACATTAATATTTTCATTTATACCATCAATAGATAGAAAATGAAAGTTTACTTTTCAGCCAGGTCTGGTGGCTCATCCCTGTAATACCAGCTACTCTGGAACCTGAAGCAGGAGGATCTCAAGTTAGAGATGAGCCTGGAAATTTACCAAGATCCTGTCTCAAAATAAAAAGACCCGGTATGTAAATCAGAGGTATAGTGCCCTTGGGTTCAATTCTAAGTACCACACACAAAGCCCACTTTTTCTAAGAAGGACCTCTATGTGACTGTAGGCATATATAAAAACTTAATAAAGTGAATGAATCATGTTTATACTTCAACAAATGTTTACATATATACTTCACTGTAAAGGTCAAAATACAAAATATTACCATCACCCAGGAGATTCCTTTGAGCTCTTTTCAGTTAATACCACCAATCCTGCCCCACCCCCACTTGCTGAAGTTTTTACTTTTCTAGTAAAGTTCTACTTCATTAAGAAGGATGAAGTTCTTCCTAGGACTGAGTACAGGAAGTCTTGACTAGCCCCTCTTTTAAAAATATTTTGGACTTGTATTTTTAACTGTCAGACTTCTTCATCTCAGTATATTTTGGATGGATTTCAAATGCAATACAGCTCAAATGGAACTTGCTGCATTTCCCCAACTTGCTCCCTCTTCTAGTTAAGAACACCATTTATCTAACCCATTTATTTAAGGCTTCCAAGTTGAAATTTAAGAATTGTCAACATTCCATTTTCTCTTTCCTTACATCCATATATTCCATGAGACTTAAAAGTTCAAATGTCTTTCTTTTTTTTTTTTTTGGTGTCTGATCATTGTATTATTATTATTTTTTTTACCACGGACAAAGATTTTTTAAAATTTGTTCTTTTTAGTTATACATGAAGTAGAATTATTTTGACATATCATACATATATGAGTATAAATGCCCATATTTGTAGTTGTACATGGTGGGGAGTTGCACCGGTTGTATATTCATAAATGAGCATAGAAAAGTTATGTCTGATTCATTCTACTCTATTTCCTATTCCCATCCCCCCCTTTTCTCCTCCTCTCCTTCACCATTCCAATCCAGTGAAGCTCCGCCCCTTCACACACACCCCTATTGTGATTCAGCATCCACTATCAGAGAGAACATTAGTTTGGGGGGGTTGGCTTATTTCACTTAGCATGATAATCTCCAGTTCCATCCATTTATAGGAAAATGCCATAATTTCATTTTTCCTTATGGCTGAGAAATATTCCATTGTGTATATATACCACATTTTCTTTATCCATTCTTCTGTTGAATGGATAAATAAGAAGAATTTAGCTATTCTGAATTGAGCTGCTATAAACCTGATGTGGCCATGTCACTAGAGGAGTGGAATAATTGGGTCAAATGGTTGTTCCATTCCAAGTTTTCTGAGGAATCTCCAAACTGCTTTCCATAGTGGTTGCACCAATTTGCAGTCCCACCAGCAATGTATGAGTGTTCCTTTTCCCCCCACATCTCACTAACATTTATTGTTGTGTTCTTGTTAATTATCACCATTCTTACTGGAATGAGATTAAATTTTAAAGTAGTTTTGATTTGCATTTCTCTAGTTGCAAGAGATGATGAACCTTTTTCATATATTTGTTGATGATCATATTTTTCTCTGTGAAGTGTCTGTTTAGTTCCTTTGCCCATTTGTTGATTGGGTAGTTTGTTTTTTTGATGTTAAGGTTTTTTAGTTCTTTATATATCCTGGAGATTAATGGTCTGAGGTGCAGATGGGAAAGATTTTTCTCACATTCTGGAAGCTCAATTTTCTAGAATACTCTGGAATACACCCTTTCCTCTCCTATCCACTCCACAAATTTTGCCAAAATTGGCACAATTGTCTCTTTTGAGAAAATCAGACGAGTATCTCTCTCCTACTTCTCTCCCTAGATCATCCTACTGTCTTTCCAAGTACTTCATCACATCAAAGTACCGCTTAAAAATCCCTTAGTCTCCTCCCCATACCGGTGGGGGCAGGCGGGGACTACTGTTGTGAATGCTAATCTTCTCACACTGCTCTTCCCTATTTAGTCAACCTTTCTTTGATATGTAATCTCTGCTGATCCGAAAATGCATACCTTCCTCTTTGGGCACTCTTGGTTTATCTAAATCCTTTCCATAACAATAGCACTAAAGTAATTTATTGTGTACTAAGGGATAGGCACTGAGTGAAGTATTTTACATTCATTAGTGTATAAGTACCAATTTATTTTTATTTTATTTTTTTTTTAGAAAATTCAGATCTATTTTTTGAGAGAAAGAGAGAGAGAAATTTTAATATTTATGTATTTATTTATTTTTTTAGTTTTCAGCGGACACAACATCGTTGTTTGTATGTGGTGCTGAGGATCGAACCCAGGCCGCACACATGCCAGGCAAGCCCGCCACCGCTTGAGCCACATCCCCAGCCCGAAGTACCAATTTACATGGAGGAAACTGGAGCAAGTAAAATGTCCCAAGACTCACGTCTTAAGTAGAGAGCTAAATTGGAATTACAATTCTGATTATCCCATTCCGAGAACCCAACAGTTAAATGCTGCCTTAGCCTACAATAGTCCATCTAACTCAGGCTATGTTTTACACCTGTCTTCCAGATCATTTTAGTCCCCGCTTTGACATCTCTAATCGAGGTTTTCATTAACATCAAACTGTTTAGTATTAAATCATCCTGAATGTTTTAATTTTTGCTAAATCCTAACTAGACTGTAAATTGTGAGCAGGGAACAACAACAAAAACTACATAACTCCACAAAAGCATAACATAATCTTATAACAGCAAATAGTTATCCCTTCATCAGGAAGATCAGAAGTGTGCTTTAGGTATACCTACCATTTCATTTGCATATGTTACGAACACTTAATATTTGCTCTAGCACAATTGGGAGAATTGGGTGAATTTTATTTAGAATCTAAATGAATGCGAAATTTTCAGCAGGGGCAGAGACCTGAAACATGTACGTATATTCCATTATTTTTCTGTCCTTTTGAGTAGGGCCTTTTCCCCCTTCTTTTTTAGTTGTAGTTGAACACAATACCTTTATTTTAGTTATGTATTTTTATGTCGGGCTGAGGATTGAACCCAGTGCCTCACATGTGCTGGGTGAGCGCTCTACCCCTGAGCCACAACCTCAGCCCCCATCTTTTTCTTTTATAAAATAATACTGACCTTGTCTGTGCTTATAATTGTTTTAGTCGGTAATTTAAAAATGCTGCTCTGTGGGATTAGTTAGCACTGGTCTGAATATTCAAGTTACCAATTTAGGCAAATATAAGGTACAAGTTATTTGTTTTGTTTTCTTTTGGATGCTTTCTCCCTTCTTATGAAGTTATATTTTCATTTCAAATGGGCTCTTTTTTAGGTAGTGTTGCGCTGAGCGAATTTCGAGAATTTATTTCAAGTAGGCTCTTTGAAGTTCTTTCTTCGGAGGGTTGTAGTTCTGCATTATTCAAAACTGTTTTCCGCAAACCCACAATCCCTTACGCCAAAGACATCCCTAACACGAAGGTCCCGGTTGGTCTGCAAACTGAAATTCCACTTGTAGCCAGCAGTTAGCTGGGGGCCTCGGCACCACGCCTTCCACGGTCTGAGGCTGGGGTGGGAGCCCAGGACGTGGTCCCAGCAGGGACCCTGATCTTTGAGGCTAGGGCCCAGCACCTCGGCTTGGCAGCGAGATAGCCCAGGAAGCGGTTTCCAAGCTAAGGCAACAGTCACGTGGGGCCGTGTTCCCGAAGAGTCCTGGGGCCTTTCCCCGTCCACCAGTCCCTCAAGGCTTCTCAGAATTTAGGTTGTGGCCCACATTCCATGAACATAAAAGTGCACTTCTTGTATTTTTTTTTTTTTTGATGTGTTTTTGAGGCTACAGAGGTGTATCCGCTAGGCCTGAGGAGTCTCCCCCGCATCTCGGCCCGAAACTAGGTCCTAAAAGGGTAAAACTGCCAAGAGCAGCGCGAAGACCTGCTGAGATCTGAGGGGTAGGAGGCGTGCCCAGGGTCCCGGTAAAAGCTGTGGGCAAATAACGGCTTTCGGCAGCCCCGCCCCTGAGACCCGCCCTCTCGTGCTTCCCCCCCACAGCCCCCCCAACCCTGAGGTCTATAACCATCTCCCTCTCCCCTTCCTTTTTAAGGCGGAGCCCCGCATGGATCTCGCGAGATTCGGGTTGGCGCCGTGACCTCCATGTGGGAGCTACGGCTCTATAAGTAAACACTCAGCTCGGCCAAGACATGGCTTCTTCTTATTTGTGAGGAGGAGGCTGTGGTAGCACCTCGGGCTGGTTCCGGTTTTCTCTCCTCAGCTGGCCTGGGCGGGCACGGGGTCTGGGAGGTGGCTCCGCCTGTCGGGCCCCAGTCCGGTAGGTCGTCTTTGCCTACCAGCTGCTGAGAACCTGAGGCGCTGGGGAGGCGGCGGGCCAGGCGGGGCGCAGCGTCCGAAGCACCGGGGGAGACAAAGGGGACCCTCTCTCCCGGTACTGAGATGTGGATCCAGGTTCGTACCATCGATGGTTCCCAAACGCGTACCATTGAGGACGTTTCTCGCAAAGCCACAATCGAGGAGTTACGTGAGCGGGTTTGGGCGCTGTTCGACGTGCGACCCGAGTGCCAGCGTCTCTTCTATCGCGGCAAGCAGGTGAGGCACTTCACCTTGTCCCTTGGGAAGCTCTGGGAGGGAGCAGCCGGGTGCCTCTGGATGCGTAGGCCGTAGGCTTGACAAGGCTTGCACCCTGCTCTGCTTCGGGAGGGCAGCCTTGGGAGGCGCTGGGTGCGGGCCCGGCCTGCTATAAAGGTTGCAGCAGGTCCCTGCCAGCCCTGGCTACAGGTGCGTCTAGCAGGTTCAGAGGTGAGAGCACTAGGCGTGTGGACACCTTGCTGTTTCCTATTAAGTGGGGGCAGAGGCTGCAGTCAGAGCGTGATAGGGCCCTGGGTTCGTTCCTTACCGCGCTCGATGGAGCCGGGGTGCCTGGAGGATGGGGAGGGCAGTGAGCTCTGGCGGCCATGCCACAGCACGGGAGGGGTGAGCTGGCATCTCCAGCTCCCCACGCTCCCAGCTGCGCTGACCCAGCTAACGGCGCTTATAGCTTTGTGGCCCTTTCGCGCTCCTGGCTCCCAGATAGGAGATGGAAACTTGAGCATTACTCTCTCAGGTACAAGAACATTAACCTTTCACCTAATGTGGAAGGGTTTGCACACATTGAAGATCTGAAGGGCTTCCAGAATGTTTGGTTCTTCTCCCTCGCTGCCTCTCCTAGACTTGGAATCTGTCCTAGGTGAGGTTTGAGACCTGGACTTGAGCTATTGATATAACTCATTTTAACACTGCCCAGTATAGGGCCAGAGGTTTTATTCCCAGAGTGCTGTTCTTCTCACCTTCAAATATTTCCCTCATTCATGGCTAGCCTTCGCACAGCTAGCAGTAACTTGAAAGCTGAAGGTGGAAGGTGTTTTCGATGGTGAGTGTGTTTGTGGAAGTCTCTGATAGTCGTTATAAATAGACTGTGTTCTGGCCAGTCTAAGATATTTCCTATCCCACAAGTCTCATAGTATATCCTCATACTCCCAGACCCTTTGCATTCTTTTGTCTTCTTGTTGTTAATCCACTAAAAAGTTGTCATCCTGAAGTTGATAGACTGCAGTTTGACTCCAATTCTGAGGTTTAAAATCAGTGCATCTCTTTAATTTGGTAGAACCTCCTAACTGCAAAGAGTTTGAAAGGAATATTTTTCTCTTCCTGATAGATTTACCTTTCCAGGATCATTCAGAAGTTTCAGAATAACAAATTATTGTTACTTGGAAAAGAGGGAGCCAAGGTGTTTTTTGGTTTTGGTTTGGTTTTTGGCTTTCCATTTAAAAAAAAAGTTATAGCCCTTTGATTTGTGACTGTAGCCAGTTTTAAACTGATTCCTTAGTGTTGGTATTTTTTTCTTTTTTCCAAAAACCAGGTGTTGAATTTAGTTGTAAACTTTTCTTTTTTTTTTTAAGAGAGAGTGAGAGAGAGAGAGAAAGAATTTTTTAATATTTATTTTTTAGTTTTTGGCGGACACAACATCTTTGTTTTTGTATGTGGTGCTGAGGAACGAACCCCAGCCGCCCACATGCCAGGCGAGCAGGCTACCGCTTGAGCCACATCCCCAGCCCATGTTGCAAACTTTTCTTTGGAAGTAAATAACTATTGCTGTATTTACTACTATGTAACTTTGTATTGCTGTGCCTCAAGTGGCAGATTGATAACGTTTCTTGTTTGTCACAGGTGAAAAAGAATGTAATCAAGTCTTCTGAATTTTATTTTCAAGCCAGGGAGAGTGGTGCCTTATTACCTAGGGCATTTTGGTAATTTCGGCACCAGAGAGAGAAATAAAGAATGAGAATGTATTCTGATGAATTAATTTCACCCTGAAGTGAAATTAATTCACCTTAAAAGTCTATCAGATATCCTAAGATAAAATGTACTTACCTGTCTTGAGGAAAGGATTGGGGTTGAATTAAGTTCAGGGCAACAAAGTAGACTTCTAGTAAACCAGGATGTTGGTTCCAGATTCTGGGAAAAACTGTTGAGGATAACAATCTTTGTACTTCTCCCAGGACAGTTGATAATTCACTGCTTTGATTTTTTTCAGCCCAGTGATAAACCAATAGGGATGAGGAATAGACTTTCCGTGCCAGCTCATTGACTTGGAGAGAGAAAAAGAAGACACTGCTGCTGGCTGTGTTCATTTCCTTATTAATGACAAATAGCCATGGCAGTCCACGGAGAGCATACTGTGCCTATAGCAGGCAGCTACTGGATTGGTATCATGGAGGTGTTCCTATCCTATAAAATGACTTTGTGCACATTAGGAAAAAAAGGCATCCCTTTCTTAAGGTGCCTTTACAGCCACACAGTGAAAAATGTCATAAATAAAAACAAAATTTACACAAACTGGGCATGGTAGTCCCAATTACTTGGGAGTCTGGGAGGATCCCTTGAATCCAGAGTTGGAGACTAGCCTGGGTAACATAGGGAGACCCTACCTATAAATAAGTAAATAAATATGTTTACAGTTTATACATTTTAAGTTCCCCCATCCTGTTTATTATGTCTGCTGCTTTTACTCTTTGGTGTGTATCAGACTGACTTACAGATGTTTATTACAGATGCTTAGCTCACCTCAGATTTGCAAATGCATAGTAGGATTGATAGACCGCAGTTTGGCTCCAGTTCTGAGGTTTGAAATAAATGCACCCAAGGCACCAGGGGAAATTCTGATGAACACCAGGGTTTGAAGATGAATTTTGAGAGGATAGTCTTCTACTAGTTTCTTACTAATAAAAGTATACTTACTATGTTCTCAGGACCAAGCAGCATTAGCTTGGCACAGGTATGTCATACCAGGTCTACTGAAGCTGAATACATAGTTTAACATGGTGATTTATATGCAGTTAAATTGGAAAAGCATATAATCAACAGGGCTGTAAATTCTGGTTGAATAGGGTATCCTCATTTGGACTTTTTAAATCCGGGAGGTTGGGGTTGAGGCACTGTGGGGAGTGCATATTTTTAAAAGAATGTAGAATTTAAAGTGATTTCTATATCTCTAAATCTTTCTAGAATCTAGAGTGTTTACTATTTTGTAAAAGACTTCCTCCCCTTGTTTTCTTGCCTTGTCACTATCTGGGTAGCCATAAGTGGATTGTAGATATGAGGCATGAAGGATAGCTGAAGAAAAACTGAGTATTTGCTTTTTGCTTTCATACTTTTTCACATGGAGAAAAAGTAAAGATTTTGCCTATTTAAAAGAATATGTATGTGTATATATATGTGTGTGTGTGTGTGTATATATGTGCACATATTCTTTTAAATAGTCGTGATTTAAAATATCAACATGGAAGTTATTCCTTCTACTCATGTTCCTTGGGAATGATTTTTCCCCTCTCCCTCTGTGGTCACTGCCAATTTTTTTTTCTTCCTAGTTTTCCCTTGCATCATTGTTATAGTTCTTTGTTTCCTGAAACTTCTTCTTTAAACCCAGTAAAAATCCAAGAGTGCAGTCTGACTAAATAAAGTCCTAACTATTTTTGCCTGGTCAGAATTGAAAATCTTGCACCTTAAATTCTAGTATGACAGTTTTCAAAGAATAACTTCTTTGATTCATTCATGGATTATAGTTACTTCCCTGAAACTATTGGTGTTTGTAATTTCTAGATGACATCCCTTTCTCCCCACTCAGCGTAATTTGAGTGACAGATATAACTGTGTACTTTCCTTAATACCGAAGAACTCTGATATTTAAATTATTTCAACACTTCAGCTCTTCATATGTGTGAAATTTGCAGAATAAAGCTGTATGAAACTTTCTGTGCTGTGGATAGTAGTGACTTGTTTTGGGAAGACTAGAATTTTTCCCAAATGGATGATCTGGGGAAAAAGTTTGTCACAGCAAGCATGAAGAAAGGTGATAACATTTATTATAGGACTTCAGCTTTGATGTGTTTAGTGTTTCACTGACTTCAGACATACTTTTTCTGTCAAACCAAGTTGAGAAAGGGAATCACTTGAAGCAATCTATATTTACTTTTGACAATCATTTGGTAGAAAATTGCCAGAGACTTTGAGTGTAGGAATGTCCCCAGGTCCCTCTGACTCTTGTGCCTCTAATGGAAAAAATGTTTATGGAAACACTTTCAATTTCTAATTATTTCACCACTTTAACTGCTGCCCTACCAGTTAATTTGCTTATTTTGTGCGTTACATTTTATTTTTAACTTTAAACACTTAATTTTTTTAAATAGCAATGTTTATCAGTTTGCATATATAGTCAAAGTTGTGCTTTTTCAGCTCTTTGAAAATTAGGGTGTTCTTATTTTTGATTATTGGAGAATATCAAAATGAAGGTATCAATGCCCAGTTTCTGCTTCTTGAGTCCCCCACCCCTTCCCCACAGGAGTTCAGGACTAGAGGAGTTATTTGTTTTTAATAAAGTAAGCAATATTAAATTCCTATCCCTATAAGGGCTTATCTGGTTACTTCTTAGGCTTATTAAGGCTAAGCTTACATTGTGTATGTATATTGCTGAGGATCAGTTCCTGGGCCTTGCTCATGCTATGTGAGTACTCTTCCCACTGAGCTATAGCCTCAACTCTAGGCTAAGCACGTTAACTAACCTGTGAGATAGTACCTAATTTAATTCCTTCACTGGGGAATTATGAAATTATTGTTCTTTTGTTCTGTTTAACAATATGAATGCTTGTGTGTTCTTGGAGTATAGGAATTAAAATTACTGATCTAGTATATTAGTAAGTTTATAAGTGTGTTACAGACTTGTTCTTTTCAGTTGACTTCTCAAATATTGCCAGAGTTGAGTTGTGAATGGTGATAAATATATATTAAAGAAAGGAGAATGAACACTGTTCAGATTGGTCATATTTCTGGGGGAAATAATCTGATCTTCAAGGAATTTAGTTTTCTTGATTCATTGTATCACAGTGAAATAGCCAATTGAATTTTATAAAGAAATAAAATGGAGACAGTTTCCTAGGGCTACTATAACAAAGTATCAAAAGTTCTAAAATCACAAAAATTTTGTCTCAGTTCAAGAGGTTAGAATTGAAGGTTAGTCAGCAGGGATGTGCCTTCTGATAAGTCTAGAGGAGAATCCCTGTGCTTCTGTGTTTGCAGGAAATTTTTTTTTTTTTAACCTTGGAGATGTATCTAGTGCATTCACGTGGCCTCCTTTTCCCTGTATATCTTCACATGATCTTCCCGTGGTCCACATTTCCCCTTTTTATAAGGATACCACTCCTATTGAATTAAAGGCTTACTCTAACGACCTCATTTTAACTTAATTACCTCCTTAAAGATTCTGTCTCCAAATAGGGTCATATTCTGAGGCATTGGGGATTAGGACTGGACATGGGAGGGTGAGGCATGGTGATGCATTCCTGTAAACTCAAGTCTGAGACAGGATGATCACAAGTTTGAGGTGTTCTTGGACTATAGGAATTAAAATCACTGATCTAGTGTATTAATAAGTTTATAAGTCTGCTATATATAACAGACTTATTCTTTTCAGTTGACTTCTCAAATATTGCCAGAGTTAGTTCTGAGTTGTGAATGGTGATAAATATATATCAAAGAGGGGAGAATGAACACAGTTCAGATTGGTCATATTTCTGGGGAAAATGATCTGATCTTCAAGGAATTTAGTTTTCTTGATTCATTCTATCACAGTAAGTAACTTGGCAAGACCCTGTCTCAAAAAATAAAAGAGGGCTGGGGTTGTAGCTCAGCTGTAGAGCTCTTCCCTCGTATGTGAGAGGCCCTGGGTTCGATCCTCAGCACCACATATAAATAAATAAATAAAATAAAAGTATTGTGTCCAATTACAACTAAAAAATATTTTTTTCAAAAATAAAAGAGCTGGAGATGTAGCTCAGTGGTAAATCACCCCTGTGTTCAATCACTGGTACTCCCCCCAAATGGGGAGGGAGACACAACTCAGCCCAAAACAATAAGTTTGCATTTCTTCAGTGAAATGTATGATCTGACTGCCTCTAATGGCCCTTATTTCAAATATAGTCACATTCTGAAGTTTGTTTTGTTTTGGTTTGGTTTGGTTTGGTTTGGGGAATTGAACTTAGGGCCCTAAGTAGGTACATCAATATCTCTTTTGGGAAAGGAAGTACAATTCAACCCATAACCCTCAAAATATGTCTGAGTTGCAAGATAACTTATTTGCTATTTGTCCTGGAAGATTTCATGCTAAAACTCAATAATCTTTGTAGATGCATAAAATCAGAGAACTTCAGGCAAGTGGAATATAGCATAAGCAAGAATTATAATTATTCCTGCCTGGTTTTTAAAATATTGACAAGTTGGTCAGTGATGCATGCTTCTAAACTCAGGGACTTGGGAAACTGAGTTAGGAGGCTCACAAGTTCAAGGCCAATTTTGGCAATTTGGCAAGACTGTCTTAAAAAAACATCTTGGGGTGCAGCTCAGTGGTAGAACTACACTTTAATCCAATCCCCAGAACCAACAAGAAAAAATATCGAGGCGCATGTGTGCATCTCAGCAGTGTTTCAGAAAGATAGTGTTTGACTTAATATCTTTACACACGCAAGGTCATTGCTTTCAAAATTCTTTTTTCCTTGCAGTGGATTCAGGCACTGTTCATTAAAATGAACATTTGGTGATAGGCTAGGTCATGACATCACAGTCACAAGGATGCTCTTTTTTTTCTTCTTCTTCTTCTTTTTAATGGCTAGCAGTATTCCCTATAGCTAATGTGTAGTGTTGCTTTTTTTTTTTTTTTTTTTCTTTTTGTTCTGGGCTTGAACCAGTGGTGCTCTACCATTGAGCTACATCCTAGCCATCCCCTTCCCCTTTAAAAAAAAAATAAAAATAAAAATTAGGACAGGGTCTCAATAAAATTGCTGAGTTTTTCCTGGAATTTGTGATCCTCCTTCCTCAGCCTCCCCAGGCCTAAACTGGGATTATAGGCATATACCACTGTGCCTGGCATATGGAGTAGTTTGTAAGAATTGATTGGAGTCTGGAGAAAATGCTGACATTAGAGGACATAAAATAGTAAGAATGGTTTCAGATCACTAAGTTGCAGTGCTATGAATTTTAATAGTCTGGCTTGAACATTTAGGCAACGAAAGATAAGTTGTTTTTTTTTTAAGACTTGAGAGAAGCCTTTTAATATATTTTTCTATTTTTTTTCTAGCTGGAAAATGGATATACTTTATTTGACTATGATGTTGGACTGAATGATATAATTCAGCTACTAGTTCGTCCAGATCCTGATCTTCCTAGCACATCTAAACAGACTGATGTACAGACTAAACCCTGTTCTAATAGTCCACCTAAAGTGAAGAAAACTGCAAAGGTGGGATCTTCTAGCCAACCATCTACATCAACTCGTGCTTGTCTTATTGATCCTGGCATTGGACTATATAAGGTATGTTGTCTTCAGACTTAGTTGTAAGAATACAGATGTCTGTTCTCTTTGGTATGTTGTGAATAAGTAAACATTGATTGCCTTTGAAAATAAAGATTAGGCTGTCAGTATTTTAACTTATAAAAATAGTCTTTAAAAATTTGAACTTTATAGATAAATGTATAAAATGTGCATGTACAATTTAAATAATAAAACAAACAGACGTAATTCTACCAAGGTTAAGAAGTAGAATGATGCCAGTACCTTTTTAAAGCCTCCTGTGTGCCCCTACCAGAATAGACTTCCCTAAGAGGTAAACTGACTTTGTTCTGACTTTTATGATCATTCTCTTTAGTTTGACTACTTACGTATATTTCCCTAAACAATAGGTGGATTTGTCTGTGTTTGAATTTATATAATGGAATTCTATATAATTCTATATATAATTGAGAGATTCTGATGCATACAGCTATGTTTTATTACTTTACAATATTACATTATTCCATTTTGTTAACATGCCACATAACTAATCCATAAGAGATATTTGGGCTGTTTCCTGCTTCTGCTGGGGTTTCATTTGTTTGTTTGTGGTAGTGGGGATTGAACCCAGAGGTACTGTACCACTGACTGAGCTGCTTCCTCAGCTCTGTTTATTTTTTGAGACAGGGTCTCGCTGACTTGCCCGGACTGGCCTCAAACTTGTGATCCTCTTGCTTCAGCCTCAGAGTAGGTAGAATTACAGGTGAACACCATAGTGCCTGGCTAGTTTACCCTGTGTCCATACTGGTCTAAGGACTGTAGCCTTATAGACTTTTTTGATATATCCCTTCCTCCATATTCCCAAATTCATTCTTCTTCAAGGGTATCTTTGATATTTGGCTCTTAACACTTACAGTTAAAGATTTTGAAATTAGTTTGTCAAAGCTCTACAAATAATCTGCTTGAATTACATTGGGAATTGCAGCTATGGATCAGTGTTGAGTCTTGTAATTCAGGACCTCTCCATTTAGACCTTTGAAGTTTTAATGAATTCTCTCTTTATATGTCTTATTTCTAGTAGCCTTATGTTTTTGATGCTATTATAAATAGTAGTTTATTTGCTGATACATAGAAATGCAGTTGACTTGTTGACTTTTGTATCCAGCAACTCTTCCAAATTCTAATAAATTGACACCTTTATTTCATTTCCTATCTTTATAACTTATTTTTCTTAATCAGTTTTTTTGGGATAAATTAGCACCTAAATAAGTTTTCCAAAACATTTTCAAGATTAAAAATTAAAAATTGCTAGATGAAATAAATTGTTTAAGAAAATGTAAATCAAGATAATTTTGGCATTTGTGGAAAAATGCAGACATCTGTATGTAAGGAAAGGTTCAAGAAAACTAGCAAAGAGCTTTAGCTCCAAAAAAGTAAGTATCAGTTTTGGGAGATAAACTGAAGAATTGTTTTAAGCCTATAAGGAATAGATAATTCTGATGTTACCTAAATTGACACATAGCATAAAGGAGGAAGGAAAGCTTCCTATTGCTTTTTAAATTTAGCTCACACTAATACTAAAACATGGCCAAAAGCACATTAGCATCACTAACATTGATGGAAACCCAAGTTATATTTAGCAAATAGAATTAATACTATACTAAAAGACATATTACCTTGACAAAATATAATTTGTCAGAAAATGGGGATAGTTGATTATTTGGAAATGTTTCCATTGAATTTGTTAAGAAACTAAAGAAAATTATCTAAATTAAAATGTTTTCTACATTTAAATACAATTTTGAGTTCCGTATGTTTAAAAAAGTCCTTGTTAGGAGGAACAGATGAATATGTTAAATCATGCTCAGCATCATGCTTAATGGTGGGGAAAAACTAGAAGTATTCCCAGTGAAATCAGGAGCCCACCAAGGAAGCCATTTAATGTTGCCTTTATTTGGCATCTTTCTGGAAGTGCTGGGTAACACTGTGAGGCAGAACAAAATGAAGTGTAATTGTTAGGGAAAAGTTATTCTTATGGATACCTAAGAAGACTGGAAAAAATAAATGTTTTAGAACATTATGAACAGGCAGTCAGATGGCCATTTTCAAAGTTAATATTGTGATATGAATAGCTTTCCTTGCTATAATCAATTAGTAAAGGAGAAAGAAAAAAGCAATAACAAAAGGTAAAACCTGGGAATAAATTAAAATAGTGCTCTATACAGTGCCCTTCCTTCCTGCCTTTCTTCCCTTCCTCCTTCCCTCCCTCCTGTGTTCTCAACAAATTTTGAGAACCCATAGTGTGCAGAGTGCTGTTCTAGGTACTAGATGTGCAATGATGAACAGCTCTGATGCATTTCTTCATAGAATTTTCAACTTCTGTTGGTTTGCTATTTAAAGTGCTGAAAGCCAACTAGCTGTTTTTTCTAATATCATCCATTCATTTCATCTCTCTTATAGATAACTGTCTTAAATCTGTTTTCTCTTGCTATTAATACAGTACCACAAACTGGGTAAATTATAAAGAAAAGATTTATTTTGGCCCTCAGTTCTGGTCAAAGGGCTGCATCTGGTGATTGTTTTCGTGTTGGTAGTCTCAAGATGGTGCAGGGCAAGAGGGATGTGTGTGTGTGTGTGTGTGTGTGTGTGTGTTTCCTTCTTATAAATTTTCACTTTATTTTTTTTATTTAGGGATTGAACCCAGGGGCACTTTACTATAGAACTACATTCCAGTCCTTATTTTTTGAGACAGGGTCTTACTAAAATGATGAGGCTGACCTCAAACTTGTGGTTCTCCTGCCTCAGCCACCTGAGTTCCTGGGGATTCAGGCATGTGCCATTGTACCTGGCTTCTTCTTTTTTTTTTAACTTTATTTTTATTTATTCTTACGTAGTGCTGAGGATCGAACCCAGGGCCTTACACATGCTAGGTGAGCGCTCTACTGCTGAGTCACAACCCCAGCCTCTGTACCTGGCTTCTTGATCTTTTTTTTTTTTTTTTTTTTAAGACATGGGGATTTGCTTTGTTGCATAGGCTGTCCTTGAACTCTTGAACTTAAGCAGTCCTCATGTCTCAGCCTCTTGAGTAGCTGGGATTTGTCTTTTCTCTCCCATTTATTCAGTTATTTGCATCTGTGTATGTATTGGTACTCAAATTATTCTGGTAGTATTTTTTTTTTTTTTTTTTTTTTGCAGAGGTGGAGGGATACCAGGAGATTGAACTCAGGGGCACTCAACCACTGAGCCACATCCTTAGCCCTATTTTGTATTTTATTTAGAGACAGGATCTTACTAAGTTGCTTAGAGCCTCACTGTTGCTGAGGTGTCAAGGGCCCTGAGCTGAGTAAGGAAATATATGCTAACACATGTATATACATGTATCTATGAATATTTGCATATTAAGTTAATATTATTACCATTTACCCTCTTTTTGGCTATAGTTTAGAAGCTGCTATGTTTGAATAGATTTATTTGGGGAAGAGATGAAATTGTTTGCATAGGAGAGCCAGTTTGGTACCCAGGGGCACTTAACCACTGAACTACATCCCAGCCCTTTTTATTTTGAAACAGGGTCTCACTAGGTTGCTTATAGGGCCTTGATGAATTGCTGAGGCTGGCCTCAAACCTGAGATCCTCCTGCTTCAGCCTCCCGAGTTCCTGGGATTACAGGTGTGCACTCCATACCCAGCTCAATACAGTATTTTTTTAATTATTATTTTTTAGTTATACATGATAATAGAAGTATTTTGGCAGAGTATACATACATAGAGTATAACTTATTCTATTTAGGTTCCCACTCTTATGGTTGTACATCATGTGGAGTTACTCTCATCGAGTATACAAATACAAAGCTAGGAAAGTTATAACCAATTAATTCTGTTTTATGTATTCCCCTCCTCCCTTTGTCTAATCCAATGGACTTGTATTCTTTTCCTCTCCACCCTCCCTTGTTGTGGTTTAGCATACACAAATCAGAGAGAACTTTTTTTTTTTGCCTATTCTCCAGTTTCATGCATTTACCGGCAAATGCCATAATTTCATTCAGTAATATTCCATTTCTCATATATATATATCTCACATTTTCTTTATCCATTGAAGGACACCTAGGTTGTTTCCATAGCTTGGCTATTGTGAGTTGAGCTACTATAAGCATTGATGTGGCTGCAACACTGTAGTATGCTTATTTTTAAGTCCTTAAGGTATAAACCTAGGCATGGGATAACTTGGTCAAATGGTGGTTCCATTCTAAGTTTCCTGAGGAATTTTCATACTGCTTTTCATAGTGGTTGCTCCAGTTTGCAGTCCCACCATTAATGTATGAGAGCACCATTCTCCCCACATCCTTGCCAACATTTATTGTTATTTGTATCTTTATAACTGCCATTCTGACTGGAGTGAGATGGAATTTCAGTGTAGTTTTAATTGCATTTCTCTAATTGCTAGAGAAGTTCAACATTTTTCCATATATTTGTTGATCAATTGTATTTCTTCTGCTATGAAATGTATGTTTAGTTCCTCAGCCCATTTATTGATTGGGTTATTTGTTTTCTGGGTATTGAGTTTTTTGAGTTCTTTATATATTCTGGAGATTAATGCTCTATCTGAGGTGCATGTGGTAAAGATTTTCTCCAAATCTGTAGGATTTCTGTACACATTCTTGATTGTTTCCTTTGCTGTGAGGAAGCTTTTTAGTTTGATACCATCCCATTTATTGATTCTTCTTGTATTTTAGGAGTCTTGTTGAGGAATTTGGTTCCCAAGCCAACTTGTTAGACACTTGGTCCTACTTTTTCTTCTAGTAAGTGCAGGGTCTCTGGTCAAATACCTAGGTCCTTGATCCACTTTGAGTTGAGTTTTGTGCAGGGAGAGATATAGAGGTTCAATTTCATTCTTCTACACAATGGATTTCCAGTTTTCCCAGATCCATTTGTTGAATAGGCTATCTTTTCTCCAATGTACATTTAGAGTGCCTTTGTCTTGGATGAGATAACTGTATTTATCCCTGTGTCTTCTGATCTGTTTCATTGGTCTTCATGTCTGTTTTGGTGCCAATACCATCCTGTTTTTGTTACTGTAGCTCTGTAGTATAATTTAAGGTCTGGGATTGTGATGCCTCCTGCATCATTTTTCTTAATAAGGATTGCTTTGGCTATTTGGGGTCTCTTATTTTTCCAAATTAATTTCATGGTTTCTTTTTCTATTTCTTGTATAGTAATATTTTCAAAGCTCCATTGACCCTTCTTTGTTGAAGAGACTAACAGATTTATTTTTGATGAAGCTTAGAAATTTTCGTTAAGTATTTGAGTTTTTTTTCTTGTGGTGCTGGAGATTGAACCCAGGGCCTTGTCCATGCAAGCCAAGCACTCTGCCAACTGAGGTACATCCCCAGCCCAAGTATTTGAGATTTGACTAGTGATTTTTTTCATTTAGAAATGCTAATTTTGGGACAGTTCATTCATTCCATGAATATTTGGATATCTAGTGTATATTGATACTAAGTATTAGAAGCAGAAGGGTAAACAAATAATTTGTCCTAGCCTTCTTGTATCTTATTTTTAGATACTTTTTAGTTAAACTGAGAACAACTTAGAAGTTGCTACTTTTGGATTTAATTGTTTTGAATTTCCTTTATTTTTAATAGTGCAAACATGTATAAAAATTTCATTAAATTGTTTTTAGGTTATTTAAAAACTGGGAGGTTTTCTCTTTATCTTGAGATCTTGCCCATCTCATTTAGCATTGTTAAGATTTTGCTTTGTTTTGTTTTGTTTTTAGTACTGAGGATTGATCCCAGGCGTGCTCTATCACTGAGCTACCTCTGTAGCCCTTTTTGTTTTGAGATAAGGTCTTCTAAATTCCCTAGACTGACCTTGAGCTTGGCTCCTGCCTGAGCTTCCTGAATTGCTGTGAGTATAGGAGGGCACCACATTCCCTGGTTTTGTTTTCCTTTTGACTAAAATATTCTTTGAACCTCATGATAAACAGGATGCAAAAGGTGAATTTCCAAATTAACTGTATTTAAAACTGACATAATAAACATTTAAATAATACAGTAAAATGAAATTTTAACCTGAAATTTGTTAGTTACCCAGTATCATTCTTGTTTTGCTGTATTTTATATTTTTTAGCTTTTGTTAGTTTCAGAGTTTTTTCATATATTCTAAGAAACTAGCTATCACTAATCACTGTAGAAGATTGTGCAAGGGTCTGGGTTTGTTTGTTTGTTTGTTTATTGGTACCAGGGATTGAACCCAGAGGCACTTAACCACTGAGCCACATTCCCAGCCCTTTTTATATTTTATTTTATTTATTTAATTTTTAAATATTTATGTTTTTAGTTGCAGTTGGACACAATACCTTTATTTTATTTATTTTTATGTGGTGCTGAGGATCGAACCCAGGGCCTTGCATATGCTAGGCAAGCGCTCTACCACTGAGCCACAATCCAGCCCATATATTTTATTTTTTTGAGACAGATTTCACTAAGTTGCTTAGAGCCTCACTAAGTTGAGACTGGCTTCAAACTTGTGATTCTCTTGCCTTAGCCTCCCAAACCACTGGGATTACAGGCGTGTGCTATCATGCCCAGCTAATCACAGTGATTCCAGATGAGGAATTGATTTATATTCTGAAATGAGGTAGACTTTGATACCTAAGTTGACTTTAATTCTCATTTTTGAAAATGGAATATTTATTTATATGGCTCAAATAAAGTCTGCTTTTGAAATGGCTGTCATCCAGTCTAAATGATATATTTAGAAATGTTTTTTAAGGTTTAGCTAAGTATGTGGCACTGTTAAACTTTTTATATATTGTCTCTTATGTTCATAGAAAATACAGGAAAAAAAGAAACCTCAATAATTTACGTAAAAATATTGATATTTTGGTGTATCACATTCTATCTTTGTCCACAGTGCAATTCTTTTTTTTTTTTAATATTTTTTTTAGACATTGATGGGCCTTTTATTTTATTTATTTATTTATACGCGGTGCTGAGAATCAAACCCAGTGCCTCACACATGCTAGGCAAGTGCTCTACCGCTGAGCCACAATCCCAGCCCACAGTGCAATTCTTGATATTTAACTTTTTTTTATTATAAAGTGCAATAGACCATACAAATCTATAAAAGAGTAAGTTTTAATGAAATATTACAAAATCAGTGTTTATAAATACCACCCCAAATTATGAAATAGAATACCCCAGGAACTCCTTCCCATGTAGTCTTTGTTTACTCAAGTGCCTCTTCTCTACTTGTAACTACTACCCAAACTTCTGTAGCTATCATTTCTTTATTCTTTAACTTGATCCTATTAATAACCTTTAGCAACCTATTAACAACATTTAACCTATTTATGCTACCCTAATTTTTCTGTTTCTAACTTATGTAAACCGAACCATATTGCAATTTTTTATTTATAACTCTGAAGAAAATGTTATGGGAGAATCATGTTCAAATTTGGAGAAACCTATGTTCTCAGCTTAGTGCTCCCATTTTTTTTTTTTTTTTTTTTAGCTGTGCCCTCTCTGGAGTCTGTTTCATATATGAACCTCATTGGAAAATAGGAATGATTTTTGTATTACAATAGAGGAGATAATGTATGTTAACTGTGAATTACTAATGTTTACCAAGCAGAATATGGGAAATTAAGACTACTGAGTTTAAATGGGTCTTAACATGGGACATATTGATACTTAGTATAAGGAAACTTGTTACTTTTGTGCATATTATGTGCTTTGCTGGATTGGCACAGTATGGATTTTTTTAAAACCTTATCTCAAATGCACATGCTCTTACATCTACAAAGTATGAAACTGGAACTACTTAAAGTGTTCAAGAGTTTACCTTGAAGGTGATAGATGAAGGATTTGAACCCAAGTTTATCTGCAGAGTTGAAGTATTTTCCCCAGAATAAATGAAGCATTTAGAAATATATTTGACATACAGTAAAATCTCTGGTATTTGCTGGTTGGTATTATTGTTTTATTTTTAAAATTATTCTTCCTTCCTTCCCATGCTTTCAATGGCATTAGTTCATTTCTTTTTTTCCTCCTGCTTTCCTTTCTTTTCCCTTAACTATCAAATATCTGGACATGGAAGACTTTTCTCTATATATGGCTATATCTTTGATATGAATAAATTCAGCTCTTAAGTATAGACTTATGTTACTGGTTTTCCCCCCATAACTTTTCAACTCAAACCACCCACTCCATATATAATTTTTAAATTTTATTTTATGTTTTGACATCTTTGAGGGCCTTGCTTACTGGGGAGACAGTGGTGTTCCTAGGGCTAACTCCTGTTTTATTTGGTGGTGCTGGGGATTGGTAGGACAAGCTAATTCGTAGAGACAGTCAACAACTTGTCGTTGAGCCTGCTTTTCATTTACAACGCAACCAATCTTGAGTTCCTATCTCAACCCCCTCCATTATCTCTCTCACATCAAACCAATATTCCTCTGTACTGATCATGTAGGGTCAGGTACAACTTTAGACTACCCCTATAGCCTAGAGTTCACCCTCATTATACAGTAGAGGCTCTGTGCTATACTTTCCCCTAGTTTCTTCTGCCTCCTCACCAAACCTGGTGTTTACCTCCTGGTTTTGCTTTTGTTTCTTGGTAAATGCTAATTCTTTCAATGACTTTAATCTCTCTATATTATGATTCAGTTTCCTCCATAAATTAAAATCCTGTGTATGCAATTGAGAATTGATTTCTCTCTTTCTCTCTTATAGACATGTACACACATTCTGTTTTCCTCTTTTGTTATGTGTTCTCTTTAGTTTTACTATTCTCTTGGCTAACTACTTCAGTTCTTAATTTCTGCTAGATTATACTATTATGGCAGTATCCAGTTTTCATGTTACTTATATGGGTTTAGGTAATTTTCTTCTGAACTGTCATCAAAATTCATGCTCTGCAAAAGAACTTTAATCTCTTACACACAATTTGACCCATGTAAATTAGTTTGTCTATGTAATGTGCAAAAAACTTTTGAATTTGAAACACCCCACCCCATTTTATATGCATTATTGGGAATTATTCACTATAATTAATAAAATAATAAAACGTATATCTCTTATTTCCACTTATAAATGTAGGTTTACTCTACTCAAATAATGCCCTATCTTTATAGGTTTTCAATTCTCTCTGTGATGTTTAAGCGTTGGCAGTATTTTTCTGTTGATTTTGGTTTCTCTTAATTCTATTTTATTTCCAGTTATTGAGTTATCCAGGAACTACATTTGCCTGCAAGTTTCTTACACTTAATAGGCAAATTCAATATTTGATTTGTACTTTTTACTACTCCATAGTCAGGTTTATATTGCTTAAGGTGTTTTTGCTGTTCTTATCTTAGTATCAACCATATGTCGTTTTCTCTGCTGCAACAATAATTGTGTAGTGCTCTATGAAACCTTACATTTTTTGACTTGCAGTGAAAGAGTAGTGACCTCAGTTTATTCTCCCAAGTATTACGGATTTTAACATTGATGATTTTATTTTTTGTTTTAGTTGTGTTGCCTAGAAAAGACAAAATGTCTTTAAGTTTGTCAGGAATGATTATAGAAGGAATGAGCCTGTGTCCATTTAATATGTAAATTAATTTATGCAGCATGTAGTATGTTCAATCTCTGATTCTTTGTCATACTTAACCTGGTTGGCCCTTAGGTCTTTCTTTTCTCCTCTAAGATCTTAATTCTTATGTTATATTGAACTATGTCTTTCAAACTCTTTTATTGCTACATGTTTTGGCCAAATATACCTCTTCTGGTAGTGAAAGTTAATACCTTTTGGCTTATCTGTACGCTCTCTACCTTCTGTTGTCAGCTTGGTGATTTGAAACTTTTCTGTATTTTTAATACCTTATTTTTTAGTTCATTGCTTACTTTCAATTGCCTATTTTCCTATCTTATTATCTCTGTCAAAACTCTTGGTATAAGGGTAAAAAAGTAAGTTTCAAGGTCAAGATGTCTTTCAATCCTGACTTTATATTTCAGTAGTTCTTACCTACAGCAAGTTAACTTCTGAGGCATTTGTTTTCTTTCTTTTTTTTAATACTATTTTTTTTTTTAGTTGTAGTTGGACACAATATCTTTAATTTATTTATTTTTAATGTAGTGCTGGGGATCGAACCCAGGACCTCACCCGTGCTAGGCGAGGTCTCTACCGCTGAGCTACCACCCCAGCCCTGCTTTTGTTTTCTTATAAAATAGGAATCATTGTTAGGCTTAGACAAACCTAAGTAAGAAACCTTGCATATTATGTAGCATATGGGTATTTAATTTTTAGTATATACTTTCCTCCCCAAGCTATTGTCTGTCAGAATTATATTAAACACCCTAAGTGGTCTCTTTTACCTTCTAAGAAGCTTGATGAGATGATAATCATGTATTGACTTCAGGTTTTCTTTTTAAAGGCTTTTTAAAGAAAGAAAAAAGTAAAGGTTGAAGAGATCCTTTTGTTATTGTCCTGAAAGAACCTTAGCGTACCAATGTTCTCAGGTGTTTTAGGAGATAATTTTTTAAAAAACCTGTTTCCATTCCTTGACTCAATTCTCTGGTATACCAACCTGAGAATTATTTAACACAGTTTTTTAATACTGTCTTTTATCAGATGACATGGTTTAGTTCTGGTTCATACACTTTCATACGTGGACTTGATTGTGTCCATTTTGTATATTTTTTCCCGTTTTGTATCTTAAAAACCTGTCTTTACATTTTTATCTTTATTTTTTCCAATGATAAATAAATGTATTTTCCTAGTGAGTTACTAACTAGTATTGGAACTTTGCCAATTTTGTACTGTAGATGGGTTCATTAGATGTTTCACTGTGTTCTTATGCATAATTTTCTCATTGTAAAGTTTTATGTTCTATTAATATTTTACTGTTTTCTGGCTGGACTGGCTATGTAAGTTATCTTTATGATTATAGAAATTAATGGAATAAATTAGTAACAGTCATAATAGTTTAAACCCTGGCTTTTCATTAGTGGTATTCTTATTGAACAACTTGCAAGATTGACTCTTGGGTACATAAAAATTACATTTGCAGCTGGGCATGGTGACATGCCTCTGTAATCCCAGCTACTGAGGAGACTGAGGAAGAAGGATCACAAGTTTGCAACTAGCCTGTGCAACTTAGAATGCTTGCCTAACATTTGCAAGGTCCTAGGTTAAAGCCCCAGTACCACCAAAAAAAAAAAAAAAAAAATTTACAGTATAGTATAAACATATGTTTTGAGTAATTAAAACACCTATTTCACTGAAGGAAATTAGGAGGAAAGTTAACTTTCATATTTCACCAAGTTTGAGATAGTATAATCTGGAAAGATTAGTTTTGAACTAATCACTGTAAACATCAGTGGCTGCAAAGATTGTATACCATGATAACTCTGAAATACTTGAGTTATATTAATATTTTTGCAGCAATAAATGAAATTAAGCTTCATTAACTAATTTTAAACTTTTTTTAGGTAAATGAATTGGTGGATGCCAGAGATGTCGGCCTTGGTGCTTGGTTTGAAGCACATATACATAGTGTTACTAGAGCTTCTGATGGACATTCACGTGGCAAAACTCCACTGAAGAATGGCAGTTCTTATAAAAGGACTAATGGAAATGTTAATCATAATTCCAAAGAGAACACAATTAAATTGGACAATGTACCTTCTACATCTAATTCAGACTCTGTTGCTGCTGACGAAGACGTTATTTATCATATCGAGTATGATGAGTAAGTGCTCATGCTATTGAGGACTTCGTGAAAATTCATGTTTTTGTTTATAGAAGCACAGCCTTGCATTCCAAGGTTATTTTAGTCATTCTGAAGAAATCATTTAGAAGTCATGTTCAATCTATTACTTTTGTTCTATTTGGTGATTGTTAACTAATGAACAAGGGTCCTTTAACTCTTGGTCATCTCTGGCTCTTAAGTGGTTTGTCTTTTCTGGCTTAATTTAGGATGTACAGATTTCTGTTTGCCTTCATTAGGTTTTTGATATATACTTTAAGAGTATTTTAGAAAGTGTTTTATAACATAGTGTAGAAGCCATTAGAGTAAAGTAACAATTTTTTACTTAGATAATTTACAAATAGTCTACCCAATTGAAGGGTAATCATCAATGTTTTTAGCACATCCATCGGACTATGCATTATCACAAACTAATTTTAGAACTTTTTTGTTGCCCCCCAAAATAAATCCTGTACCCATTAGCAGTCATTGCCCAATATCCCCTACCCCAGACAAAATGTGTTCTGAAATGTGCAGATGGAGATGGGATTAAGAACTTGGCTGTTAGAGCCTAGATTCTAACACTAAATTTTCTTTATCCCTTTTGAAAATTGTAATACAAAAGTTATTGTTGGGATAGATTTGAATATTTATTAAACATACTAAATGAACTTACCACTCAAATAATATCTTAATATGTATGGAAAATATTATATTAGCAAATTCTTGTCATGTAAGAGTTTGAAATCCTAGGATGGTTGTAAATTTTTTTACCTCAAGATGGTATAAAAAATCGAGGCATGGTGGTGCACACCTGTAATCCCAGTAGCTCAGGAGGCTGAGGCAGAAGGATTGTGAGTTCAAAGCCAGCCTCAGCAAAAGTAATAGGTCCAGTGCTTAAGTTTGGTGTGGTTCCTTAGTGTTTATTTGGCTATTTTTTTTAATGGAGAAATTTGTCTTGATAAGAAGGATTGATAGTAAAAGGAAGTCTAAATCCAACACACATAAAACTAAAATTATCTTCCCTAAGTAATTTTACATGATAGAATTAAATATTTCATTGTTGGCATCTTAAAGATATAATAGCTGAACTCTCTTTGAGAAATAAAAGAAAACAGAAGCACAGTGATAGGTAAATATAAATTACATCTTTAAAAAGAGAAAAAAGATATATAAAATACAGTATACAATATATGCAATACAAGAGTATTTGGATAAAAGTTAAGGATAACTAAGTGCTGGTGTAAGCATCTAGAAAGAACCATTTTCTGATAGGATGTGACAATCTTTTAAACTTTCATTTTTTATGGTATTAGAAAAAATGAATTTTAAAATTTAATGAAATATATGGTGATTTTAATAAGTTATAGAGTATGTTCTTTTTTAGATGGTAGATAGATACATTGCAGAGAGCTGGTGAAGTATATGGCCCATTACTAGTAATAAACAGATTTTTTAAAGTATTCTTCCCCCTGCCTCTCAGTACTGGGAATTAAACCAAAGGATGCTTTACCATTGAGCTACATCCCCAGCCCTTTTAAAAATATTTATTGTGAGACAGGGTCTAGCCAAGTGCCCCAGGCTGATGTTGAACTTGTGGTTCTCTTGCCGTAGCCTCCTGGGATTACAGGTGTATGTCACTCTACCAGACTGGATTGCTCAAGTTGGCTCTAAACTCTGGGCTCAAGCAATCATGTCTCAACCTTCCAAATATATTGGACTACAGGCCTGCACCACTGTCCAACTGTAATAATTAGATTTTTATTGAATATTATGCTCCAAGTGAGTCAATAGAATTAGGAGATGCTGTGGTTGTACTGAATTGCCTATTCCCTGTCTGCAGTATTGCCCTCCAGCTCCCATATTTTAAAACCAATATCAATAAAACCTGGTGCATGGTCAGAGTAGAACTAAAAATGTAAACATGTAAAACCATAATTAAAAATAATTGAAAACTAAATATTTAACTTGAAAGACTTTGAGTCATGATAGCCCTTACATTTTATTCATTTATTTATTTTTGGTACTGGGGGTTGAACCTAGGGGTGCTTTACCACTGAACTATATCCCTATTCCTTTTTTAAAATTTTTAAAAAATTTTGAGACAGGGCTGGGGTTGTATAGCTCAGTGGTAGAGTGCTTGCCTCGCATGTGGAAGGCACTGGGTTTGATTCTTAGCACCACATAAAAATAAAATAAAAGTATTGTGTCCATCTACAACTAAAAAAATATTTTAAACGATTTTTTTTGAGACAGTGTTTCACTAAGTTGCTGAGACTGATGCTGATCTTGCGATCCTCCTGCCTCAGCCTCTTGAACTGCTGGTATTAAAGGCATGTACCACCATGCCCAGCTAGCTTTTGTATTTTAAAAGTTTTATCTAGAAGGAAGTTTTGTCTACACAGCTAAGTTTCAGAAAACCTAAACTTCTAACAGTCAAACTTTTAAAGGTAGAGAATGGTTTGCCTTGAGATGTAGCTGATGAAAAGCCATTGGCCATCTTCAGACATAGACTGGGATACTCAGTAGAGATGATACATTGCTAAGGGAATTTATAAAGTTACTAATTCTATTAGTCAGCAGTAGGAATATTTCGACTCCAGAGATGGAGATTTGAAGGAATTCTTAAGTACCTGGTTAGTAGGCATACACAACTTGATTATGAGGAAAGCTACTTCCCTTTTCCACCTATCAAAGCCTTAATTACCAGGGAGAGGCTATGCCTAAATAAAAACTCTTTTAGAGATACTTGTACAGAAAACATGTATCTTTATAGTATAACTTACTTCCAGCATTTCTCAAAGTCACTTTTTTGTTATTGGTACTTAAACAAAATAGGAATTAAGTACTTATAGGCCATCATCTTATTCCATTTATGATACTACCACGTTCACCAATGAACTAACTTCATCTTCCTCCTGCTGGAATAAGTTGAAAGCTGTCTGCTTATTAGGAAAAATCTCTGCATAATCATATCTTCGAACCTCTGACTGCAGCAGTGTACAAGCTGTCATTTAGCAAAGGTAAGGAAAGTATCATATATGGGATTAAGGAACCCATCTCTGGAATTCTTAGAGAGTATGCAGTGTTTGTTAGTTTAAAATGGAACTATTTAAAAGCATTTTTTTTTAAATTTTATTTTGAGTTGGGGGTCTTACTGTGTTGCCTGGGCAGTCTTAAACTCCTGGGCTCAGGTGATCCTCTCACGTTGGCTTCCTAAGTACAAGGATTATAGGTGCATGCCATCATGCCAGAACCAAAAGCTATTTTTAAAATAGACTACAGATCTAGTATATTATCAGACCAGATGAATTCTTAGTCATTAAAATGAACTTCATTAAAATTGCTTGCAGAATCAGATCAGGATAAATGAGTATTTGGTTGTATTTTCAATTCCCACTCCACTCAGTAGATTTAGAAAACAATTTTTAGTCTATGAAGAAAAATAAACATTGTAGACCTATTATGTTTGTTATGTAAAGTGGTTTCAAAATACTCAAAGAATTGGATATTCATTGTTCTAACATGGCAATGAAATCACTTGTTCCTAATCTGCATTTTTCCTCTTAAAATTATAGATGTATATACTTTAAGTTCATGAAAAGCAGGTTATGTTAAGCAGATTTGAAATGTTTTAAAATTTTACTTTTAGTAAATGTCTCTTTTCTATAGGCTCCTTGATAGGCTGAAGAATACATAGTTACACTGTCAACTCTACGATTAACATCTTACTGTAGATAATGTAAAACAAGCATGGGGTAAATATCAAAGGGCCTGGTACAAAGTAGATATTTGCGCGTGTTTTGTTTTGTTTTCCCCTTGATTGCTGTTACATCTGCCATCACCTGTGTTTTATAAGGACTCAACCAACCTAGTTCATACTTGAAGAGAAAGTCAGCTGTAGGAATATTTCAACTCCAGAGATGAAGATTCAAAGGAATTCTTAAGTTGTTTTTAAAAGCACCTGGTTAGTAGGCATACACAACTTGGCTATGAGGAGAGCTACTTCCCTTTTCCACCTACAAAACCTTAATTACCAGGGAGAGGCTATGCCTAATAAAAACTCTTTTAGAGATACTTGTACTGAAAACAAAAGGGAAGAGGTTTAAGAAATGGGCAAATCTCAAGGTAAACAGGCCATTATAAGTCATTAACTGGTCAATTAAAAAAATGGGAGAGAACATCAAATTTTTCCTTATTTTGGTAAACTTGTACTATTTCAATTTTATAACTTCTAAATGTTTGTCAGTCCCATGAGTTATCTTCTCTGTAGTTATTAAAAGTTAAGATTAACATTTTAAAGGACCCTCCACATCTAAATTCATAAAATTGTGACTAGTCTTGGGAAAATAGAGTCTGTGAAGCTTCTGATGAAGAGCCATGACGTTGACTGAAGGTAAAGAGGTAATCTTGAAGACAGTCATTTTCTTAATATTTCTAATAGGTAATGTCTATGGCACAGACATATGAATAATATGAAGTTCTCCATGTTTGCTTTACATTATCTACATATTTCCTAAGTCTTATGTGTTAGGGTCCAAACTTAACTACTTACATGAATACATAAACTTTAGAATGATTGTGTTAGTTACATTAACTTGTGAGGAAACCAAGGTTTATTATATAACTTGCCAAAGGTTGTAATTAAATTTGTCAGACTCCAGAGCCTAAGAGTTAATAATGTGGTATTGTCATTCAACCCAAAGGTGGTTGACATAATTGAATTCACCTCTGTTGCCTTCAAATAGTACATATAAAGCTAATATGATCTTAAAGACTTGCTTTAGATGTTGCCTGGGATCTAAAGCAAAAAGCACACCTACAACTTCTGTTTAGTTAAACCATAGATATGTCAGCAACTGAGACCCTACCATCAAATTTGCCTATATTCATTATTTGGCTGCTTTATCAGCAAATAAATGCTAAAATATTTGTCCCTTTTTTTGTACTAAGTCCCTAGTGGATTTAGTGTAGATTCTAGTTAATCACTTAGACTAGTGATTAACCCTGGATACAGTTGTCTAGAAAGTTTTTAAAAATATTATTTCTTGACACTTACCCTTGCAGAATTTCTAGTATAGATCCTGAGGGGCCCCAGAGGATTGGTGTTTTCAAAAGTTCTTAACCTGTGATTCTACTGTGTAGCCATGATTGAGAACTACTGTATTAAACCAGTGGTTCCCAACTACAGTCCTTGACCAGGAGCATCAGCATTACTTGTTAGAAATGTGAATTCTTGGACTCATTCCAGACATAATGAATCAATCTCTAGGTGTGGCCGAGATATTTCTGTGGGTTTTTAAAAAATGTTCCTATTGGTGCATTATGATGATATGTAATGGAATTCATTGTAATTTATTGATATATGCACATAATATTATTTGCTTCATTTCATTCACCAGAATTCACCCTTTATTATAATTATTCCTAGAAGTGGAATTCATTGTGATAAATTTGTACATGCACAAAGCATAATTTGATCAAAGAAATTTAAATTCTCTTAGTGATTCTGATGCACACTAAGTTTTAACAACCACTCATCAATAAGATTTCCTTTTGTCTTGAGTTTAACCATTGCTATCACATACCTACTACTAAAGAGCAACATTGGGGAAAGAGGTTAATATGACAGTGAAACTAAATATAGTAAATATATTTTATTAAAAGCCAAGGGTAGGGCTTGGATTATGGCTCAGTAGTAGAGCGTTTGCCTAGTATATGTGAGGCACTGGGTTCAATTCTCAGCACCACATACAAATAAATAAATCAAATAAAAAATTTCATCAACTAATAAAAATATTTTCTAAAAAAGCCAAGGGTAAGGGGATGGGGTTGTGGCTCAGTGGTAGGGTGCTCACCTAGCATGTGTGAGGCACTCATTCAATCCTCAGCACCACATAAAAATAAATAAATAAATAAATAAATAAATAAATAAATAAATAAATAAAATAAAATAAAGGTTTAAAAAAAAGTCAGGGGTAATATGTAGTATCTGAAGAACCTGAATGAATGTTCATCCTTACTTTAGCACACAATTAGGCTTATGGCTCTCCTCTCCTCCCCCCACTCCCCAAGTACTGGGGATTGAATCCAAGGGCGCACTACCACTGAGCCATATCCCCAGCACTTTTTATTGTATTTTGAGCCAGGGACTCAGTAAGTTGTTGAGGCTGGCCTCAAACTTGCAATCCTCCTGCCTCAGCCTCCTAAATTGCTAGAATTACAGGCTTTTGCCACCATGCCCATTTATAGCTTGTTGTTTATTTTTTCATTTAGGCAAAACTATTAGTACTCATTCTTTCCTAAAAGATTATATTTCATTCAAGCTAAATGATCTGTAGATGACTTTAAATAAGGGATCATTTCTGCACTATGCCGTCTTTACCCATTGTTGTTTAGAAAGTAATGTTCATAATGTATTTATGGAGAATTTATTAAACTTTATGGGGAATTTATTAAACTTTTTAATTTTCTGACATAGAGGTTGAATCCAGGGTACTCTACCACTGAGCTTTCTCCCAGCCCTTTTTATTTTTTATTTTGAGACAGGTTCTTTCTAAGTTTCCCTGACTGGCCTCAAACTTGTGATCCTCCTACCTCAACCTTCCAAGTAGCTGGAATTACAGGTGCGCGCCACCACCCAGCTCTATTAAATTCTCAAATGTGTAATCATTGAGTGCTTTTTCTGAGATCTAGATCTATGTTCTGTTTCACTCTTAAAGTCAGTCCTTGTAAGTCAAGCTTCCTGAAGGTTATAGGCTTGAAGTAGATCTCAGTTTCTCCCCTGATTGGAAAATGCTTTACTTTGAAATGATGTCAGTTAATGAAACAGTCTGTTCTCTGTTCATTACAGCATAATCAACCAATAAATTTTCATCCAGTTCAAAATTTCTCTAAAGAAATGTTAATATAAAGTTCTTAATCATGTATCTAGACTTAAATTTTTTGCCATAGTTACCACACTACCTATTCTCATTAGTGTCTATCAAGAATTCACTATTATATTCCTTTTGTCAGTCTTACAGGCCAATTAAAAAGGTAAGTTGAAGAAAACTTTGTTAGTGACTTGCTTTTTCTTTTATTATTTTATTAAATATAATGGCCTAATTTAGATATCTTATTTTACAAATTTTGCTGATTTTTATTTATTTAGTTGTAGATGGACACAATACCTTTATTTAATTTATTTTTATGTGGTGCTGAGGATTGAACTCAGTGCCCCACACATGCTAGGCAAGTGCTCTACCACTGAGCTACAACCCAGCCCTTTAGATGATTTTTATAAGGAGAAAAGTTAGAAAACACGTGACAGTTTGAGAAAATATGTATTTAAAAAAGAAAAATTCTTATGAAAGTTGTTATATTTATAAATCATATCTTAAGAATTAATAATTATTGTCTGAACTAGATAAAGTTGCAGTCTTTAAATAAACGTAAATGTTTGCTAAAAACCTTTTTATAATGATATCAACATTATAGTAGCTTAAACTAGTAATTCTACTAAAATAACATTGTGGTCAAGCACTTTACCGGTACTTTACCTGAATTATCTCATATAATCCTCATTAAAAACTCAGTGAAGTAGATGTGTAAAGTGGGAATAACTGAGATTTTAGAGAGGTTGAATAACTTCCCCAATGTTTTTTTTTTTTTTTAAAAGATAGAGTGAGAGAGGGAGGGAGGAAGGGAGAAAAAGAGAGAATTTTTAATATTTATTTTTTAGTTTTCGGCGGACACAACATCTTTGTTTGTATGTGGTGCTGAGGATCGAACCCGGGCCGCACGCATGCCAGGCGAGCGCGCTACCGCTTGAGCCACATCCCCAGCCCCCCCAATGTTACAAGCTAGTAAGTAGTAGACTTACATTCAGAAAAGCATACTTGCAATTTTACCTCTCATTTTGGGAGAAGCATGCTTATAAAGAGGTATCACTGTCTATACCTGTTTATAATACCTTATTATTAACATTGTCTACATATAGCACATGGAATTGTTCATATAACTTAAAAAAAATTTAATCCCTGTAGTTAAACAATTTTTGCAGAAGAAATACTGTATGCCAGAAGAGCTTTACTTGTAAGTGCTTATGATTTTTCTGTGGAGAAGACTCACAATGAATTAGTTAAAAGCATTTTTAAAACCAAATAGGTTAAACTATTGTTTTAATGGAAATATCAAGGCTTTACCATGGGATTAAGTGGAAATGTCAACAGCATCACCTAGGACTTTGCGGGTAATTTGGGCAGTAATTAAGAGTTCATTCTGGCAAATGTTATAGAATAATGATATCATTGTTCTCAATGTTGATTTTTGTAGCTATTTTTAGCCAAGTACATGCTTTTGAGTAGTCTTAATTATGGCTATTGCAAATAGAAGTCAGTGAAACAATTCTGAATAAAATCAAGTGGTATTTTTATTTTAAAGTAACTCTTCTAGAAAGTAGTAAAACTGGCTGGGGCATAGTGGTACACTCCTGTAGTCCCAGAGGCTCAGGAGGCTGAGGCAGCAGGATTGCAAGTTGAAAGTCAGCCTCAGCAACTTAGTGAGACTTTATCTCAAAATAAAAAGGGCTGGGAATGTAGTTCAGTGGTAGAGTGCCCCTTGGTTCCATCCCCAGTGCTGTTAAACAAAACAAAACATCAGAAACACCACAGATTTTCCCAGGTAAGGTGTTTAGGATGAAGATTGTTGAGGGGACTCCCCGACCCCTGTGATGTGCGGGCCTTTGGTAGAGCCCAGAAATCTTTTTTGAACAGAGATCCCAGGACCCCATGGAGTATACAGAGCAATAGTTCTCTCAGACTATAGTTGAGACTCTAGATTGAGAATGTGGTTTGAATTCCAGGTCTTCAATTTACTGGTAATCTTTTGTTTTAAATATTTCAGCATTAATTTCATCCTCTGTAAACATCTACTTGATATATGTTTTTTATTCTTGTAACTTTGAAAAATACCTAGTAGTAATAGAATCATACTTTCTGCTTTTTACTTACTAATTAACACAACATATATTTTGGTAAGTATTCTTAATACTGAAGTATTGTATTTTTTTGCATAGGTGCTTTTAATCTGATTATGTTTTTCCATAATTATCAAATAGTTATCTGATATTGTTAATGTGTTCTAAAAATGAGATTTCCATGTAATGTGTAAAATCCTACTGTAAGCAGTTTTAAGTAAGTTTTTATTTTTAATTGTGAGTAAGCACTAAATTTAAGGTGTGAAACTTCATAATGTCATCTATTAGAATAAGAAATGCTTTCTTTTTGCATGTGGTATAACATTAAAGATTTGCTAAACTAGAACATGCCTGCAGATGAATGGTGTCCTTATTTAAACATATTAGCCACAGGAAGCCATGGTTTGAAGGAATAGTTTCATTGATACTACTTTGCTTATTAAAGTAGTTTAAGTCTTTTAGAATTAATAGATTACAAGCCATCTATGAAAATGTAGCTTCACTATTGTATAGTACACTTTTTTATTTTTAAGAGCCTAATCTGTTTCTCTAAAATTTAATTCCCTCATCATTGATTGTTTGCTGTTACTAAAAACCAATTTAGTGAGGACCTAAGCAACTCAGCAAGACCGCTTCTCTAAATAAAATAACAAAAAAAGGGGTGGGGATGTAGCTCAGTGGTTAAGCACCCCTGGGCTTAATCCCTGGTACAAAATAATAATAATAATAATAAAAAAATTTAAAAGCCAGTTTTGTTTTTAATTGGCAAAAATGTCATACAGTTAAGGATAATCAAAAGCATATGCACTGAAAGGTAGCTGAAAGAATATTATACTTGGAACATTGTGAATTTTATTGGGAAAACTTAAACTTCAGATATATTTAAGGCTCACTGGAAATACAATCTGTGTCTCACCTAATTGGTTCAAAATTCAAGGATATGATTATCTTGTACCCATAGTAGAATAATACCTTGAATCCAGATTCTGAGAACCAAGAGATCATGCTTACAAAAGAAAGAGGAAGGACCCTAGTTTCTTCCATCCATAGGAATAGGGTTGACACTTGGAACAGTGGTAAGTAAAGTTGACCTTGATACATTTCTGTGCTCCAGTTCTTTGTGAATACCTTAAGATTTGTTTTAGAAGTGGTTCAAGTTTCCACTTCAGCCAAAGTGCTTCATATAGTTGGTATAATCAGTTCTTCTCAGTGCAAAGTCTGGAAGAAGTCAGCTGCTCGGACAATTTGCAGTGATTAGCTTCAGTGTTGTACATTAAACCTCATGGGAAAGGGAATGCTGTATTAGTGGCTGCCTATAATTGAATAGACTTTATCTTAAATCTACTATAATTAAGAGTTTAGCTATGTACATGTTTGTTCTTGTTGTTTTAAGTACACTAAAAACAAAACATTTTTCTCATTATCTCTGGCATGGAATTCTATATTCCCACCTGGTGTGGTTTGGATATGGTTTCGATAAGGATTCATGGTATTGGAAGTGAGGTCCCCAGTGTGGTAATGTGAGGTGGTGAAACCTTTAAGAGGTCCTGATTGAAGGTCCTGAGATCACTTAGGGGTATGCCCTTGGAAAATATTTTGGGACCCCAGTCTTCCTGGCTTCCTGTTTCGAGATATGATCTCTTCCTCCTACATATGCTCCTGCCATTGTGACACATTGTTTTGGTATATCTGCCATTAGGCCTTCACCAGAGGCTGAACCAGTGGGGCCCACCTGATCTTGGACTTTGAACCTCCAGAATTGTGAGCTAAATAAACCTCTTTTTTTTTTTAAATAGAGTTACCAGCCTCAGCTATTTTGTTATAGTAATACAAAATGGACTAATATGTCAAATAACTATTTAGGTCAAGGTTTTTCAGGAAGAAGAGAAGAGTATCAGAATCAAGAAGATCTTTTTCAAATGCTGTGGTCATAATTTATTGTATTCAACCAAGAACTTCAGTTATATAAAAGCAGTTTTCTGTTTAATGGGTTGGGTGTGTTTCCAGACATTTGTATGCCTGGTATATCCCAAGCATCCTAAAATGTGAACATAGTTCCTTCTTCTCCATGAAAAATTCCTGCTTTGCAGTATAAGTGCTGTGATAGAAATATGCACACTTAGCTTTGAGATTACAGGGTTGACAATATTTCTGTGTTACTGAAGGGAAATAGCAGGATACCAAGGGATAAAGAAAGAGGAGAATAGATTACATAGCTAAAGAAAATAATGTGGCGAGTAAGAAGTAATGAAACTAAAGTTGAACAAAAATTTCAATTTAAACATTGCAAATTAAGATGCATATTTTTTCTACTTGTTCCTGTACCTTCCTAGAAGAAAATAAAAGAATAAATACATGAACTCCCAGGACCAAAAAAAAGATAGATATAAAAAAAATACAAGACAAAGCAACAAAATTTTGGAAGGCAAAACACAATTGAATGCATAATATCTAACTTAGCAGGCCAAAGAAAGCCAAAACCTAAAGATGAGAAGCCAATCAATAAGCAAGTTAAATTGCCATTTGATAACATGGGAAGGCTCAGGCCTTGGATTCACTAGGTACTTTGGAGGTAAATTTCACTTGGAAAATGAAGAGCCTTTAAACCACTTCTACCTTACTCAGGGTTTAAATCAAAGAGGAAGACATGGCAATGTTATTTAGGAACCAGGATTCAGCACAGAAAGAAATGGAAGACGATCCCAGCATGACAGCTGTAGAACAGGTCTAGACCTGCAGAGCAAGTGTCCAGATTGGAATAAGGGCTGTGGAAGAGATGTTTTGAAGCCCACAAGATTAGTAGAGTACCAGAAATGTTTGAACATATAGGAGTTTTACAACTGTGGTGAAATGGAGATAAATTAGTGACTGGTACATAGAAAACTAGTGACCAAAAAGGGCAATTAGGCACTGAAAAGAAAGCAAAACTATGAAAGAAACGTGATTAAAGAATATTTCATTGCTTAACTGTGAATACTGTTCAGTCAACATGTTAAGAAAAATACTGATTTTTTGTTTTGTTTTGTTTTACAAACTACATAGTTTGTATAATGTGCTTGAGAGCAAGTTAAAGTTTGTCAACTCTTGTTAAGAGTACGGAGTATAGAGCCAGATCATCGGTTTGAACCATGTCTCTGCTCCTCCCTATTATCTGAATAAGTTATTTAATTTTTTATTTTTTTCTGAAAAATGGGGATACAATGACTTCTATCTGTGTTATAAGGGTTATTGTAAATATATATAACTACTTAGAGTTCCTTGTACATGTTAGTAATTGTAAAGAACAGGAGGTTGGAGGCAAGTGAACTGGATATGGGAAATTGGTAGAGTAACGGTTCAAAAATTATGAGCATGCTATTTAAAGATATGTAGGTAATTAAGAGGTAGCTAAGAATTGAAAGTGATTGCCTCTGGGGAACAGAAGTCAGTGGGTGTGGTGGGCTGGGACGAGAGACTGTCTTTATTGTAAGCTTTGAGTGCTATCTTTTGAATTTTGCATGCATATGGTACAACACTTCAAAAGATGGAGAGAACCTTTTGTTTCTAGCTAGTATTTGGATTTTAACTTGTAGCATTTTTACTTTATTTTTGTTATAGAAATCTTTAAACACATGAAAGAACAATATAATGAACCCATTGCCTAACTTCAACCATGGCCAATTTTGTATTATTTATACCAGCATCTCTGAGCATCATTGATTACTTTGAAGAAAGCCCCAGACCTTACATCATTTTCATTCATTAATAGCCTAATGTATGGCTTTAGTGGCCTTGGTGGGTACACTGCTTAGATCTCCCTTCAAGAAAGAATTTTTACTGACCAACTGCAAGGAGTTGATTTAGCTGATAACCTTTAACCATAGCACTTTGAAGATCTGCAGCTTTTGCGCCAAGATTATGATCTTTCCTGGAATCCCTCAGTTAGTGACCAGTTGTGACAAGGCTTCTTTGCCTGGCAATTTCTGCCCGTGGTGGAACTCTGTAGTTAACTTCTTTTTTTTTTTTTTTTAATTTTTATTTGTAGATTGGACACAATGTCTTTATTTATTTTTATGTGGTGCTGAGGATCGAACCCAGTGTCTCATGCATGCGAGGCAAGAGCTCTACCACTGAGCTACACAACCCCAGCCCTCTGTGGTTAATTTCTACACCTGAGTTCAGCGTTGGGTTAGCCAAGAATTTGTCAAGTTGTACTACACTCTAACTTTTCTTGCCTAACATACTCCTTTCCTGTCCTTTCAGCACAACTGATGGTCATCATTTTAAGGGCTTTTATTTCCTAGTTCTAGTTTCTCCTTGTCTTTCATAGGTGTCACCTTCATCTTAATATCTGCTTCCTGAAACATTCATCTGAAAAAATAGCTAAAAGAATTCTTTCTAGAGTTTCATAAGAGTAAACATATCAGATCCGAGAGACTGCTGTCCTTAAAAGGTCTGATGTGTTTGGCCCTTGGCCTTGATATTTGGTAACTTAGATTTTTTAATATGATTATGCTGAACCTACTTCCAGGAACCTGACAATTTTGGTATGATATGCAGTGAGTACCAGGGTGACAAACCCCTAATAATCTCTCTCATGAGCTGCGCTGGTAAACCATTTTTCATACATGTCACAATTTGTTGTTTGAGGGATTAAACATGTTTTATGTCACTCCATTAGGTGTCTCTACCTTTTTCAGTTTTCAGATTGAGGGTTTTTTCTTTTAAGTAGTATTAGAAACTTAGTGGATTTTAACAGTTTTAATCTAATTTTGGGTGCCGAAATTGTCCCCACTTTGGCATATGAAGGATTCTTCAGGTTGAACCTAACATAATTTTTGAGTGCTTTTTTGTATTCAGGTACAAGAGGATGCCAGAGGCCTGGGTTCAGCCATTTCCTCAAGGATCTCCAGTTGTTTTTAGTAATAAATTATATTTAGAACACAGTTTAAATTGCTCATTGATACTTATTTGGGCATGTGTCTAGGTTTTTTCGTTGGATAAAACCAGGAAATATACTATGGGTTTCTATTGATATTTACAATGAAATTTAGAATTAGAGGACTGTAATTTAATATCTTAAATTTTATGTTATCTTTGACTCTCACAATCATGGTTCCTAATATTACCATTAATTTGCTTTATCCTATTCACATGGTAGTTTCAGACTAACAGTACTACTACCACAAATGATGTGATTACTGAAAGGTTGCTTTTTCAAATTTTGTTTTGTCCTTAGGAAATATCTCATTTGGGCTATATAGTCAACTTATTATGTTTTCAAATAACTTGTCACAGTTTTTCACAGTGTAGTGAAGTCATCATTTGTGTACATTTTTTTTTATTTTCCTTTTGGTTTTTAGGAACTTCTCACATTTTTTATTTGGTTTGTTTTATAATTATGTGAAACATTGCATGGTTTATAGTTAAATCTCCAAAAACAAAGCAGAGCAAAAGAAACATACTCCATTTCTAGCAAATATTTGCATTTACATATTCATATACTAGATAGAAAATAGCGCACTACTGATTTGTTCCTTGCTTTGTTGAGTTAATATAGCCTAGAAGTCATTCTAGAGCATATATTCCTCGTTCTTTTTTATTAAAGAACATAACATTCCATTATATAAGTGTACCATGTTATCTTAAATGGTTTCCTATTATGGACGTCTGATTGTTTCTAGTCCCATTATTACAAATAGTGCAGTTATAAAATAGACTTTTATATGTCTCTTTGTGAAGATTTTTGTTATTTATATTGGGATGGATTTCTAAAAGTAGAATTCCTGGGTCAGAAGACATATGTATAGGCAAAATTCTAGCTATTGCCAGAGTCCCCTCCACAAGGGGGTCAATTACCACTTTTCATTTCTCTCTGCATTATAGGAGAATACCTGCTTTTTCTAGCCTATCAATAGATTGTTATCAAACTTGATAAAATGTCTTAAGTAGATCTGTGTTTTAGAATCTTCACTTTGGCAGGAATATGATAAGGATTGGAGGTTGTGATCTTTAAAAGTAAAGAGATATGTTGGGCCTTGGCAATTATCTGAGAAATGCAGATCTTAACTAAGATTATAGCATTACAGTAAATTAATATCAAAAGAATATATAATGGAGAACTTAGTAACTGGAGGGAGGCATTGTAAGAGAAATTAGGGAAAACTCCTTAGTTTCTGAGAGCATGAAGGGTTGCTACCAGAGACTAAAACTAAGCATCAGCAGATTATGGGGTAGGGGGATTCCTTTGGGATGCTTCTGGGACTTCTGGGTTAGAGGTATAGTTAGAAATAGGAATCTGAGGGCTGAGGTTGTAGCTCAGTGGTAGACCGCTTGCCTAGTCTGTGTGAGGCACTGGGTTCGATTCTTAGCACTGCATATATATAAATAAAGGTCTATCAACAACTAAAAAAATCTTTTAAAAAAAATAGGAATCTAAAAAGTTTCCTTCTCCGCCTCCCCCTCCCCACTCCTCCTTTCTGTTATTGTTTGTTTTAGTACCATGGATTAGAACCCAGGGTGCCTAACTGCTGAGCCACTTCCCCATCCCTTTTTTTTTTTTTTTTTTTTGGAGACAGGGTCTCACTAAGTTGCTAATGGCCTTGCCAAGTTGCTGAGGCTGGTCTCTAACTTGCATCCTTCCAGTCTCAGCCTCAGTCACTGGGATTACAAGCATTTGCCAGTGCACCTGGCTCTGAAAAGTTTCAGAGTTGTCATTATATAAATGTTAAGATATGTGTAGATGAAGATGTCCAGGGAAAGAATAACATTAATATTAGGTAATATTTGAGCATTTGACACGTTCTTAACTTTGTCAAAAGTAGTTTTATGGTGTCCGTTCCTTGTTTTTTTGTTTGTTTTGTTTTAATATACCAATTAACCTAGCATCTCTCTGTCTAGAATTAGAAAATATGCACTTCATTTTTGTGACATATCTTAGGTATGTATGTGTACATAGAATATATACACGTATAATCTACATTATTCTCTTTTGACATTGTAAACATAAATTCCCTTGTTCTTGTGTATGAGATGATGTGTTTTCTTTATCTCCACATAAACATGATTTTAAATATAATTTAAAAACTTTTTTCTAGTTCTATTTTGTTCAAAGTATCTCCATTCTAACTTTGACAGACTCAAATGGAGAACTTTCTTTCTTTTTTTTTTTTGCCATTGAAACATGGTTTGTTACGACATTGTTTTTAAAACAGGATGATGACAATATCATTGTGTCAAATTACAACCTTTATTATATAACTGAGAAATGAATCTCATCTAAAATAGTTTTTCTTCTCATTTGGCCTTAAGAATATTGAAACTGACAACAAAACCATAACTTTAGAATCAGTGAAACCTTAAGATAAAGTTTCCCTTCATTTTATAGGCTGAGAAAAATATTGGTTATTTTCTGATCAAGTTACATGAAACAATATGAACATATAAATACCAGATGCCGAGCTAAAAACTTTAGATTTAGTTTGACCATAAAAAAGTAGGATTGAAATAGGGAGAAGAGAAGTTGGAGTTGTAGCTCAGTGGTAGAGCACTTGTCTAGCATGTGTGAGGCACTGGGTTTGATTCTCAACATTGCATACAAGTAAACAAATAAAATAAAGGTCCATTAACAACTAAAGAATATTTTTTTAAAAAATAGGGAGAAGAGTGAAATATGGACATGACTTTGTACTTGTCAGGTTCCTACTTCTTATTTCCTTCAGGATTATTTCTATGTTATAATGATAAAATGAATAGTACAACTGATATTTTCTTCATGTTCTGTTTTAAGCACTATAAAGGTTTTCTGGCTTTAGTTCTCAAAACCACCATAAGAAGTGCAATTACCATTAGTTACATTTTTTAGATGATGAATAGTTACAGAAGTTTAGTAACTTTCCCAGGGATACACAGTAGCAAGAAGCATAACTAGGAATGTAAACATAGACAGGTTGAATATAGAACATACTTTGGCTGAAGACACCAGAATGATAAATGGGTTCAAATCTTGTTGAGTTGAAAAAAAAATTCACTAAAACCAACGTATTAATTAGAGGAGGTGATTGAAGATGATAGATTTAAACTGTCAAATATTAAGTCTGTTGTGGAGAAATTTCTTCACGAAACTAAAATGTAGAGTAAGTTGCAAAAGCTTATCTTTGCTCCATTAAGTGTCCTATCTTTCCTGTGTCAGAACTTTGTGAACACAGCATAGCTTTTCTTAGGGTTAAAAATACCCTCATATCAGGTCATCAACCAAGCCCTTAACAGAATTCCTGAGCTTTTTGATTATGAGGCTTAATAAACTCTTTACCCAAGCCCCCCACCAAAAAAAGCCTTCATAATTTATTATCTGAGAATAAATTTAGAAAAATTAAAAATAATAATTTATTATCTAAGCAGAGACTAATGTTTGGAAGGCTTGTTGAAAGGAATTATGGCATAGATTAAACCAGATAATCTCTGAGGCCCTTTGCCAATCCTGCAATCCCTGTCCCTCCCCTATTAACTAATACTTAGAGACTTGATTAAAGATTCCATACAGAAATAGTATCACTTATTCTAAATTAGTTCAGTACACTGTCAGTTCTAGACTTGCATAGTCCTTGTTTGATTGGAGGAATAAAGACTAGCTGCTAGAGCTTCTTCCAACTTCAGACCCACTTTCATATCGAACAGAATACTTAGGGAAGAAATCTTTTAACTCCTAATCAACTTAGTTTTTACTCTGACAGTGTTGCCACTTGGGATATATAATATTTAATTACTCTCATGTTCCTATAGCATATTAAGTTCTCAAACTTGAACATGCATTAGAACCACTGATTTTAAAAGTATATTAGTAGGCTTCATTGCCAGAATTTCTGACTCAAGTCTGAAATGGAGCCCCATAATATGCTTTTCTAACACATATCCAGTTGGTGTTGATGCTGCTGGTCTGTAGACCATACTTTGAGAACCACTGCTATAGCACTTTGGTCTATCTTAATAGATTGAATTTTTTAAGAGCAGGAATTAGATGTTACTTGGGTTTTTTTGTTTGTTTTTTGTCCCTCTACTACCTAATAATATATATAGGCAAAAGTTCTTAATTTTACAGAAAACAGTGTGGACTGTTAAATTACTGTCTTTGGCCTGATGATATCAATAAATTAGGCCTAAAATTGAAGACCCTTCTAAAACTATAGAAGGAAATAAAGCTAAGTTCTTCTAGAATTCTGTTACACATAAATTTCTGGACTTTTGGTTTTATTTTTAAACGTTACTAGAAAGCTGGCCATGTTGAAGAACTAGAATTTTCTCTTCCTGAGTAAGTTAAGGCTATTGGAGCATGCTAGGCTCTGGTTTTTTATTATGCATAAGGCAAATGACAGAACTCAATGACTTGGTTCCAATATCCGGAAGAGGCCAACATCTAAGCCTATTAAGATAATTCTTAAACTTGGATTAAAATTGTGAAGCCAGAATTTGTGTTTACCACTCTCACACCCCCTATTCTCCAGCTAACAATATCTTCCTAAGATTTTAATAAGAATTGTTTTGCTGTGGTAATTAAAATCATGACTGGATGTCATTTAAGTGTCATTAAGAAGAATACATACTCTCATTCATAATATTCAGTTTATAATGGTAATATTTAACTAAATAGATGTTACATAAATAGTACATAGCCCCCTCAAAGTAGATATGATAGTGGTTGGTTGGCATACTGTAAGCCATGAAGACACCTGCATCTCCAAGGTGTAACAGGGCTGGGGAGTGAGGGTTCATGCTCACACTTAAGAAACCAGCCTGTAGGTATGTATCACAGTACAGGTGAGAGGTCATCAAAATATACCCTCTATTTAAAGATGTTGCAACCTGTTTTACTTATTCTCCTAGACTATTAACTCTAAGTTTTTCTAATTGTTGCAAATTGTTTAGTCATCTTTGGTGATTATCATAGGCTGTGTTCTGTGTTTTTTTTTTTTTTTCCCCTCTTTCTCCTCAGGTACCCGGAAAGTGGTACTCTAGAAATGAACGTCCAGAATCTTCGGCCACGAGCTAGAACTATTTTGAAATGGAACGAACTAAATGTTGGTGATGTAGTAATGGTTAATTACAATGTAGAAAATCCAGGAAAAAGAGGATTTTGGTATGATGCAGAAATTACCACATTGAAGACAATCTCAAGGACCAAAAAAGAACTTCGTGTGAAAATCTTCCTAGGGTAAGATTCTCTTCACATGCTACTTAGTTACTGAATTAAGGAATGTAAATTTTAGGTATAAAGCACATGTTCCTTTTTTTTTTTTTTTTAAAGGTGTAGTTTATGAAAGATGGAAATTTTCTTACTATAAGAGAATATCTTGAATTTTTATTAAGAATGTCTTAAATCACTATCTCCATTTTAAGGCTGGAGATATTTGGAGGAACGGTGGACATAACTGAGTATCTCATTAGAAAAATCTTTACTTATACACAAGATTCTTATAAATGAAACAAAATATACAAAAGCATCTTAATAGCTAAGTTGATATAATAACAATAGATGACTATCTAATAGGTATCTGCTAGACTTCCAACACTAACCAGAATTTTCCTTCAATTTAAGGAATTTAGCCAACTTAATGAAGAGAATTCAAAATACAAAAAGTTACCTAAAATACCAAGCCACTCAGATATTTACATCATTAATTCTGTAAGAAATACTTTAAAGGTTTACCTCATCACATAATGAAGTACTCTGCATTGTTTCAGATAACCATTTACACCTAAGAGATTATTATCACCACCTCGGTGTTTAATCTGAATAGTTTATTGGCTGAATAATCATTAATTTACTTTTTTTAATAAATAAAATATATTAACAGTCCTTTAGAACAAATAATGTTTAAGCATCCTTCTATATTCATTTTTTAAAACATATTTTTTGGTTGTAGGTGGACACAATACCTTTATTTTATTTATTTTTATGTGGTGCTAAGGATTTAAAACCCTGTGCCTCATACATGCTAGGCAAGTGTTCTAACACTGAGCCACAACTGTAGCCCCTTCTATGTTCATTTTTATGCAGTTCTTTTTTGATAATGAATTCTTCAATTTGTTGTATTGAGCATTGAGTATTTTAGAATGGCACTGACAGTTTTCTTACATAAGGAAAAAAATAAACAAGTCAAGTTCTAGTTAACTGGGTTAGTAACTTAAGGTGACAAATCTGGGAGCAAACACCTGCTTATGACTAAAAATATTCAGCAAGGGTAAGTAAACTGTAGCCCACTAACTGCCTATTTTTGTAAATAAAGTTCTATTGGAACCCAGCAATGCCCATTGATTTATGTATTATCTCTGGCTGGTTCATGCAAAACAGCATTGTTGAATAGTTTCAACTGAGAGCATCTGAGCTTAGACTGTCTGGCCTTTTATATAAAAACTTTGCGGATTCCCGAGATAAGGAAGAAGAATGTTAGCATGTGCTGAAAAAGCTTATATTTTATTATTTGTGATGCTAAGGATCAAAGCTGTTTTCATTGAAAACAGATTTCAGAAGTTTCTACAGAAACACAAGAGTGATGAAGTATTTAATTCAGTTACAGAATTCTAAACAACTTTAAATTCTTATATGGATATGAATCATTAAGAAGGAGAAACCACCTAAATAAATCAGCTGTGTTGGGAGCCTTATAATGTACTTGAAAGTAGGATATTTTAAAAAGCATGTGTATACAATAGGAGGAGATAACAAAACTCAAAGCACTGAGCTGAAAAACAAAACTGAGTATTAAAAATGTATCTCCAAATGATTCTGAGGGAGTACTGTGGCTTTGGAGACTAGATCTACATTTTGGTGGAAATGATGGAAAGGCAAATACTACCTTAATACAATGATTGGGATAACTATTCCAACAGTAAAAAACATGATCCTGTAAATTATTGTTTTCCCATCATACAAGGTTTTACTGAAAGTGTTAGAAACATAAGAGCCAAAAAAGTAGACAGTGTGGCTTGTGTGTGGGATTTTTTTTTTTTCATGAAACATCTTTTCCCTTCACAGGTAAGAATGGATAAATAATGAGCATGAAAATATAAATGCATTCTGTTGTTGATAATTTAGGCTTGTTACAAGTGTGCTGCCATGACATTCTTGAACCTGTGTCATTGTGCATATGTACATTGTTTACTTAGGATGCAAAATGCTAGAAGTAGTATTGTTGGATTATAGAACCTGTGCATCTTTAGTAAATAGAACCAAATATTTAAGTGACTATGTCAGGTTACAGTTTTGCACCAGTATGAGAGTTTCCATTGTGCTGCATTCATATTCACACTTAATTTTGTCAAACTTCAGTTTCTGCTAATTAAATGAGTGTATGATAAAATAGTATCTCTTTGTGGCTTTAGTTCACATTTCATTAGCTAATGGAGTTTTTGTTTGTTTATTGGCAGTTTGGATATCTTTTTTGATCATCCAGCTCCAAAACTTGTTGGATTTCTTTGTTGCTAGATACTGTTTTGGTTTTTAGGAATTCCAGGTGTGGATACTAGATCATTTCAGTTTATGTGACAAAAATATTCTTTTCAACTCTGACTTTTTTCTCCTTGTAATGTTTGAATAGAAATTTTCTTAATTTTAATGTACTTGAGGTTTCAAAAATCAAGAAAATTTGTCCTTATGCTTTTACTCTCTGTATCTTGCTTAAGAAACTTCCATTCCCAGAGATCATAAAGTTGCTGTTTTATTACCCATGTCATCCTACTTTGTTCTTCAGGTAGGTCTTAAATGTTCTTAGCTCTGTGTACTTGGAGTTTGAATTTTCCAGTCATCTTTTCTTTTACTTGTATGTAGGACTACAAGTAAGATTAAAATTTACACGTAGATTGTTTTGAAATGTTTATGATTATAATCATTGAATTATGACATTTTGATTTGTCCTTTATTTGGTTTCTTCCTCATCCTATTTAGTAGCTGGGCCCTTCAGTACGTAGCATCTTTTTTTTCCTTATTGCCAAAAGAATTTTAAAAATTTCATCAGTAATCATAGTGTTTGATTTTAGGGGGTTTGTTTGTTTGTTTTTGTTTTAAAGACAAGCTTTCCTAGGTTTGGTTTCACAATATCTGGGGTAGGATTTTACATTTGTATTAAGTAAATTTGCATATAAATTTTTCTAACTCACCTGTATGGATTATGGTAGTTCATAAAATAATGTGGAATATATCTTTTCTGTTTCATAGTATATTTTGTATTCTTCAGTATTGGGTAGAACTTTTCAGTAAAGTCCTAGGGCTGAGTTTTCTTTGGGGAAGGTTTTTGTGATTAATCCAATTTCTGTAATGATTATAGGACCACTCGTTTTTGTTCTTGAACTAGAATTTAATTTTCTGATAATCTGTATCTGAATTTTAAAATTTGTTAGCCACATGTTTTTAATATGTGCAATATCTCTTGTAATATTTCTTTTTTATCCCTGAAAAATTAGTTTGCGACTTTTTGAGTGAGATTGATCAATTTTGTTAGATTTTTGCAAAGATTAACCTTCAGCTTTAATCCCCTCTTTTGTATTGAAGGTATAAAGAAAGAAACAAATACAGGACATGATTTTTAATCTGTTTTGGAGATTTGATAAGGGAACTTGGAATTTGTTCATGCTTGTTTCTGTTTTTAATTTGTGAGTATCAAAAAGTGAATATATTTGAACTGTCTAATTCTAGTTTACAAATTGTATTTTTAAGTTGTTATTTTCTGTTTTTATTTTAATTCTGGAGAAAATTCACAACACATTTTGTGGTTTAAATAATATTTACAAAATAATTTGTTTACTATTATTGTAATATGTAGAGTATTAAATACCACATATAAATGTTCACAAGTGAAGTAGTAGTTGTATCCTATAGCAAGAAAATTTATTCAGTCTTACTAAAACTGTAGATATACTTGTTTGCAGACACTATTATAAGATTTATTACATTAAACTATGTACTAAATTTTTTTCATATCTATTACAGAATTTCTTAAGTAATATTATCATCAATGAATGTTCTTACAGAATATGTATTTTATGTCCATATGAAGGTATCAGTCAAAGTTCATTGTACCCTAGCATGCTGCCCTCCAAGAGTTGCTTCATCCTGTAAACATGCCCACACCTCAGGACCTTGTCTTATTGTCTGCCTGGGCTGCTCGTTGTGTTTCAAATCTCTGCTTAAGTATTACTTCAGAGAGGTCTTCTAGATTCCCTATGTACCAGTCCTGGGTTACTTGAATTCTCTCTCTTTTTTTTTTTTTAAATGGTATTTATTATCACCAGACATTTATTTGTCTCTTATATCATTTGTGTTAGTTTTTTTTGCTGCGGTAGCAAATTACCACAGATTTCATGGCATATACAATACAACTTAGTTCTAGAGGTTGGAATTCTTGAGTTTGGATTTCACAGGGCAAAAATCAAAGTGTCACCAAGAATTTGCTCATTTTTGGAGATACTTTAAAGGAGAATCTGGTTAGGGTTTTGAGTGTTTTGTTTTATTTTCCCTTTTTTCCTAGCTTTATAGGCCTCCTATGTTCCTTGGCCTATGGTCTGCTTTCTCCATCTTCAAAGACAGCCACTTCCTGCCCATTATTTTGTAGTCAAATTTTCTTTAGAGCTCTTCTACTTCCTCTTCCCCTTCTACTTTTAAAACCCCTTGTGATTATATTGCGCCTACCTGGATAATCTCATTTCATGGCCCTTAATTATATCTGCAAAGTCCTTTTGCTATGTAAGGTAACATTCATAGCTTCCTGGGACTAGAACAAGGACTCCTTTGGGGCCCATATTTTGTCTGTCCTGTGTACCATCAATGCCTTTATTATTATTATTGTTATTTTTTTGCTGCTATGTGTCAGGCCCTGTTCTAAGGACTTGTTACAGTGGATTCTCAATAAATACAGAATTTTATAGATTCTGAGAAGAGTTTTTCCCCCATATTTTAACATCTCTGAAATCAAATTTTATCTTAAAATGGGTATTGAACTAACCAAATTGAATTTTTCTAGAGATTTGAGTTTGCTTCTACCAGTCCTTTGGCAGTGCCATTTAACTTTAATTTAAGTTCTCTGCTTGAATTTTTTTAGATAACACACACAGAATGAATTCAGACCTTTGAAACTTTATGGATCCTAGTCTTGGTTCAATCCTTGGAGGATGCTTTTTTCTCCATATACTCAGTAGTAATATTAGTATTTTCTTCATCTTCAAGGTAGTTTATTTCCCATTTATCTTTTTTTTTTACATGCAGTCTTTAAAAGAGAAAAAAAAGCTTTGTTATTTATATATTTATTTTTTAATGTGATACTAAGGATTGAACCCAGTGCCTCACTTATGCTAGGCAAGTGCTCCGCCACTGAGCCACAACCCAGCCCTGCCCATTTAACTTTAACAATAAGAGAACTTTTTGATGGCCTTTTATTTGAGAGTCCTTCTTAGACATCTTATTTTGTTAACTTACATAGTATCTTAAGTAATGCTTATTTGGGTGTGCAGCTCTATTTGGGGGTTTTTGTTAGACTGTGCCATTTCCAGTCAACTTCTTTTTTGGCAAAATATTAAAAAATGTTTTACAATTACTATTTTACTAAACCAGTAATTAAGTGTATATTTCTTGAGGGAACGAATTGTTTATTTGAATGTTTTGAATATTCTATGACTCCATCAGTAATGTGTATAGAAAATAGATGTCTAGATAAGCCTTAAATTAAACTAAAATGAGAAATATGTGAAAAGGCAATTTTAAGCTTTAAAACTAGTGGTTTTTGTGACAATTATGGGATCACTTAAAAAAGTGCATGGAAGGCTTCTCCTTCCAGGTAGGGTGGGATGGCTGGCAGTAGATCAGCACTCTTAGCTAAAACAACTATAGCAGCCAAATCAAATAGTTTATCAGAGGGCAGCAAAGTGTCGAAGAAAACTATTGTAACTGTGACTGGAGAAGGAATAACCTTAGGAGGCAGCTGGTTTGTGGTTGTGTTTTGTCCTGTGGAATCTAATTCTGAATCCAGTGAAAAACCTAATTGAGAGCAAATGGAAGCAGGGTAGGCACAAAAAAATCAGAGCTTTTGGCAGATATTTGTGATGCTTCAAGCATATAGCATATTTTCACCTTTGGACTTTGCCAGATATTGGATTTCTGCTAGGCAGGAGGCTAAAAATGTAAGTAAAAAAGAGAGTGGAATTTTCAGCAATCTTAGAAAGCAAACATTAGGATTTGGGACCACCTGTAGAGAGGCTTCACAAATACATGATGGTCTCTTAGTTTGCAAACTGCTTGGCTGCAGCAAACAAGGAGACTAAATCTTACCTAATACATTGATATGTAAGTTTGCAAAGTCTAGTTTCTGGACAACCACTAAAATTTAAGTGGATTCATTATAGTGGAAATGAAATATTAAATTAATAGAATAGAAAATATATAGTAAAGTGGCAGAAACAAACCTACCTCTATCAACCATTAAATTTACTACATGTGATTTTAATATTCCAGTTAAAACCAAAGATCAAAAAACTAGATTAAAGCAAAAATCCCATATGCGGCTTATAAGAAACAGTCCTCAAATATATAGTCATAGAAATTGAAAAGAAAAGGATAATTGGGGTTCTAGGAAAATAACAGCATGGACTTTAAAACTCCTCAAATTTCCATATAAAAACAAAGCAACTAAAAGCTCATGGGCAACATCTACAATAAAATGGGGTGGTGTTTTATTCCCCATGAATCCCAAAGTAGCTGGTGGGATGAACAAAAAGCCTGCAATATCAGTAGAGATACTACAATATCAGTAGCTCTTGGATGTGTGATGATTTGAAGAACTCCAAAGTAATAATAAATCAATATCTAATTAGAGAGTAGCAGTTATGGGAACCATCTTTCAGGATGACCCTCTTGTTCCTGCTTTCTGGCTCTTACCCTCATATATTTCCCTCCTGTATTTTACTACACTGACTCTATGTGACCAATAGAATAAGGCAGAAGTGATAGTATACCACCTTGGGATTAGGTTGTAAAAAAATGACTTCCATTTTGGACTATCTCTTGGATCACTTCTTCTGGGATGAGTCAACTATATGTTCATGAGGCTATTCAGGCAACATGTGGCTATTTCCCCAGTACAGTCTTTAGGTGAGACTGTAACCTTGGCCAACAGCTTGACTGCAACTTCATGAAAGACCTTAAGCCATAAATTTCCCAGTTAAGCTATTCCCAAATTCCTGACCCTTGGAAATTGGGGTAAATTTTATTGTAGGTTGGTAACATTGACTTAAGCAATAATTAACTAACACAGCAGCTAAAGCTAGACAAGTGTGCATTCCAATTCAGATAAGTACAAACAATTTGCAGTCAGGTCGGAAGGGGTTACAGTCCTATAAACTCTTTAAATATGAAATGAACTAGAGCTCTATTCCAGGAAAGAGACTCAATGAAAAGAAACGAGTGTAGAATCCAAATTGAGTAGATCAAGAAAAATTGAGACAAAGGAAAAAAGGGTCCAGTTAGAACAGGAGGAGAGTAGAGCCAGGAGAGGAGACTGCAGAAAATAAGGGTTTGAACTTAGGGACACTCTTATCACATGCCCAGATTCTGCCCCCATTTTGATTTTTATTATGAGACAAGGTCTTGATAAGGTGCTAGCTGAGGCTGTCTTCACACATGCCATCCTCCCACCTCAACCTCTGGAGCATAGTGTCTTTTTTTTTTTTTTTAAGTCACTTTTGAGTATAGTTTATATACAATAATATTGTTGACTTTCTTTATCCAGGAGTTCTACACCCATGTTTTTTACCAACCACAGATCCAAAATATTCACACACATATTTTAAAGTTTATCTGTATTGAACATGAAAATTTTAAAATCATTATTCCCCAAACAATACAGTGCAGTGACTATTTACTTAGCATTTTCATAGTATTATTATAAAAGACATATACAGGAGGATGTGTGTGATATGCAAATAAAAATGTAGCATTTTAATTTTACATAAGGGATTTGAATATCTGCAGATTTTGGTATGGAGGGCATTGGGATCAGTCCTTTACAGATACTGCGGCATGATTGTACATACTTATTTTAAGTGTATATATAGTTGAGTGAACATTGAGAAATGAATATCCCATGCTACCATTGTAATCAAGAGTATTTTCAGGGCTGGGGATGTGGCTCAAGCGGTAGCGCGCTCGCCTGGCATGTGTGCGGCCCGGGTTTGATCCTCAGCACCACATACAAACAAAGATGTGTCCACCGAGAACTAAAATAAATAAATAAATATTAAAAAAAAATTCTCTCTCCCCCCCTTTCTCTCTCTCTTTAAAAAAAAAAATAAATAAATATTTTCATCACCCCAGAGGTTTCTCATATGCCCTATTACAATCACTGCCACCACCCTCGGGGGTGTATTTATTTATTTAGCATAAAAGAGTAGGATTTATTCAACTGAGAAGAAAAGAGACAGAACTCTCACAGGGATAGAGGGAACCCAACAGGGGTTGCCCAATGTTTTAATTTCTATTAGGTTAGATTTTAGTTGTCAGTTTTGAATTCTTCTCCTCTAAAAAAGTGAGTTATATTGCTGTGAACTAATAAAAAGCTAGATGAAATCACAGCTTCTAAAGTTTCAGAATGTTTATTTTATAAAAACAAGAAAAAAGAAAGTATATCAAATTCCATACAAATTTACAAGAGAAATAGAAAATTTTAGGAACAGGATTAAATCCTTGCTGACAATGAAGCATCCCAGAAAGACAGGCATGAGTCAAGAAAAGGAGAGCCAAGAGGTTGGGGTTGTAGCTCAGTAGTGGAGGACTTGCCCAGTGAGACAGTGAGTTCAATCCTCAGCCCCACATACAAATAAATAAAATAAAGGTATTGTGTCCATCTACAACTAAAAATATTTTTTAAAAAAAATTTAAAAAGAGAGCCAAAGATTTTAACTGTAGCCAAATTAGTCTTATATGACTGCAGATAAAATCTAACTTGTAGGAACTAGGGGGATATTGTTTTTATCAACTCTACCTGAGAAATCTTCTAGGGAACTAGCTTTAGACAACCAAGATAACTAAAGAGAATTTGACATAAAGAATTACGATAAACATTTATTTATTTATTTATTTTTATACATACATGCTGGGGATTGAATCCAGGAGCACTTTATCACTGAGCTAATTCCCCAGCCCTTTTTTATTTTGTGACAGGGTCTTACTAAGTTGCTGAGGGCAGCCTTGAACTTGTGATCCTCCTGGCTGGCCTACTGAGTCTCTAGGACTACAGGCCTGTGCTGCTTCACTTTGCTAAAATATTTCTATATTTAGAACTAGGGATAGGGGGCTTGGAGTGCAGCTAAGTAGTAGAGCACTTGCTTAGAATGCTCAGGGGCCTGGGTTTGATCTCAACATCACCACCAAGAAAAGAAAAGAACCACCTATATTTCAAATGTAAGAAATGGGAAAATGTACAAAAAGTTCAAACTTTATATTGACAACCAGCAAGAATGTCTTGCATGTGAAATAAAGCAAAAGGTATATGCTATTTTAATTTAGACATCCTGGAGTCCTTGAGAACCAGGATTTCCTAGTTGAAGAAAAAACATATATTCCTGAATACCTCAAAAAAAGTGTTTGTGTGTGTGTGTATGTGTGTGTGTGTAAATAAATGTATGCAAAAACTTTAGTGCTGAATTTGAACAGAAAGTGTTAATATGAACTCATATTTTGTTTGAATGTGTGTAGTACTGTTTGTTTAAATTTTATACTTTCATATGCTGAAAAAAACCTATGAACAGTAATAACGGAGACATAATAAGCTTTCCTAATGCCAGATTGTGATCTTGAAATATTTTGCACTTAAAAAAATCCAGGGTATCTTGGAGATGGAGACTCCAGATTGAAGACAGAAAATGTTCAAGGTGGGCTGGGGATGTGGCTCAAGCAGTAGCGCGCTCGCCTGGCATGCGTGCAGCCTGGGTTAGATCCTCAGCACCACATACAAACAAAGATGTTGTGTCCACCAAAAACTAAAAAATAAATATTAAAAAAAATTCTCTCTCTCTCTTAAAAAAAAATGTTCAAAGTGAACCTAGAACATCTTTTCATACAAATAACAATAAAATCTACAAATGCTGCTAAGTTCTTGTCAATAGAGTAGGAGTCATCTGGAAGCTCCTGTAGGCCAGTGTTGAAATAATTTGAATATTAATAAGAAAAATATAATTATGGTAGTTTGAATCACATCAAATATTTTTAAAGCCATGGGTTCATAGCAGTACAAAAACTTGTTAGAGAACTGGTTTTTAAAAAACTGCCAAATACTAAAATAGCCAAAGCAATCCTTAAGCAAAGCAGGGGTCATCACAATACCAGATCTGAAATTACACTACAGGGCTATTGTAACAAAAATGGCATGGTATTGGCACCAAAATAGACATGAAGACCAATGGAACAGAATAGAAGACACAGAGACAAATCCACATAAATCCAGTTCATCTTGGTCAAAGGCACCATAAGTATACATTAGAGAAAAGATAGCCTCTTCAACAAATGATGCTGGGAAAACTGGAAATTTGTATGCAGTAGAATGAAATTTAATCCCTATCTCTTGCCCTGCACACAAGTCAGTTTTAAGTGGATCAAGGACTTAGATATTCAACCAGAGATCCTGAGCCTACTAGAATAGTATACACAATGGAATACTATTCAGCCATAAAGAAGAATGAAGTTATGGCATTTGCCTGTAAATGGATGGAACTAGAGATTATCAAGCTAAGTGAAATAAGCCAACTTCAAAAAACCAAAGATGGAATGTTGTCTCTGATATGTGGATGCTGACGCACAATAAGGGGGATGGGGAAAAATAGATGTTGAAAGGGGAATTAAGAAAAGGGAGGGAGGATGGGAATGGAAAGCTAGAATAAATCAGAACTTTCCAATATTCATATATAAATACATAACTAGTGAGATGCCACATTATGTATAACCTCAAGAATGGGATTCTAATTAGAATAAGTTATGCTCTGTGTATGTATAATATGTCAAAGTACATTCTATTATCATGTATATCTAAAAAAACAAATTTTTAAAAAGACTCTAAATATTTGTTTTAAGCATATGCATTTTATACATTTTGCTATGTTAAACTAATATAAAGAAAAAAGTAATTTATTAAAAAATGCCAAATAAGCATTTAACTGCATATTATATGAGCTATACCAGTGGATCACCAAATATTGAAAAATGTTTCTTTTTAAAATTTCTCAAATTATTCATCAAATAAATAAGAAAGGAAATAATAGAACTAAAATATCAACATTTTCCAGCCTCCAATGAATTAATCCAGGCATTGAGCATCAGTGTGTATTTGTCATTATGGGGGGAAAAATTACCACTTCCAGTTGGAAAGAGACTTATAACGTAGTTTACCAAAAAATGAACCTAAATCTGATGAAGACTTTAGTGTGAGGGTTGACATTTTCACTTTTTGTATAGAGCACAACAGTAAATAGCTTAACTTTTATGCTTAAATGCTCTCTGTCAAAACTATTCAACTCTACCATTGTAGCATGAAATAACCATAGATGATGCATAATCAAGTTGGTATAGCTAGGTTCCAATAAAACTTTATTTACAAAAACACAGTGGGCCAAGATTTTCTGATCTCTTCTCCAGATCCAACTCCTAATATATGGACATACAGATGATCCATAAAAGTTGATTCAGCTATGCTTCTGGAATGTAAGTTTCAAAATCAAGTCTAAGAAATTATTGGACACAAGGAAGAGAGTGATGGTATTGGGATTTATATATTAACACTTGTAAAACCCAGGCAAAGCTAAACATAGGCTTAGGGATATGGGTGACAAGAATGAAGAAAATTAAAGTAAATATAACTCATGGGATAATATGAAGATGTCATTGGTTGGGGCCTGTTATGGTTTCAGAGGTACTTAATAGTTCTAACTTCTCTGATGGCCTCTTACAAAGGATATGCACCTTACAGTTGGTTTAACTCTTTATTTGTCTATGTAGCTTTCTGCATTTGTGTGTATTTGATATTAAAAGTTTTTTAAAGAAAGGGTGAAAAGAGGGGGAAAAGTCTCCAAGGAAATGCTAACAAAAAAAAAAGGGAAGAAAAACGTAGTATGATGAAGACTGCAATACTAGAGAATGAGACATTTCATAAGATGATTTAGGATTCTTAAATCTGTATGCATCTAATAATATGTCTTCAGAAATACAAAGCAAAAGCCGACAGATAAAAAGGAGAAATGCACAAATTCACAGTAGTAGGAGGAAGCTTGAAGAAGCATATGCAAATAGACATAAACTGAGACAGAAAAATATGGCATTGTATTTTAAGATTTTGTTTTTGAGGCGAGGTCATCTTATTTTTGCCTAGAAATTTACTATTCTTATTAGAAATATGTTGAAATCTTTCATTTTAATTGACAGAATAATCTTTTCTTTGAGCTAAATTTATAGATAGCTACTTTTTCCCAAGTAACCTAAGTAATGAAGTCTGCATTTTTTTCTGGATTCTACACTAAAGTTATAACTATGAATATTAAATAATCACTGTTGGGCTCTTTCTACAATTGGAAACCATAGTACATAATAATTAGAATAGTATAATCTCAATATGTACGTGAGTAAAATTCAGTGAATTTCCAAATTCATTTCTAATTATTATTTGCACATGGTTTAGGTTTTGTTGGTACAAGTTAATTTTTCTTCCTTTTTTAAACAGAGGTTCTGAAGGGACTTTAAATGACTGCAGAGTAATATTTGTAGATGAAATCTTCAAGATTGAGAAGCCCGGAGCGCATCCTATTTCATTTGCAGATGGAAAGTTTTTAAGTACGCATTTTTCTTTTGAACTTAGATTGTGTTATATATTATGGAAATTTGTTTTTACTGACAAGTGGATAATTTGGAGGAAATATAAAACTGTAGACCACATAAATTTACTTTCAGGATGACAAAGAAGAAATAACTTCCAATGAAAAAAATCTTAAGTTTTTCTGAGTATTCTCAAACAATTTTTCAAATACATTTCTCACCAATGGTGTACAAGTTTCTTCATAACCCTATCAATACTGAACATTTTTAAATTTTTTGCAAGAGGATTAAAGACCCCACATATCAACTTGTCTCTCTTTGGATTCAATTAAGAATTTACCTAAGGTTTTGCCTAGAGTTTCTCAAGCTTTCTTAGTTCACTGAGCAATCAATGTCTCAGTAATTTTTTCTTGGCATTTATAGGCCAAAAGAAATACTGAACAGTTCCATTTATTAAATTACTTTGTTTAACGAATTATATTTCCCTCTTGTGCCCTGTGAGTTCATCAAAGGGTCTGGTGCATCTGTGGGAAACTGGGTCAGTGTATATATAATTTGAGGGGTGGTTTTATTTTTAATTTTTGTAGCACTGAATATTGAATCCAAGGCCTCACATATGCTAAACAAGCACTATACCACTGAACTACATCTCCAGCACTTTTTTTTTTTTTTTTTTCATTTCAAAATAGGGTCTCACTAAGTTGCTAAGGCTGGTCTTGAACTTGCAATCCTCCTGACTCAGCCTCTCAGATCACTGAGATTACATGTATGTGCCTTTATGCCCTGCTATAAGAAAAATTTTAAGGCAAAAGTATATGATGCGAGGATGTAGTTCAGTAGTAAAGCACTTGCCTCACATTTGCAATGTCCTGGATTTAATCCCCAGCCCTGAAAAAGAATATGCAAAAATAAAAAGTAAATATTATCATCATGTTTGGAGGTGATTGGATTTTTACTGAATTATGTTTGAGCCTCATCCTTGAAATTTTAATGCAGTAAATCAAAGGTGAGACTCAGGCTTTTATTTCTAAACTCTCACATTTGATTATCCCTTTTGGTTCCTTTGATTAAAAAAAATATATGCTAGCTGGGTGTAGTGGCACACACTTGTAATCCCAGCGGCTTGGAAAGCTGAAGCAGAAATATTGCAAGTTCAAGGCCAGCCTCAGCAATTTAACAAGACCCCAAGCAACTTAGCAAGACCCTATCTCAAAATAAATAAATAAGGGCTGGGGACATGCCTCAGTGATTAAGCACCTCTAGGTTCAATCCCCAGTACCCCCCCCCCCCAAAAAAAAAAAGTTGTATGCTGTTTCCATGAGTTTTTCTTTGAGATTAATAGATGAACAAGTTACTTTAAGGTAAGACTTACTTTAATTTTTTTTCTTAAGGGAAAAATGACCCTGAATGTGACCTATGTGGTGGAGACCCAGATAAGAAATGCCGTACATGCTCTTGTCATAAATGTGGTGAGAAGCATGAACCCAACATGCAGCTTCTATGTGACGAATGTAATATGGCCTATCATATTTACTGCCTGACTCCACCTTTGGATAAAGTCCCAGAAGAAGAATACTGGTATGATCATCAGGATTTGTTTTTTGCTTTATAGAGAATCAAATGTGAAATATCTATTTGAACTACCAAAAGTATATTTATAAAGATAAATGGTATATAGTAAAGTGCTTAAAATGTTAAAGAGACAAATGCTTACTTGGCATTGATAGTATTTATTCAATTACCATAGCAGCTTCTGAACTGGTCTTTAGCTCCATGTTTTGATCTCTCTCATGTTCTATAATAGTACTTAATAATTATTATATATTTCATATGCTTTACACTAAAAAATGCTGTATATGGATGATTTTATCTAATCCTATGAAGTTGGTAAGTAGAACAGGGCTTCATGTGTGCTTGCCAGAATCTAAATGGTTTAACAAATAAAAACAAACAACCAATCAATAAATGGACTAATGATCAAAACAGACATTTCTTAAAAGAAGAAATACAAATGGCCAACAAATATCAAAAATTGTTCAACATCCTTAGCAGTCAGGGAAATGTGAATCAAAACTACACTGAGACTTCATCTCCATTTAGAATGGCAAGAATACAAATAATAATTGTTGTTGAGGATGTGGGGGGAAAGTACACTTATACATTGTTGGTGAGACTGAAAGTTAGTACCTCTTTAGAAAGCAATATGGAGATTACACAAAAAACTAGGAAGGGAACCACCATATTTCCTAGGTATACCACTGCTTGGTATTTATCCAAAATAAAATAAAAACAAAAACCAACTAAAATCAGCATACTGCAGTTATAAATGATAACATATATAACAATGTATATAGCAGCACAATTCACAATAGTCAATGAATTGTGAAACTGAATTATGAAACTGACCTAGGTGCTCATCAACAGATGAATGGATAAATAAATTGTGGTATATATACACAATGAAGTTTCACTTGGCCATAAAGAAAAATAAAATTATTTCATATACTTGTAAATGGATAGAACTGGAAAATATCATGCTGAGTGAAATAAACCAGACTCGGGAGTCAAATGCTTTCTCTCATATGCAAACTAGAAAGAGGGATAAAAGAAGAATTTTTTAAAAGTATGAAAATAGAAGGGAGACCAATAGAGGAGAAAAAGGGGATTGAGGGAAAGAGAAGAAGAAGAAGACAAGGAGAAGTACTGGGGAACAAAAACTACCAAATTATGCTACGTCCATATATAAATATACCACAATGAGTCTTGCCATATGTGTAATTAGAATAATAGAAGGGGGATCAGTAGAATAAAACAAGGAGATGGGGAGTGAAAAGGAAGGTACTAGGAAGTGAGATTGATAATTATGTTTTGTGCATTAAAAATATAGCACCACTAAAAAGAAATTTTAAAATACAATTTTAAAAAGTGATTAGAAGAAAGACTGGGGAAAATGTGCCCAAAGTAATAATGAACTTTTTAATACCATATGAGGAATTTTGTTTCTTTTTTTTTTAAACTATATGCTGCCATATTACTGTCATTGAGGGTTTTTAAGTAAAGGATATGACAGGTAGAAATACTGATGTCACAAGCATATAACTGGTATCAATATGAAGAACAGATTGTTCTCCATTCCTTGCTCTTTCCTTAGCCTGTTAAAAAATACGGTTGCTGTGCTATGTGTTATGTGTTATGACAGAGGTTGGAGGGGTGAGAGAAAGTGAAAAGGAATATAACTTCCTGTCACCTCCTAGCTTGCATGATCATACTCTAAATTTTACCTTTGCTTCTAACTCTTATTTCCAAAGTCTCATATTTTTCTTTCCTCTTGTTCAGTATATAGTTTGTTCCTGATTCTCTAAAATGGAAACCCTTCTACCTGGCCTCAGAGCTACATATCTTTTTGCTTTCCAGGAACTTCATTCCTGCAATTAATTCCTCTCCTGAATTTCTATTACTAGATCATCATCATTAGCATCTCTTGAGCCTTCAAAACTCACAAAAACCTCTCTTGATTCCATTTTTTTCTGGATTTCCATCTGTCTACCCTCTTCCCTACTCCCTTTATAGAAAAGCTATCCTTACTAATTGTTTTCATTTTCTTTCTTCCCATTTCACACCTCACAGCACTCCATTCTGGCTTTCCTTCCCACTTCGCCTATGAATGCTTATGTAGAATTTATATATATTTTCTGTTTACAAACCCAGAGATCACATCTCAGTCCTCTTTACTGCTCAACTGGTTACTCTGTTTTTATAGATTCTATGATGTTATATGATCCTGATTTTTCATCTACTTCACTGACCTTTCCTTTTTAGTCTCTTCTTTTCCCCTTACCTGCCAGCTTTCAGGAGTTCACCTAAAGCACTGCCCACTTATTTTCTCTCTATGCTTGCTTCCTAGATGACCTCATTTAGTCATAAGACTTTAAACACCAAGCTAATAGTTCTGAATTTTTGTCTTGAAATCCAATCTCCCCTGAGTTTATATTTCTGGACCCATTTGTCTACTTGACCACCATCACAAAATTAGTCTAAATGGAGATTTGATTTTTATAAACACTTCCCCTAAAATCCTAACCCTCCCCCAGTCTTTGGTAAGTAGTTCCATCATCTTATCCACTTATTTGTACCAAAAGCTAAACCTCATGTTTAATGAGGATTATTTTTCCTCTTCCCTACTTTACATATAGATATTAGTAAATCTTTTTCTCCAGAATCTATCTATCTCTCTCTCTCTCTCTCTTTTTCTCTCTCTCTTTTTTTTTTTTTTTTTTTTGCGCCACATTCACCCTACCCCCACCCCCATCCCATTCCATACTACCATCTCTTCCCTGAGGGGAGATATATCTGTTGTATAGTTCAATGTTTGGTCCAGAACCATCAATTCTTTTTATTTTTGTTTTAATTAAAAGAATTTTGAATGAGTAATTTCTTTTCTTGGGATTAATGATGAGTTTAGAGATCATGGTTTCATTGGAATCTCATCATTTTCTTTGACTTTTGAACTGAAATTGAGGATTTTTAACATTAAAATATTTAAGTTCTCTAAAAGAATGACGGGAATATTTTTTTTACAGCAGCCTAATCATGTAAATATTTTGAGAAGTTAATGGCAGCTGAAGCTCTGCAATATACCCCAACCAATACATGTTAAAACTTATCCTAACCTAGAAAGGCCATTATTCTGTTACTGGCCTTAATATGATATTATCAAAATTCCTTTGTTCTTTTTTTTTCTTTTAAAGGTATTGTCCTTGCTGTAAAACTGATTCCAGTGAGGTTGTAAAGGCTGGTGAAAGACTCAAGATGAGTAAAAAGAAAGCAAAGATGCCATCTGCTAGTACTGAAAGCCGGAGAGACTGGGGCAGGGTAAAGAAGAATTCCTTTTTTTCCTAATAGCAAATTATAGTATGTAATGAATGTTTCAGTACCAGTAGTAGTAATGGTATAAAAGGTTAAATAATATAATTGTTAATATCAGCAATATTTAAATTACATAAATAGTTGATTTTCTGTTTTATTCACATCTTGTCTTTCATTAAGATTCAACATAATTGATTTCTCAAACAGCTAATTTTGTGACTTTACAGGGAATGGCTTGTGTTGGTCGTACAAAAGAATGTACTATTGTCCCCTCTAATCATTATGGACCTATTCCTGGTATTCCTGTTGGATCAACTTGGAGATTTAGAGTTCAGGTATGTTTTTTAATTGGTTAGTTGAAATGGTAAAATTGGGTATAGTTAAAACAGAAGTAAGTTTTAACAATATATTGATTGTAAATGGACCTTGCTGTTAGCACGTGGTGTTCATTTGTTAGAATGAAAGATTTTCTTTGGGATAGGTGTGCTCTTCCTTAGCAGATGACACACAGGAACATATATCACAGACTTAGTGATGAGCTATGCTTTCTTATCACATTGTTTTACTCTTCTATTATAGTTACAATGTTAACATTATTGGTAAGCTTTCTAAAGAATTTTTCTTACAAAAAGTTTAATATTTAAAATATATGGGTTGGAGTTGTGGCTCAGTGATAGAGCGCTTACCTGGCACATGTGAGGCACTGGGTTTAATCCTCAGCACCACTTAAATAAATAGGAGGTGGGGGTTGTGGCTCAGTGGTAAAGCACTCGCCTAGCATAGGTGAGGCATTGGGTTCAATTCTCAGCACCATATATAAATAAATTCATTAAGTAAAGTTCCGTTGACAACTTAAAAAAATTAATAAATAAAATAGTTATTTAAAAAATAAAATGTAAGTTTTTCTTTAAGCCGCATGTTAAATTCTCATTTAGTGTCATTGAACTCTAAGCTTGCTTTGGGTAATATCTTGAGGCTTATCCTCCTGAATGAATGCTGAGATATTGGGCAGAAGGAAATGCTAGCTAATCCAGGAATAAAATTATTTCTCTTTTCCCCTTGAGGAAGACAGTGTTATATTTATTCCTGATTTCCTTTTCAGAATACTAATTCTATCATGGGAAATTTAATGTGGAAAAAAAATCTCTAAAGCAATTTCCAATTAGCAATATCTATGATTCATGACTTTAATTAAGATAGGTTTTAATTTTTATGTTCAGTGGCCCTGATACTTAGACTTTTAATACAGTTTTAAAATTAAAATAACATTATACATGGAACAGATTAAAAAATTAAATTGATTTGTATTTTTTAAAACCTCCCCTACTTTTCATCCCCATTTTCTGTTTCTTAAAGAGAAAATTTTAATTATTTCCCCCAGATTTACCTCATTATTTCTAAATAACATATTTATATGGTTTTCTTTCTTTCATACTTTATTGAAAGATGAACATTTAGTTTAGTACTTATGTTTGTTGTGGAATAACTATATCATAATTTTGGCTGAATTGGTAATCAGGATTTACATTTTTATGGCTCTAAGTAAAGTTCTATAAATAAATGTAATATAAAATGCTGTAAATATTTTTATTTACTTCATTATGTTTGTGTGTGTATATATCTGTCACTAATTCATTCCCAAACTTTAAAAGCCCCTTTAACATGGTCTAAGGTGATTATGAAGTTGTTGGCCTCAACAACTAATTAGATGGATTTGCTATTTAGAGAAAAAGAGAACAGATTTGTTTTTACCAAGGTTAGTGAGGTGGGGAAAGCAAATGGCCCGGTTTCCTGCTAAAGTGGTGGATGTTTTTAAGACCTAAGCCTTTCCAGGTTCTGTTGCTCTTATTAGCTTCTAAAGTGTCATCTTTTCTCATGCTTCCTATGCAAGCTTAAATTTCAGCTTCCTTTAACTCTGCTAAGAGCAATCTTATGACAAAGAGATGAATTATAATACCTTTCTGAAGGAGTTTGAAATACACAAAGAAGTAACACTTTTTTCAGAGAGGCAGAATTCAATATATATGAGAAAAAGCTGTAGGTAACTGAAATAGAATAGTATCACTAAACTGGAATAAGTTGAGTAACATCAAAAAATTTTGGTATAAGCATATAGTTTTCCATGAAGGAGATACAGGAGATACAGCTGAGAAAATAGAAGCCAGATTAAGAGAGGTGTATTGACATGCTTAACTTGGGCTGAATACTGTGAGACTATTGAATATATTTTGAAGAAGTTGAAAATGAGACTCAGTTCTTAAAAGAATCATTCTGTTTATGATAGATATAGTGGGTTTGAGTAACTAAAACTGGAGGCAATGAAAGATGGTCTATTATAAACATTCATGTTTCAAACTAATGTTGCACACCTGAAGTAGAAAAAAAGATGGATTCAAGGGATTTAGAAGGGAAAATCAGGATCCTTGTGACCAAATGGTTTGGGGGAATGTGGAAGAAGTATAAAGTTTAAAATGATTTGGCAAACTGATAGGGAACAGTCATAATCACAGAGAAAGAAGGGAAAAGAGGTTTCAATAACTAATAGTTCCTTTTTAGCTGTTAAGCTAAAGTCCCAATTATAAAAGAAGATAATTATTTAATAATATGAAACTCAGAATTCTAGACCTACTTATTTTAGGCTTATTAGCTCAGTGCTTTTAGGGGTTTTAGGAGGAGAACTAAATGAAAAAGCAAAAAACCCAACTCTGCTTAGATTTTTAAGGTACAATAATAAATGAGAAATAATTTTCTAAATGTAACTCAACTGTTCAGAGGTAATGTGGTCTCATTTTACTTATTTTATAGGTGAGCGAAGCAGGTGTTCATAGGCCCCATGTTGGTGGAATTCATGGTCGCAGTAATGATGGGGCTTATTCTCTTGTCCTGGCTGGTGGATTTGCGGATGAAGTAGTAAGTCATCATATGACTTTGTTCTTTAGAATCTGTCCTGATCATTCAGCAGATTACAAAAGCTTTGTCTAGGCTACAACAAATACTATCTCTTTTTAGCATTGTTTTTATATTGAAGCAATCAGTTTTATACAGTTATAAGGGAAATCAGTTGGCAGTGTCTAGTCTTTACATTACTGATTTGACATACACATATTTATATTTGTAACTGAATATCCTGAGGAGATACTGCATTCTCAATGGAGCTGTTTTTTTAAATATTTTTAAATTTTTTAAATTGTTGATGGACCTTTATTTTATTTATTTATATATATGCGGTGCTGAGAATCGAACCCAGTGCCTCACACGTGCTAGGCAAGCGCTCTACCACTGAGCCACAGCCACAGCCCTCAATGGAACTGTTTTTAAAAATTAAACTTACTACTTTGAGATAATTGTAGATCACAGTGATTAATTGTAGCATTAGAAATAATGCATACATCCTGTTCCCTCCACCCAGTTTCCTCCATTAGTGACATTTTATAAAACCGTGTAGCACAATATCACAACCAGGATATTGACGTTGACACAGTAATGCTACTGAACATTTTTGTCACAATTTCCATTGTCTTGTTGCCCTTTGATAGTTATACCCATTGTACTAGGTTTTCAAGCCCTCCCTAACCCCTGATAATCATTAATGTGCTCTTCATTTATATAATTTTGTCACTTCAGAAATTTTTATAAATGGGGTTATGGATGTAGCTCAGTGATAGAGCATTTGCCTGGCATACACAAGGGCCTGGGTTTAGTCACCAGCATGGCGGGGGGGGGGGGGTTTAATAAATGGAATCATGTATTTTATAACCTTTGGTACTGACTGACTTTCTTCACTTAGCATGATTCTCCAGAAATTGTGACAGGTGTCAGTGATTCATTCCTTTTTATTGCTGAGTATTAGTCCATGGTAAGGATGTACCACAGTTGACTATTCACCTGTTGAAGGACTATCTGGATTACTTCCAGTTTTTAGCTATTATGAATAAAATTGTAGTAGACTTTTGTGTACAGTCTTTTTGTAAGCATAAATCCTTATTTCTCTGGAATAAACATCAAGAAGTACAATTCCTACGTCATATGATAGTGGCATGTTTAGCTTTTTTCAAAAGATTGCCAAACTTTATTTCAATTTTATCTCAGTAAAGCTATGGGGAAAAGAAAGATTGCCACACTTTTCCAGAGTTAACTGTATATACCATTTTACATTACCATCAGCAAGATATGAGTGATTAAATTTCTCTGCATTGCACCAGCGTTTGCTGCTGTTGCTACTTTTTATTGTAGCCATAATGATAAGTGTGTAATTTATCTCATTTTTAGGATTTTAGGGAGATTGAACCCAGAAGCATTTTATTACTAAGCTATATTCTAGCCACTGCCTGCACTGCCTCCCCTTCCCACCCTGCTTTTTTTAAATGTTGAAACAGGATCTCACTATTGCCCAGGCAGGTCTTGAGCTTGAGCTCTCCTCCTGCCTTAGCCTCCAAAGCAGCTGGGTTTACAGCTGCATGTCACTTTGCCCAGAAGTTCTTCTTATTTTAATTTGCATTTCCCTAATGGCTAATGATATTGGACATCATTCATTGGCTTATTTGTCATCTCTATAGCCTCTTTGGTAGCATAGTCCTTCAGGCTTTTTTTTTTTTTAACCTTTTTTTTTTCAGAAGCTAAATTATTTTTCTTTTAAAAAGTTATTTTATTATAAAATGACTGCCATAATGTATTTATATATTCTATGAAAGGTTTTAAGGAAAATATCTGTATGCCAAAGACACTAAATTTTTTTGTGTGTGTGGTTGAAGGATTTCATCTTTATTTTTTTAATTTTTATTTTTTTTAAACTACATGACAGCAGTGGAAAGCATTACAATTCTTATTACACATATAGGGCACACTTTTTCATATCTCTATATAAAGTATGTTCATGCCAATTTATGCCTTTATACATGTACTTTTTTATTACAATTCTTAATACACATATATACCACAATTTTTTAACCCATTTTTAAATTAGGTTGTTTGGTTTTTTGCTGTTCACCATGTATTTTTTCTCCCACTCTGTTTTATTTGCTTTCTTTCATGGGATATTATGATGAATTAAAGTAGCATAGAGAACACATTTGTGGTATGCTTTTAGACAAAAATAGAAAAGTTTGCCAATTTTCTAATAGGCCAATTTGGCAGTGTATTTATATTAACATAGACGAAGAAGCAGAAAATGGAGATATTCAGGTTAGTCATTTGCAAACTTCTTTAATATACATGTTCTGAAGCTATATCTTTATCAGAAATAGTGCCAATGTTATATAGTTTATTACTGACTAGAACTTTTTGAACTGTGTAACAGAACCAACTAGAAGTGGAATCTCTTTCGCATTTATTTTTAGCATCTGGGAAGTTGTATTTGATCTGACATTTGTTGTGTATGAAACTTTGGGCAAATTACTTAGCTCCAATAACTTCCCCATATGTAAAATAAAAAAATTGTAGCATTATTTTATATCAGGAAGAGGGTTATGTTAAATTATGTAGTCCTGGAAACATAACGAGGACTCAGATGGTAATTATATTCTCTGTAGCAGAAACAGATCTTAAATATATGAAGTAAATTCAACATATAAAGCTAAATATGAGTACCAAGTTTAAGTGGAAGAATAGGTGTTACTATTTCTTTTTTTTCCATTTTTCTAATATAATTGCTAGTTGAACACTAACACATTTGTGGAAAAATGAAAGGTTAAGTATTGTGTTAAATAGTTAATTCTAACTGTGTTAAATAATATAAAGAATATAATTTATAATAATAATTTATTTTATATAATTTATAATTTATATTATATAATTATAATTATATAATTTATAATATAATTTATTTTAGGACTAAGATGATATACAGACTTAGTTGCCAGCTAAGATGTATCTGCAGATGTTAAAGTATAAGTGTTTTCAACATTTTGCTCTATTATAGGCAAGGAATAGGTGAGGGAAACTTAAATAAGCTTTTCTTTCTTTTAAAATAAGCTTTTTTTATTTGAGAGAAATTTGATGTAACCTTGAATTTGATGTAACATTCATGTAGCCAGTGATCTTTGTTCTGTTTGGGTGAATGGACATGAAACTCTTAAGTACCTGTTGACAAACTAGTTAATATTTAGTCTAGAAACTTGAGAATTAGCCAAATGCTAGTTTTTGTGTCCTGTATTTGGGTGATCTTTCTTGAAAAGTAAGGACCCTAAAAAGTGACTGGCCTCTTCTCAGTTATTTTGAGAAGCAGATTACTTAGAAGAAGACTTTGAAACCACACTGTAGGGTTTGCATCCTGGAGCCATTTCTTCCTTGCTATGGGTTTAGCATGTTATGGAACCTTTCCCTGATCTGTAAAATAAGGTTTACACACTTAGCTCATAGACTTAATGTGAAGGTAGAATTATGTGAAGGCTTAATGTGTTGGTAGAATTAGTTGTATGCTGCTGGGTGTGGTGGAGTATGCCTGTAATCCCAGTGACAGTGCCTTGGGAGGCAGAGGCAGGAAGATCATGAGGTTGAGACCAGCACTGGCAATTTAGCAAGATCCTGTTTCAACAACGGGTCAGGGTCGGGGGGCTGGGATGTAGCCCAGTGGTAGATAACCCTGGGTTCAATTAACCCTGGGTTAATTATATGTAAAATGTTTATTAACCCCACATACACAGTAAGTGGTAAGTAGGCATTATCAATTGTAGTGGTAGTACCCAGTTTTGCAGGCATGTAAAGGTTATTATTGAAAGAAAAACTGGCAAAAAAATGAGGTTTTGTTCTATATAGACTTGAATTAAAGAATCCTTAAAGTATCTGGGAAAAGTGTTGTGGTCTTAATTGTGCTTTAGGATAGTTTATCTGATAATATTTATGGGGGATGTTGAGAAGATTAAGATAAAGGTCTTCCATGTGATAAGATTGATGATAGGAATGGGAACATGCAGCTGGTCTTGGGCAGCAACTTCAAAAACTTATAAGAATAGAGACTGGGAAATTGCATTTCTCTGGGGGCAGCATCGTGACCCTTTTCAAGAGACAGGTATTTTATTATTTATAAATAAAAGCTCTTCCTAGGCAGTATCCTCATTTAGGCTCCTACTAGGGGCACAAGTTAGAGGATGATGGACTTGGAGATGCAACAAATTTAGGCTGATAATTTTTCCTTAGGAAAAATAATCTGAAATAATGTTGACTGAACTCTGGCAAGTCTTCTCCTTCCTCTGATAATATAGAAGTTTTTGTTGTTATAATCATTGAATTACAGATGAGTTAATATTGTAGAATTTTAACTATTATTTTTGATCCTTGATTATTTTGTTATTTGTTGCCTGAGGAACAATCAGAAATGTTTTTGTAATCCCACTATTTGGAAGGCTGAAGCAGGAGGATTGCAACTTCGAGACCAGATTCAGCAGCCAAAATTGTCTCTAAAAATGAAAGGACTAGGGGTACATCTTGTTGGTAGAGCACCCCTGAATTAAATCCCCAGTACTGAAAATATAAATAAAATTAAATTTTTTAAAAAATTGAGGCAATTGAAAAAAAGAAATGTTCTAGATATATTTACTAGAATTCCTTTAATTGTAACATACATTAAAGATGAAATTCCTCAATGTCTTATTTTCTTTAAATAGAGACCTCAATATTAGACCAACAAAAAGTGAATTCAAGGTTTGGGGGCCAGTAAAAACACTTTTAAAGGACAGGATTTTAGTTAGGCTTTTAATCCAAAGGGAAACAAATGAAAAGAGGGGTATAATTGACCTCAGCAAGTAAAAATTTAGTAGAGAAAATGAGAAAAACATCAGAAAAAAAAAACAATTAAAGTGATGTTTAGCTAATGTTGGTAGAATTAGTTATATGCTGCTGGGTGTGGTGGAGTATGCCTGTAATCCCAGTGACAGTGCCTTGGGAGGCAGAGGCAGGAGGATCATGAGTTTGAGACCAGCATTGGCAATTTAGCAAGATCCTGTTTCAAAAACGGGGCAGGGTCGGGGGGCTGGGATGTAGCCCAGTGGTAGAATAACCCTGGGTTCAATCCCTAGCAACCCCCCCCCCCAAAAAAAAGAAGTTGTGTATTGATGGTTACTTCAGTTACTTTTCTCAACTACTGATGGTTATTTTTTCTCAACTTATTTTGAGTTACCAAATCACCTAAAGACTTAGTAATACTGATCTAAATTTTTAGCATTACAGAAATAATTGTGTAGTTTGTTGATATAACATTTTCTTTTAGCATTTTCTTTTACATTTAGTAGATATTAAATACTGCTTTAATTTTCAAATTATTTTCCAAATTTTTTAGTAGTAGAATGAGTATTTTACCTAAATATATAGATGAACTCAAGAGTATGAAATGTAGAGAATGAATTATGCTATTAGAATTCTAATATGAAATTTTAAGATAAACTTGCCTCATAAAAATTTTTTAATGTCAACATTAGGATTTGAATATTTGTCACCAAATTTAGGTATGGTGTAGATGACAGCTATGAATTCAGTTATGGACTGTTTGTGAAAGTGGTACTGTCCTATGAAGAATATAAGGACTGAGGATGTAGCTCAGTGATAGAGCATTTGTCTAGCATGGGCAAGGCCTTGTGTTCAATCCCCAGCACCACAAAAATAAAAGCCAGATATGATGGCACATACCTCTAATCCCAGCTACTCAGAAAACGGAGACAGGAGGATTGTAAATTTGAGGCCAGCCGGGGTAATTTAGCAAGACCCTGTCTCAAGATAAAATAAAAAGGGCTGGGAGTCTAGCTCAGCGGAAGAGCATTTGTCTAGCATGTGTGAGGCCCTGAATTCAATACCCTGTATTGAGTGTGGGCATATAAACTAGTATTGATATGTTTATTAACACTGAATTAAATTAAATCTAATATTTCTAACTCATAAGACCCTGTCTTGTAACATTCTGAGGATTATTTGGCTACATATATATAGCTTGAGAATAGCCATGTTTGGAGATGTTGGAAGCTAGAACTAGAAAGTGAAACTAATTTAGATCAAGTGATATATCTTGAAGGTATATCACTTGATCTGAATTTTGCATTATTTTGATAGACCATGAGTTCAATATTGTGAACATGTCCATTCACAATATTCTAATTAAATGTTCTGACTCTAAAATGAGAATTTGTGAAATTATACTTGCATTTAATATCTTAATGTAAAAATCTTCTCCTGTAGGACCGAGGTGATGAATTCACATATACTGGAAGTGGTGGTAAAAATCTTGCTGGTAATAAAAGAATTGGTGCACCATCAGCTGATCAAACATTAACAAACATGAACAGGTACTGTTGTAAAGATGCTTAGAATTTGGATGTTGTATGAAAATTTGATTGTAGGATCGTAACTTGTAACTTATGCTGCAAGGCAGAATCGTAAATTAGGAATTAAAGAATTGAAATTAAAATTCCATCACCTGATTATATACTTATAAGCATCCTAATTTTTTTTCTAATTTATTTTTTTAATACTGTTAATTTTCAAAAGGCATAATTCCCAGTCTTGTTTAATACATGTGTTATACTTTTTTTTTTTAAAAAAGTCTATCTTTAAAGAAAAGGAAGATATATAATTTAAGTAAAAGTAAAAATGAGGCAGCTTGTTTACTGTGCCATAAGTTAAAAACAAAGTGATATGGGCTGGGGAAATAACTCAGTTGGTAGACTGCTTGCCTTGCATGCACAAAGCCCTGGGTTCAATCCTCAACACCACAAAATAATAATATTAATAATAGTAATAATAATAATAAATAAAGTGATGTTCTCTTCAACATAGATTTCTTTTAAATTGACAAACTTCCTTTTAGAGGAGACTCACTAATGTGAAATAGTGTTGTGATTAGGAGCCACATGTACATAAATGAAATATAAGATAAATCAGATCTGCACTCAAGCTTTTATGTTAATAAGTTGCCTTTTGAGTGTTATAAAAGAGAATCTTTGTTTGGTTACCAATGATCTTTTCAAAATAAATCTCCTTCAGGCATTACAAAAGAGCCACCTTGTGCTTACCTTTATTCTGTAGAAATATTAATGACATTCTGGCTCCCACGGAACATAAAATTTAATTTCACAATTTTTTTTTGTAAATGCATGCTAATATCAATGTTAAGAACAGATAAGTAACCCAAACCAACAGATAACAAAGATCACAGTATAACATGTCACTCTAAGTATTTGTGATCGTTTTATATAGTTAAAATTTTGTGTATTATCTAGTAAGAGTATTTTCACTGAATCTAAATCTCTTGGTTTTAAAAGCATCCCCTTAATTTCTAATTACCATGTGAAGTAGAGAATATACCAGTATGATTTCAAGACTTTACTGCATACTGAGTTACACAGAATCTCTGTTTTTGTGTCCTGTATATTATTTCTGACAGCAGGATTATTTTACTGAACCAGCAGAGAAGACGGGTCAGATTTGCTGGTGAAAAAAAAAAAAAAGCATTCCTGAGGCAGGAGTCCAAACCCTAGCTATATACCTTTTCCACCAAGAAGACAGTTCTTCAGGAGGAATGATCTTTAAAAAAGTTAAAAGTACTTTGACCTATTTTTGTCAATGAAAATATATCTTGGATGTTCAAAACGTCTTTTTAAAGTTGTCAGATCTGAAAATTATATTGTCCCGGTAATAATGAGACTATTTTACTTGTATGAAACTTCTTTCATCAGTACCCACACTTGTAATGTAGATCCCTTTCAAGTGTTTATACATACAAATCTAAACACTGTGAAAATCTCTTTAGAAAATAATTGACCCATTAAAATGTTTGCTATTAAAAGGGAAGTTATGAAAATGAAATATTAACTGAAGAAAATTTAGGGTTGACTTGCCACATAGACTTTAACATCCACTTGGCTACTTTAAACATTAAACTTTACACCATCTGACTAAAAAGACCTTTAGGGCAAAGAGACCTATGTCTTAGGAACACGAAAACTGGGATGAGAGGCCTTTAGGTTTGACCCATAGGTTGCTCTTTCCCAAATAGTATATGGTACAATTCCTTTATCTTTTGCTTCTCTGCTGAGAGAAAATTTAACATTTTTTTGCTTCTGAAAAGTTTACCCCTAGTTCTTCCCAACTCTTTCACTTTAAGGAACTAAAGAAGGTAGCAAGGCAACCTGGCCATCCTTTATCAGGGAATTTAGAAGCAAATGATTGGGGGAGCTACAGATAGAGTAATGGAAGAGCTTTGTTGTTGTTTTGCCTAGTTTCATCCTTTAGACACTTCTTACATTATTGAATGACTTTTGCGCTTACCTGAAGCCAGAACTGAGTCCACAGTTCCAGTCAATGGTGGCAGTAATTATGAGTGAAGACTCCTTGAGCTTTAAAGTATGTCTCTCATTGAAATGAGGTGGTAATTACCCTCCCCCTTTAAGAAAATGAAATATACTTTTTAATTTTTTTTCAATCAGTCATTGAACCTAAGGGCACTCATCCACTGAGCCACATCCCCCACTATTTTCATTATTTTGAAACGGAGTCTCACTAAGTTGCTTAGGGCCTTACTAAATTGCTGAATCTGGCTTTGAACTTGCAATCCTCCTGCCTCAGTCTCCCAAGCTGCTGGGATTACAGGCATGGGCCACTGCACCCAGCCAAAGTATGTATATCTTGATAGGTATTTCATAAGTAAGATATAAATACTAGCCCTAGAGTTAATGGCTATATTTTCTTCTACCTCCCAAAGTTGTTTTTTATTTTATTTAGAGACAGCATCTCACTGAGTTGCTTAGCACCTTGCTTTTTGCTGAGGCTGGCTTTGAACTCGTGATCCTCCTGTCTCAGCCTCCCAAGCTGCTGGGATTACAGGTGTGCGCCACCACACCTGGCTACCTACCAAAGTTTTAAAGTATCTACCTCCCTTTTTGATAAAAAAGATAATTTGGTAAGCTTTATTTTGACTACTGCTATAAAAGTTGTTTTTAAAAACAAAATACTTCAAGCTATCTGACCACAGCTATAAAAGTTGTTTTTAAAAACAAAATACTTTAAGCTTGTTTACTTTAAATATATAACTGTGATCAAGTGGTTCCTTTTCAACAGGTTAGTCATAGTCTTAACATTTACTTTTTTGAGACTACATAAAAGAACCTTGCCCTGAAAAAGTATTTTGTATAATATCCGATTTGATCAGATTGGGAATACTTTTTTTTTTCCTAAGCCTTATGTGTTCTCAGTGTTTTCTTGTCACTTAAGTTAGGAAGTAGGTATCTCAGAGGAGAATACTGGTTTTAAACAAATTGTGCTATTTTTGGTAGGACTGGGTTCTCCCAAGAAAAGTCTTCTAACATCTGATTACCTCATTGATTTTTTTTTTTTTTTTATTACTACCTGAGTACACACACTAAAAAGTTTGGTTAAGTCAGATGCTCACTCCAGCTCAGTGTTCCTCCCTGTCTATATGTCATTAGTAACTGGTAGTGATCTCAAATAGTCAGAAATTCTTAGTATCATGATATAGCACAAGTGTTTTGATTCTTCAGTCTTATTTAAATTTATCTTTCTGTGAAGACCTTTGAAGAATATTCTCTTATTTGTTCTTAATATCCCTTAAACTTTCAGGATTCTCTTGTCTGGAAAGTGGAAAGTACCTTACCTTGTTGGCAAATTAATTTTCCTGGATTTCTTTCTAATTATTCCAGCAATTTGCTATACTCCCTTATCAAAAAAAGATTAAAACAATCACTTGCTTTAGTTTTCCAACATTCTCCCTTCCTTCAACAAACGTTATTTAAAGAAAATTCCATGTATTTTTAGTTGTTTTCTATTATACGTGGCACAGATGTTGTTACTTTCAGAAGAACCCTACAGGCTATATGAGAACCAATCCCCTGGCTTGGGGGTGACATCAGAAAACTGATTTGTCTTCTCTGCTGGTAGGGGAAAGCTAAATCCTATTATCTAGAATAATATGGAAAGAATCATAGAATCTTAACCATCAGGTAAGGCATAATTCACCTTTTAATGGAGCTAATGACTCGATTATATACATGAAGAAAGATTACTTGGTATAAAGACTTTGTTTTATTTTTTAGGGCATTGGCCCTAAACTGTGATGCTCCATTGGATGATAAAATTGGAGCAGAGTCTCGGAATTGGAGAGCTGGTAAGCCAGTCAGAGTGATACGCAGTTTTAAAGGGAGGAAGATCAGCAAATATGCTCCTGAAGAAGGCAACAGATATGATGGCATTTATAAGGTGCTCTATCTGGCATGACATCTTATTAGTCATTCTTCCTGGGCTTTCAAGACAGGGTTGCCACAGGGAATTAAAATGGATGGGCTAAGGGAAAAAGTGGGAATAGTGTTGGTATTTCTACTTTTTCTGGAAATTTAACAGATGCACAAAGTGAACTCTTAACTCTAATACTTTAAAAAAAATTTAAAAAGTTATTTGAAGTTTCTAAGTGCAGTTATTTTGGGTTAAGATCTTTTAAATAAGTATGTATTTTCTATGATAAACTTTTAAATAATTTGCCCATTATAAATCTTGATTCTCATATCTTTTCAGAATGCTTTTAATTTTAATGATTAATAGATTTTCAAAGCAGAACACATTATAATATTAAAATAGAATTGTATTCTTTGTTTAAAATTAGAGGCATCAATTGCCACCATTATTATCTACTTAATATGCAAAATTCACTGAATGAGCATAATTTTGTTAATATATTAAATTTATAGCAATGTTTTCAAACATTAGAACTATCTTAATAGAAGACAAGGTCAAAACAATATTTTAGTGAATATTCTTGATTATTTACTATTCTTACAGCAAAGCAAGTATCTTATGAAGTTGCACTTAATTCTGGAAAGTTTACTTAAACCACTGATATAATTATAAATAAGCCTAAACTTAATCTCAATCTTGTACTGAAATATTATGATGTAGGTGGTGAAATACTGGCCAGAGATTTCGTCCAGCCATGGATTCTTGGTTTGGCGTTATCTTTTAAGAAGAGATGATGTTGAACCTGCTCCTTGGACCTCAGAAGGAATAGAACGATCAAGGAGATTGTGTCTGCGTTTACAGGTTAGATTACATTTGACTAGGATACTTTTGTTCATAAAAATGTATACCTCTATACTATCTATCTGCCTAACAGTGGATATAACTCATATAGCAATTGATCGGTGGAATATAAGGGGTGAGGAATAAGGTCATGCAATTATACAGATGCAAAAGGAGTAAGAAGGTATCATCCTAATTGTCAAACTACCCTAGGACCAAGGGTTGTGCTTGGGAAAAACTGATCTTGTCAATGCAAAATGAAATATTTCCAATTGGATTTGGAGACAATTTGAAGTATAAAAAAAAGAGATTCATGAAATTTTGGTTTAGGAAGTCTTGAGTCCAGATATTTATTCTAGAGGGCATAGGGGGTATATCTCTGGCAGGGGAAGGGTGGGGAGGTGGCTTTTAAGAGTGTTCTGCTTTTTACCCTTCTCACTTTTCCTCACCCCTTTTCTCTCTTCCCCTGCAAAGCTGCTTCCTGCCCTGCCATCATTTTTAGTGCTTTGCCTTTTTTTCCCCTTTGCCCATGTTCAGCTGCTAACCCATAAAAGACTTTGTTGGTTTTGTGTGCATACTGGATGGTATGAATGCATTCCCCTTTCACTGCCTGTATACCCTAGACTTTGTCCCTAACACTGATGTCAGAGCATGGTTTGAGTTTATCCCCATCATTCCCCATTGTCGTGCTTCCTGTAGAGACTGCCAGCTTTGTCATTTCCCCTGGCTCTGCCCACACTGCATGTGTAGGGGCTGAACTATGGGCAAGTGTCTGACCACCCATGCAGGTGAGTGTGTGTCTTCTAGTGCAAGTCTGTTTCTGTTTTTGTTCTTTTTAAATACATAGGATTATTTAAATGAGATCCACCAGCTGCTTAACTAATCACCAAAATAATTATTTTTATAACTAAATATACAAATCCATTTTCAAAAGATTTTTTCAAGCCAGAACGTGGTGCCCACGCCTATAATCCCCTCAGCGTAAGAGGCTGAGGCAGGAGAATTGCAAGCTCAAAAGCCAGCCTCAGCAACTTAGTGAAACCTTGTCTCTAAATAAAAAAGGGCTGGGGATGTGGCTTAGTGGATGAGTGCCCCTAGGTTCAATCCCTGGTACAAAAAAAAAAAAAAAAAGATTTTTTTAGATCCCAGTGTTCAGAGCATTGTTCTAGATAGGTTCAATTTGAAACTGTGAGCAGAAGCATGTAAGCCCATTTACTATAGTGAATGAGTAACATCATTGATTAGGACATAAATGCATGGATCTTTAAACAAGAGCATTCTCACAAAAGTCTGTTCCACCTGCCCCACCTCTAACCCATGAAAAAGGTCATCATAAAACATAAGGGTACTTAGAACAAGGTGAGGCAGATAATAACTGCTCACTAAATGGTAGCTAATATCTGCAAAAAAACCCATAAGGGTAATAGATAGAATTTATCCCTTAAACTCTCTTAGGTGGCTTTATGTATAAAGCACCAATTAAAAATAAAAAACCAGGGCTGGGGTTGCGGCTCAGTGGCAGAGTGCTTGCCTAGCATGTGTGAGGCACTGGGTTGGATCCTCAGCACCACATGAAAATAAATAAATGAAGATATTATGCCCATATACAATTTAAAAATATTTTTAAAAATAAAATTAAGAATTAGTGAAAGGAAGACCAGTAGAGTAGAGAAAGGAGAATAGGGGAAGGGAAAGTGAAATGGCCCACCAGGGACTGAAATGGAGTAAATTAAATTACATGCATGTATGATTATGTCAAAATGAACCTAACTATTATGTGTAACTATAATGTACTAATAAAAGCATTTTTTTTAAAGTCTGTTATGTGGTAGAAAATTGAATAATTTACATTTTATAAAAGCTTTCTCTATCTCCGTACCTAATTTTGGAAGATGAGAAATTTGTCCCTTAATTTTCTATTTTAGATTGACTCCACAGTTTGGTATAATACATCTATCTGATTACTGTCTGTTGTGTTCTATGGTTGCTCTTCACTTTACCTTATCTAGATTCTTCTTTTCTTAAACTTCTCAAACTACATAGACATAACTTAAGATTTTTTGTTTCTTAGATCTGAAAGTAAGATTATATTATTATATATTATATTATATATTATATTATAAAATGGAATGTTTTAGCAGTAAAAGCTACATAGTTTTATACTGGATTGGGGATTTTACTACTCTTCTATCCTTTGAAATTTTCTTTTTTAATTGTGTATCTCCTTTGTGTGAATTCTTAAAATTTGTGGAAGTATAGACCACCTCCCTTAAAATTTCTCACTGGGATCTAGAGTCTCCCTTCTCTGTGAGGCTTAAGTCTTTGTTGTCCTTTTCACCCTCCACCACCATCAGTATCCAGCAGGTTACCCTTCAGATAAAGAAGGGAAGAAGACTAAAGGGCAGTCAAAGAAGCAGGCCAACAAAGCTACAAAAAGACCAGCCTCAGATGGTAAGCAATGATTGCAGAGTATATATCCTATTAACATACATTTTAATATTGGAAATCTTGAGAGAATCATAAGAAATTAAAAGAAAAGGGTTTTTGTTGTTTGGGGGGAGATGGATCTTTTCATACATTTTAATAGTGTCAGAGCCATAACAGAAGCAATTATGGTATCCTAAATGCTAAAAAGTCAGATGCTGCTTTATGTGGGTATCTTCCTTCTAAATATTGCTGGTACTCATTAACTCTTTTTTAACTGGTTCTATTTAATAGTTTTAAACAGAACTGTGAATGTCTGCTGACATTTTTTTTTTAATAAATATAGATGAGTGTCCAAGTGCCTCTAAAGTGTTCAAAGCATCAGATTCAGCAGAAGCTGTCGAGGCTTTTCAACTCACCCCTCAACAGCAGCACTTAATTAGAGAAGACTGTCAAAACCAAAAGCTATGGGATGAAGTGCTTGCATCTCTTGTGGAAGGACCAGTATGTACAGTTTTTTTTTAAACAAGAATGTTCTACTATTAACAACTAATGAAAAGTAATTTCCTTATGAAGTATGATTTTTCTCAAGCCAGTCAAAATTGACTTCTATTCAGTTTTATCATTCAGTGTCACCACTTTTCAGAAATATCACAGGCAATAAGTTTAAACCTCTTACAGTTTGGATTTTTATTTCTGTATGTGTGAAAATAATAATTTACATTGAGGTACTACTATTCCTGGGAATAATTTTCAGTTGTGAAACAGTCAGCTGAATCTAAAATTCACCAGGAAAGTTTTTGTTACAGTTCAGTTATCCAGTAGCATATCTCTTAAGCAATTTGCAAAACACATGTGTTCAACTTAGGGATAAAATGAACCAGAATTATTTAAATATTTTACGTTTTTAAATTTTTTCCCCTCTGTTTGGTATTCATAAAATTTTAAAATAAAAAGAATTACAAGGTTAATGTTTGGATTGCATATTCAGCTGTGTTCTACAAATGAAGCTTAAAAAAAATTCCCAAAGTTGGAGACTTCAAATATAAATAATCAGTTCTTTCCTATTTGCTTTTATTGTGTTATTAATTTTGCTTATAAATGTGATCAGCTATTAGATATTGACCTCTTGTTTTTTACAATACAGTTAGGTTTTTTTTCCCCTTTTCAAAGTATTGTGATGTGCAGATATTGTGGGTAAACTCTAATTAAAACTTTATCTTATCATCTTTTAGTAATTTCTTCCTTCTAGCATTCCCTTTATTTTTCTCATTGCATTAGCTAGAAATTCTCATGTCTGAAGTGGAGTTATCTCTGTACTTTTTGTCTAGAGTTGAAGGAAACTATAAGGGTTTTTGTGTTGCATTTTGTTAGGGAGATAGTTGACATTATTATATTAAGAATCTTCCTTATAACTAATTAGAACAAATTTTAAAATTTTAAAAAATATAGAAAAAAAATCTTCCTAATATCTTTTTATATTGTTAGAAAGTGAAGTTTAGTGAAACTTATCAAAAACTCTTTAGATTTACATTGGAATCATCATTCTCTTTGCTTGTAAATGTGATATGTTGGGTTACCCTTGATAAAATGAGTCATGTTTGGAAGACACAGGAAAGTGATTTTACTCTCTGAGAAGTAAAAAAGAAGTTTGCTTTCTAGCTCAGAGACTCAGGCATACTATAACTGTTAGATGCATTTTCACTTAGGATACAGAAATCAGTTGTTAATCAGTGTCTAATTATTCTCTTATTGGGGAGGATACATCTGGTTAGTGATAATTCAGGTGAGTCTCCAATATGGGGGTATGTAGGGGACAAAGTAGCAGATACAGAGGGAGCAAAAGTCACCTGAGGACATGTGAAATTCTCTTCCCTGTGGGTATTGTCCTGCATATGACAAGATCTGACCTACTTAGGTCAGATTAATATGACCTTGCTGCTAGTGATTACTCTGGACATCTATGTAATGTTACCCTGGACACGTTTCATATCTATTCTCTTCAGATAAACCAGAAGCATATTTAATAAGCCAGGAAAACAAGTTGTAAGCCAATGATGACTTTTATATAAATATATGTGTATACATTTCTGACCAAATTCCCTCTATGATTGACAGCTACAACTACTCAGTAATTTCCTCTTGCTACTCTCTTGTGTATATACTGCTGACTGAAGTTCTGTCTATACTACTTAAATATACTGGACTTGTGTCTATAGGACTTTACATACATACTGTCTCTGACCAGAAGTCTCTCCTTTGCTATATTCATGTGTCTCATTCATTTATATACTTCTTCATGCAAATGTTATACCCTCGGAGGAGCCTTCTCCACCTACCCTTTTCTAAAACAGCTTCTCTTGAATTTTTTGCTTTAACTTGCTTTGTTTTCTCAGTATCCACTATCTGAAATTAATTTATTTTTTGTCTCTTCTTCTATAGGAATGTAAGTTTCATTAGAACAGATACTTTTTTTTTGTCTGCTCTTTAACAGGAATGTAAGTTCCATTAGAGAAGAAGCTTTTTATTATCACTATGTAGATGAGTATCTAGCATGTTATGAAACCTCAAAATATCTATATTATATACCCATATTTTAGACACTATGGAGGTAGAGGTACCAGGAAAATATCAGTCACTAACAAAGTAGCTTGTCAAAGAGAGGAGGGTGCCTGGTATAACCAAGTTTGGGTATTTTTAACACCTCTCCCTAAGTGCCATATTCCTTTAGTGAATTTATTATTCACTTTCATAATCCATGTTAACATATCAATATCAAGGCATCTTTTGAAATGTGATACTTTTTAAAATTCTTATAAATTCTACTTTTTCTATTTATAAAAAAGAAAGACATAAAAATACTCCCTTACTACCAAAAGTAATTGACTGGAAGATCATCCTTATAACTATTCAAAAAATGCCTTTTTTTCTCCTAGTTAAAAATAAAATAAGCAGGGTAAAATGGAACCAGTAATAGCTTCTGAAGATATAGGGTATCCATTTGATCGTGTTTGCTTTAGATGGCTCTATTTTTTATAATCTTATCCCACTTCAGGTAAACATTAGCAATAGGAAAAAAATAAGATTTGGGAATTGAGGCAAAATATTACAGAAAATTTTAGAAAAATAAACATGTTGACACTTTGTGACATAGATACTACTAATTATTATTACCTAGTGTTTTCTTTTTAATCTTCAAAAAAATGAAGTTTTATAACAACAAAAAAAATTGACTAGATAATGCCTTTCATATACTAGAATGCTGATGGATAAAAAGATCAATATGTAATAACTTTGAGACAAGCTACCCATAAATTTTTGGTTGTTTCTTTTGTTGTTGTTTGCAGTGCTGAGCATTGAACCTAGAGCCTTCTGCATGATAGGCAAGTGCTCTACCACTAAGCTACAACCCCAGCTCCTGTTTTGTTTTTGCTTTTGTTTTTTAGGTGAAAAATAGTTATCCCTGGAATATGAGATTTAGTGGGACTTGGGGGTTTCTTCAATTTCTTTCATATGTTTGCTTGTTTTAATTAAAATTACTGCTTGGAGCTAGGCACCGTGGCATATGCCCGTAATTACAGCTTCTTTGGAGGCTGAGACATGAAGATTGTGAGTTCAAAGCTGGCCTCAGCAACTTAGCAAGGCCCTAGGCAACTCAGCGAGACCTTGTCTCTAAATAAAATATAGGGGCTCGGGATGTGGCTCAGTGGTGAAACACTCCTGGGTTCAATCCTCAGTACCAAAAAGAAAAAAATTAGAACTTGGTTTTCTTAATAGAAAACATATTAAATGTGGAAACATTTTTTCCTCCTGATAATTTAGAATTCCTTCAGTATATTATGAACTGATAACCTTTTTTTCTTCCCCTTGGGTACCATGTAGAATTTTCTGAAAAAATTGGAACAGTCTTTTATGTGTGTTTGCTGCCAGGAGCTAGTTTACCAGCCTGTGACAACTGAGTGCTTCCACAATGTCTGTAAAGTAAGTAGAATTCCCCTCTCACTTTACCTTGATAGGGCTGAAAGAACACTAAACTGTATACCTGCTTTAGCACATGAAGAAGCATTTTTTCATGAAGGAGAATAGGAACGTTACCTGTTAAGAATGTTAAGGAACATTACCAGTTAAGAAGCATTTAATTACATCTTTATAGTAATTTAAGGTAATAATAATTTTAATATATTAACATATTATTTGAAATAAAATAATTCTAATATAATAATATACAAATATATTTTAATAATATAATACTAATATATTATTTGAGGTATTCTACTATTTTTGGAATTATTGAAGAGGGATTGAAATGGAAAAGAAACTAAGTATCATTGCTCCTTTCTATGTAATGGCTTATATATGTTTTATATATTATAGTGCAAACTAAAATGATTTCATGCACTTAATTTTTAAAAATTTTAAATAGTTTCATATACATAATACTAAAATCTAAAAAGCATCCTGTTTCTGTAGGATGTTCAAATGAATTGAGTATTGTGTTATCAGTGTGGTATAAAAGGAAAATTTGAATTTTAGTCAAGCCAAAGTTGGAATCTTGTTTACTGATTGATGGTTTTGTACCCTGACCTAATTTCAGAACTTCAGTTTCCTTTGTAAAATGGAAACAAACCTCCTTCAAATGTTATTGTACCTGACCTTGTGTTAATTCTCTATTTTTAGTACAGCTAAATATATTTTTGGAAGATCCTTTATATGTAAAGCAACTTGATGAAATACGTAATTTAGTTTTAAGCAAGAGAATTCCAAAAATTTTTTTTCCTTCTTTAGGGCTCTCTCAGAAAAAAACAAGACTAAAATCCAACATAAAATATTAGACTAATTGAACCATACATACTCTCTAACACCATTATTTTACTAAATAAAGAAACTGAAACACAGAATAGTTAAATCATTTACCTAAAGTCTCACAATGTGTGTCAGGTGGAACTAAAGTCATGACTATAGTGCAGATTCAGGCCTTGATGGCTGTTTGTATATTTCTCTTGTTAACAAAAATTAAACTTCAGATTTCTGTTTAAAAGCCTAAGATGGTGAGTTCATACTTGACCCTCTGATGGAATTGTGTGTGTATGTGTGTGGTTCTTTTTTTTTTTTTTACTTTAGGATTGCTTACAGCGTTCTTTTAAAGCCCAAGTTTTCTCTTGCCCTGCTTGTCGGCATGATCTTGGCCAGAATTACATCATGATTCCCAATGAGATTCTTCAGACTCTACTTGACCTTTTCTTCCCTGGATACAGCAAAGGACGATGATCTACCTACTTCTGTGTTATTCCTGGTAGCTTCTTGGACAATAAAGAATCTAAACTGGTTGGGGAGGGTGGAAGCAGTGGTGGACCATTTCTCTCACGTTCTGAAGCAGCTATTCCTCTTTCCTACATAGCCATCACCTTGTGTGTAGTAAGAGGCCCATTTCTCAGCTGTCTTTTAAATATCAAAAGGTAGTTCCTGTCAGTAACAACTAGTTTAATGAGTTAAAAAGTCAAAGCTTCAGCTCTAGTTGATATCCAAGTTTGATTTATTTTGCAACTACCTCAGGACAGAAAAGATTTATGGGGATTTTAAAAATCATTGAATAATTAGTTAAATGAGATTTTAGCTACACACTGCCTCCCAAATATTAGTTGTGCCTGGTTATTGTAATTTGATTTTACAGAAAAGGAGATGACACTTGAGATTCTTGGAATGAATGCAGCTTCTGTATTATGCATACTACTTTTTTTAAATGTCTTTTCCTCCATTACAAGTGTGTGTTTTGCAAAGAAAGTTCATTTTTTAGCCCATTTTGTGAGCTCCATTGTGCTTTTTTTCCTGGTGTTTTATGCAAGTTGACTACTAATGACTAATGAGAACAATATGAATGCATTGTTGCTGCATTAAGTGTAATGTGGTGTGGTTTTGCAATTAAAAGAGGTATTCTGATGTTCTAGTTGTAAATGTTCATAAAAAGCCACTTCTGTACTAGTCAAACTGCTTTTAGTGAGTCTCACCAGTGTTTTTACATCTGCAGAGTATTGAGGGCTGCGCTAACTTTTGAGAGGTTTGAAATCGCTTCATATTGTGATCCTAAATTTTATATTCACTATATTCCTTTAAAGTATACCTTAATAAATATTTTATGATCAGAAAAACGTTCATTTTGCTTTACTTTTCTACATTTTTCTGGCTTATATTAGGGTTTTTAAGGATCAATTATTTCCAGAGATTTTTGTTAGGTGTCTTTATTGAAACAGACTTTTTTTTTTTTAAACCCTGAATTTGATAATGAGAACTAGAATGAAGTCTTAAGCACTAAGGACAAATTTCATCCTCACCGATTTTTTTTTTTATTCTTACTAAAAATGGGAAATTTTTCAAAATAAGAACACAGTGACTATTCTTTTATCTGTTACTCCTATCTTTTGTTCACCTCTAATATAATGAGTGCTTATTTCAGACATGAATATTTTAAAACATTGTACTACTCGTTATACTGTTGTATTTTCATCAGAGAAAATTTTAGATGCAATTGAGTAAGTTTTCTCACCCCTAGAGTCATAGATACATATATCTATAAATAGATATAGCTATAGATAGATAGATAGATAGATAACCAACATTTATTGAATATTTAATCTCTGATAGTTACTTGTACATTTTTATGTGTATTTGTTTGACCCTACAAAACAACTCTAAGAGGCAGGTATTATTACACCCATTTTTGGATGAACCTCAGTGGCATGGTGAAATTAAATAACTTGCCAAAGGTTATAATATGCCAAATAAGTGGCAGAACTGTGCTGTAAGCTACATAGACTCCACTACATAGACTCTCACCCTTGAATATATAACATACTAGTTTCATTGCTTTCCTGCATTCAATTAAATTCAAAACTGGGTTCTGAGAAACACTTATAGCATAGTGATTAGGAGATGACAATGATTCCAACATTGGTAAGTTATCCCCAAATTTGTGAAGAATCAAGTTTAATTAGAGCCTTCTTAGATTAAAAGTGAGTCATTAAGTTGTATTATCAGTGCTGCATTCCTTCCAGCATAGGCCATATTAAATGAAGGGTGGGAAATATCCCCAAGTTTCAGCTATTTAAACTAGTTTAAACTGATGCTTTTGTTAGCAAAATAACTAAATCTCATAGTTATATGTTTTCTTAATTGTGCTATTATAACATGACAGAATAGGAGAAAAGGCTGCTTATAGCTTAACACATTCGTAAGTACCAAGAATGGCCCAAAGGTAAGATGTGTGTGTGTGTGAGAAAGCTTTTTAATTTTTTCTTTTTACATAAATACTGTAGTTTGTGCTTACGGACTTTTAAGAAGAAAAACCACAATACTATTGTCACACATTTTTTTATATTTATTTTTTAGTTTTCAGTGGGCACAACATCTTTATTTTATTTGTATGTGGTGCTGAGGATCGAACCCAGAACCCCGCGCATGCCAGGCGAGCGTGCTACTGCTTGAGCCACATCCCCAGCGCCATATTGTCACACATTTTTAAAAAATAAACTAATTTCTTTACATCATCCAGTATCTAGTAAATTTTCCAATTTCCTTTGTCGCGAGTGTTGGGTATTTTATTTTTAGTTGGTTTGTCTGAATTAGGGATCCAAATAAAGACCTCACATTGTGATTGCTGTCACTTAAGTATTTTTAAATCTATATATGTCCCCTTAATATTTATCCTCTTAAATCTTTTTTTTCTCTCTTTATTTACCATTTATACTTTGCATGTTGAAATTGAGTTGGTTCTGAAATGCTTCTGAACAAATAGATTTAGGTGAGGTAGCCTTTTGGTGTAGCTTAAATGTTTATCTTTATTTTCTGTGAATTGGTAGTAGAATTAAATCATGATCTGATTTGGATTTGACTTTGGGGAGGGGGTAAACTTTATAGGTTGTATAGTTGTCCTTCAGGAGATATAATATCTGAGGGTCGGTAAGGCTTAAGTTTGAAAGATGAGCTTTAAAAATAATCTGGAATTTAATACACTTAGTTTATCAGACATACACGCGCACGCGCGCACACACACATACACATACACACACACACGACAGTTTAGCTAAAAGAAAGGGCCTTACCTCTTTACTTATGGCTCTGGATTTCACTATATAGCTTGCTTTACAAGAACTGGGTAGAGTTCTATTCTGCCTTGCCCATTGCCTGCTATTTTCTCATTAAGGATCAAACCTTTCCCCAGAATTAAGCTTAATGGTCCATTTACCCCTAACATACATTGAAAGAGTTACTCTTGCTTGCCCACTGAATTCTTGATCCCCACAACTGGACTTTAAGAATGCCTGAATGGACCTGATATCTAGTAACCTGGTTTAATATGATCCTATATTGGGAGAGTGGAGGTGGGGAGATTAACCAAAAAAACTTAAATACCAGTCACTGGATATAAGAAATTGAAAACTACTCAGAAGGACCAAGCAGACAGATGACTGCGGAAAAACTGAATGAAAGAATAGGGCTGGAGATGTAGCTCAGAGGTAAGAACACTTGTCTTGCATGTGTGAGGTTCTGGGTTCAATCCCCAGCACCAATGGGGAAAAGAAGAAAAAAAAAGTTTTACAACTATATCCTAAAGTATGAAGTTGTATTGATAGAGTAAAAACAAGCTATGTGAAGAGTAATTTGAGAATAAGATTCTCTGAACTAAACATGATTGTATAAATAAATGCAACAGACAAAACAGAATGGATATTGCCAAAACTTGAATGTATTGCCAAGTAATTTGTTGCATATGGATATGCCACAGTTTATCTGTTCATCTACTGATTGATATTTGGGTTGTTTCCAGGAGTTTGCTATTATGAATAAAGCTGCTATGAACCATCATATGTAAGTCCTTGGAAAATAGTTTGACAGTTTCTCTAAAAATTAAATATGCACTTACCATACAACTCATCCATTTCACTAATAGTTATTTACTCAGAAAAATAAAGACATATGTTCAAAGTGATTTATGCTATTGTATATTCATGCCAGCAGTGTTTGAGAATTCTGGTTGCCTCATTCTTGGTTTTATCATTTCTTCTAATTTTTAATCATTCTAGAGAGAATGTAGAGAAAGCAAGAGATGAGTGAATTAAATATTGGTCACAGGAGTGGATTGTGGTAGTCATTTGCTCAAGTATTTTTGAAGTGTTGTTCAAATATTTCTGGATCTGAAGCATACATGATAGGATTATACTTCCTAGTCTTCTTGTGTTTGGGTAGGGCCATGTGACTGGCTGGCAAATATTATAGTTTGGATCTTTTAAAAAAAAAATTTTAGTATGTTCAATAGTAACATGCCCCTTAAAGTTTGTATGAAGTTACTCTGAAAACCACATTCGTGACAAGTTTTTACATTTGTCAAAGGTAATTTTGCTTAAAACGCTGTCGTTGTTATACTTACTTGGTTTTATTAATTTACATGCATGCTTATTTACCATATGGCTAAGCAGGTCTTCTGGATCATTTGTTTTATGTTGACACAAATACTGTTCATTACAACTATTCTGAAAATGTAGAGTTCGCTCACACCAATAGAGGTGAACGCTAAAGTGGGCTTCTGCAATGTGCTGAGGTTCTCAAAAATTACTGTCCTATAATTACAGTTTACAAATGTAGGGATCTTCTTCATGTAGTTTTGCATGTTTAATCAGAGGCATGTTCATACAGAAGCTTTCCTTGTATACTCAGCACACATTTGAATCAGTATGTTTGTGCTGCAATTCATATGCTGTTATAAATCAGAAAAAAAAAATGTTTACTGTTGAATTCACAAAGTTCACCTTTATAGAGGCCACTGCTATAAGATCTTAGTAAAGGCCATTTCTGCTGGGCAGTCACATTCAGAGCTTGTCTCTTGTCAAGAAATTTACAAAGTTTAGTGATTTTTTTTTTTATCAGTTTGTTCTTGGAGATTCTCGGGGGAATTGTCTTCTGTCAATATGTCATCATCCTCAGAAATCACATATATTTTGAAACAATTGGGACATCTTCAGCAATTTGAACTTTGAGTTTGCTGGTTGATTGATTTGGATGAGTCACACTCTTCATCCCAAATTTCTACATTAGATTTTTTGCCTCACTCCACACCTGCTCTGCACACCTCCTAGTGTGGATCTTGAATCCACTCCAAAGGTCTATATGTTGAAGTCTTGGCCCCAGCCCATAGCTCTATAGGGAGGTGGTGGAACCTTTGGAAAGTGGGGTCTAAGAGAAGGAAGTTGAGGTCACTAGAAGCATGCTGTTGAAGGGTATATTGGGACGCCTTTTTCCTTTCTGGCCACTATGAGAGAAATAGCCCTCTTCTGCCGCACACTCCTACCATGATGTACTGTGCTACTCAGGCCCAAAGCAACAGGGCCAAGTGGCTATGAACTGAAAGCTCTGAAATTATGATCCAAAATAAACCTTTTCCATTGTTAGTCACTTGATGGTCTCAGATATTTTGTCACAGTAACAGAAATCTAACATGGAAAATTGGCACCAAGAATGGTATTATTACTGTGACTATTCCTGATGATATGGTTTAGAAGCTTTTGGCATTAGTTTGTGGAAGAGTATGGAAAAGTTTGGAGAAGTGAGCTAGAGGAAGCCTAGAATGCAGTACAAGGAGCTTAATAGGTGATTCTAATAAGGACTTAAAAAAAAAACAGAATGCTGATAGAAATTGAGACAGTAAAGGTAATGCTCATGAAGTTTCATAATGCAAATAGACTCGATTGGAAATTGCACTAAAGGCCATCCTTTTTACACTGGCAAACAATTTGGATACAATTGTATTTGTATACTGAGACTTTGTGGAGCAGAGTTGAAAGGTGATAGACTAGTTTATCCAGTGGAGGAATTTGCAAGTCAGCAAACTATGCAGGCAGTGATATGGGTACTACTGGATGGTTTTCAGCCAAACATGCTGTAAGTATCAGGAGCAAGGGAAACAGCACAAGACTTTGGAAAACTTTCAGATAACTATAAAAGGAGTATGCTCAAAGGTGCTTCCAAGGATGTGAAGTTGCCCAAGAGGTTAACATCATTAAGATTGCAACTACTTTGCACCAGGACAATAGGAAACATACCTTGAAGCCATCTCAGCAGTTCTCACTATTTAAATGAAAGTATAAACTCATTGCTACTTCTTCAGGACTGCCTAGGGAATTGTTTGCCCAATGAGTCATTTTATTTCTCAGAGGTTGTTAGTCTTGATTCAAGCAGCCTAGGTACAGCACAGAGCTTGGTGTCATCCTTGTGATATTGGTTTTGTGCGCATGCAGAATGCAAGACTTAATGGGGTCATAACTTTCACCAAGGTCTCAAAATTTCATTTAAAGTCTATACAGTGTGTGGTAGGGTCAGAGTTCTTGAAATCAGCATCTGACATAGTGACACATGAAGCTGTGGGTGAATCTAAAGCTGCAGGGGAGACTCCAGGAAGTTAGAGATGTCAAGGGAAGCTGTAAATCAAGAGAGTGGCCCTATGTGGGTGGCAGCCAGCAAGGCCATAGGGGCAGGGCTGCCCAACCTTGGGAACCCACATTCTGCCACAGTGTTTCCTGGGTGCCAGACATGGAGACTTAGGAACTAATGTCCCCCGCCCACCACCACCACCGGTTTCTATCTCACTTTGGTATGATCCTTCCCTTCTGTGTCTGTCCCTCCCTTTTAGAATGGGAATGTTTACCCTGTGCCTGTCCCATCATTGTAGCATTGTTGTTTTGTTTTAATAGGGGCTTACAGCTAAGAGTTTGCCCTGAGTTTTAGAAGAGACTTTGGACTGTGACTTTTGAGCAGTGCTATTTTTTAAATTAAATTATTTATTCTCATTTGTTATATATGATGGCAGAATGCAATTCATATTACACATATGGAGCACAATTTTTCAAGTCTCTGGCTGTACACAAAGTATTTTCACATCATTCGTGTCTTCATACATGTATTTAGGGTAATGATGTTCATCTCATTCCACCATCTTTCCTAACCCCGTGGTTCCTCCCTTCTCCTCCCTCCCCTTTGCCCTATCTAAAGTTCCTTCATTCCTCTTGTGTTCCCTCCCCCCATTGCCATTATGAGTCAGCATCTTCATGTCAAAGAAAACATTTGTTGAGCAGTGCTATTTTTGAGCTGTTAAGACTTTGGCAACTCTTCTAGATGGACTGAATGCATTGTGCATTGTGAAATGCACCTTTGGGAGCCAAAGGTGGAATATTGTAGTTTGGATCTTAAATGTCCCACAGTGGTCCATGTGCTTGTCCCCAGCCCATGGCACTGTTAAAAGGTAGTGGAACCATTATGACATGGAACTTAGTGGAAGAAAGATCTTTGGGGGCATCCCTTTGAGGAAGATATTGTAACACCAGCTTCTCCTCTCTTGGTTTCCCAGTCACCATGAAATGAGCAGCTTTCTTCAGTACATGCTCCTGCTAGGATATACTGCATTGCAATAAGCCAACTGACATAAACTAAAAACTCTTAAACTTTGAGCCAAAATAAACTTTCTCTCCTTGTAAGTTATTTATCTCAGATATTTTGTCACAGGGATAGAAAGCTAACACAGCCCGTAACTTGTGAGCAAAAATGCCATGTGTCATTTTAATCAGAGCATTTCATTGCCCTCCAGAGTTTCTCTTCCATGGAGACCAGTAGCTCTGCAGGTTAGACTTTTCTATTAGCTTGGATCACAGAATGAGAATGATAAAACCCCAATCCAACTTGTGGTGGACGTGCAACATGAGAAGTAAAAAAATTTTCAAACCCATGAAATTTTTTATTATTTGCACAGCATGATCTAGGTTTATTCTTACAGAAAAATTCCTTAGTCATCTATAAATATAGAATTATACATTAATTTGTCTTAATTTTCTACCTAGGATTTTCATTGTTTTTAAACTAAGTCTTGGAATATCTAAGTCAATTGACTATGAGCAGTTGAACATGTGGAAGGCACTCTCTAAGGTGGCCTCAATGATTTCCACTTCTTGGTTGTCATGTCTGCTCTAATATACTCCTCTTAAGTATAGGTTGGACTTAGATTCTTTTTAAATTATTAGAATGCAGCAGAAATAACAGGATGTCACTTCCAAGGTTACCACTGGTTTCCAGTTTGGATGCCCAGTCTCTCTTGATTTGGAGGAAGCCAGCTGCCATATTATGAGCTGCTATATGGAGAGGGACGTGTGGCAAGAAACTTATGTCTCCTCCACCTTCAGCAAGCCCTTCAGCCTACCAAAAACCACACAAGTTGAGACTTCAGCACTTTATTGCAACCTTGTGAAAGACCTTCAGCCACAGGTACCAGAAACAGATAATGAATGCTGCTGTTTTTTTTTTTTTTTTTTCATTCTTCTTTTTGTGTTGTTTTAATTCACTAAGTTTTAGGATAATTTGTTAAGCAGCAAAAGATAAGTAATACAAATAGGGTGACCTTAAATACCAGTTTGCCCAGGACAAATCCAATTTGCACTTTTTACTCCAAATGGTTATGAACATTCCCTTTTCCTCTTTATTTTTTTCCCCTTTTCCTCTTTAAAACATCCCAGATACGATAAGATTGGCTCTATTGCTAGACTTAGTTGAGATTTTGATATAAAGAATTCACTTATTTCTGAAATATTCTTTCCCTACCACAGCCAAGGTTTTTTAAATTCATTGGTAGCCTTTTCTTCTTGAAAATATATTCTTAAAAATTCTAGTCCATTATAATGAGAAATGATAACTGGCAGAAAGTCCAGCAATCTAGTGGATATGTTACCTGGAAATTCTTTGTCTCCAAGCAGCTTCTAACTAAATCTCTGCCAGATTCCTAGATGAAATTTTTGAGGTGCCCCTTATTTCATACACAACAACCCTTTATTCTACCTCCCTGGAAGATTGTGAACAATACTTTCTGGTTGGTGTCTACTTAAGAAATCTCATAGGGCTGGGGTTGTGAACAGTATGTATGTCCTCCCAAAACAATGTCTTTCTAAAACACTTCAGCTATATTGTTCCCTCAATTCACATTTTAAAACTTTAAAAACTTCATGTTTTAGATTAATGACTAGGGTTACAAAAACAATAGAGTTCCCATGTACTTTTTACCCAGCTTTCCCCAATAATAGCATCTTATATAATCATAGTAAGTTGTCCAAACTAGGAAATTGGCAAAGACACAATATTAACTAAGGTTTTTGCATGAATTCATTTTGAGTGTATGTGTAGTTCTATGAAACTTTATTACATATATAGATTCCTGTAACCACTCAATATTCCATCATCATTAAACAGTTCCCCTTTTACTACCCCTTTAGAGCCATACCCTAACCTTAACTCATGACAGTCATTAGTTTGTTCACCATTGCTATAATTTTGTCATTTTGAGAATGATAATAAATGGAATCACACAATACGTACCTTTTTGAGGTTGGCTTTTTCTCACAGCATGACAGCCGTGACATCCATCTAAGTTATTACATGCATCAAATAGTTTCATTTTTTCTTAGTTGTAGATGGACACCTTTTTAATATATATTTTATAATTGTAATTAGACACAATACCTTTATTTACTTTTATGTGGTGCTGATGATTGAACCCAGAGCCCACGTGCAAGGCGAGCACTCTACTGTTGAGCCACAACCCCAATCCAGACACAATACCTTTTTATCTTACTTATTTATTTTTATATGGTGTTAAGGATCAAATTCAGGGTGTCGCAAGTGCTACGCAAGTGCTCTACCACTGAGCTACAACCCCAGCCCAGTTTCATTTCTGTTTATTGTTAGGTAGTGTTCTAGGTTTTTCATCCATCCACCCATTTAAGGACTTAGGTATTGTTTCTAGGTTTTGTCTGTTATAAACAAGGCTATTGAATATTCATATACAGATTCTTGCATTTACATAAGTTTTCACAGTGTTGTATGATAGGTATGTGTATAACTTTATAAGAAACTGCCAAACTATTTCCCAGAAGGGCTGTACCATTTTACATTCCTGTCAGCAATATGAGAGATCCAATTGTGCATTCTTACCAGCACTTTTTTTTTTTTTTAGTTGTAGATTTTTATGTGATGCTGAGGATTGAACCTAGTGTCTCACATGTGCTAGGCAAACACTACCACTGAGCCATAACCCCAGCCCCTCTATTGTTATTTTAGCTATTCTAATAGATGTGTACTGGTATCTCATTATGACTTTATTTTGTATTTCCCAAATAGCTAATGTTTAATTATATTTTCATGTACTTAGTTGCCATTTATGTATCCATGAAGTATCTATTGAAGCCTTTGGCCTACTTTCTGATCAGATTTTTTCCTTACTGTTTAGAGTTCTTTCTCTAGGTGAATACTAGTTTTTTATTAGATATTTGATTTGCAGCTAATTTTTCCTGTCCTATTATGTTCTTATCATCTTACCAGGCTATTTCACACAGGAAAAGATTTTAATTATAATACAGTCTCTAATTTATCAATTTGTGATTTTATGGATTATACTTCTGGTATCAAACATAACTTTTAAAATTCTAGAAGAAAATAATAACTTGTACCTAGATATTTTCCCTTGCAATTACTCTTTCCAAAATTGATTTTTCCAAGTTCATTTTCTTTTTGCCTCAAAAGCTTATGTGAGACAATGTAAGAAAGTTTAGAGGTGAAATGATTAGATTATGAGAGTCTTAAACTAATCACAGCATTTATCCCCTGATAAGGGATTAACTGGATGGTAACTGTAGGCAAGTAGGGTGTGCCGAAGAGGTAGGTCGTTGGGGGCATACCTTTGAGGTTATATCCCTGGTGAAGAACTCTAGAGCTTCCTGGTGCCATGTCCTGAGCTACTTTGTCCCATACTCTTCTGCCATGATGTTCTGCCTCCCCTCAGGCCTAGAGTGATGGAGTCGGACATCTGTGGATTGAGATCTCTGGAACTATGAGTACCAAATTAACTTTTCCTCCTCTAAAATTGTTCTTGTCAGGTCTTTTGGTTATGGCAGTGAAGAAACTGACACACAGTTCAGAGTGCATTTTCTCGCCCACTTTTACAGGCTAGACAGTTTAGTTTTCAAAGTCCTTGGGTCTGCCCAGGACTTCCTACAAAGATTTTATATATATATTTGTTTTTAGTTGAACACAATATCTTTATTTTATTTATTTATTTATTTATTTTTATGTGGTGCTGAGGATCAAACCCAGAGCCTCACACATGCTAGGCAAGCAATCTACCACTGACCAAAACCCCAGCCCCCTACAAAGATTTAAAGAATCCTTTTCTCAAGTTCCTTTCTCTCCATTTTCCTCCTTCAACCTATAGTTAGGATTGGTAGAGAGCTGCCACTTTGCAGATGGTCACTCAGTATAGGACAAGGATGGTCTACAGGGCCTTACTCCACAGTCTCAGCCAGACTCAGTGATAAGGGGAATGGGTATTTCCACCCCCACCCCCACCCCCTCCCCATGGTATTTACCTAGAATAGGGAGAATAATCAAATAGACTTTTTCCTACTGAGTCACCTTTTTCCCATTCCTTTGGAATGCTCAGCTGATAAAGAAAAGTAACATCTATGCCATGTTCTAAGCCTGTTTGGTTTGTGTTTAAAATATAGAAAATGACATTCATAACAAACCCTGTACAGTACTGATCATTGTTAACATTGAATTTCTTATGCAACTTCTATTTTTTTGTAGTGCTAGAGATCTAACCCAGGTCCTTGCAAATGATAGGCAAGTGCTCTGTCACTGGAATACATCCTCAGCCCCTATGCTTTATTTCTTAAAAGGACAAAATAATACAAGTAAAGTTGATGAGCTTGTCATGCTTCCCATTCCCTTCTAGAAATTATCATAACTATTTTTTTGTTTTAGATATACATGACAGTAAGGGTGTATTTTGATATATACACACATGGGCTACAAACCATTATGATATTGTTCCTGTTATCGTGGTTGAACATGATATGAGTTGCATTGGTCGTGTATTCATATATCATGACCTTATTGATGCCTTTTCAGCTTATTGTTTGCATGTACACATAGATAAGGATGCATGCAGGTAGCTATAAACAATTTAACTATTATGATGAAAATTTATACCAATGACATTATATATATTCTGAACTGGCTCATTCAGCTTTACCCTTTAGTCTTCTCTTTTAATAGGTATATTTAATCTCTTTACATTTTAAACATTATTTCCCATATTTAGTATTTGGAATGTTTTTAAAAAGCCATTATATTTTTAAATTATGAACTTAATTTACGTAAGTTTTAATCTCAATGATTTATTCATCTGTGAATACTTTTTATTGGGTCTTTTTAATTATATATAACATTAAGGTTCATTTTGACAAAATTATAAATATCCAGAATATAATTTGTTCTAATTCAGTCTCAGTACTTACCCTTTCTTCTTCCCTCCCTCTACTGATCTGCTATTTATAGCTTATTTTTTAATGTCTTGTGGATATACATGAGATTCACTGTTATATATTCATTTTATGTTCATAGGAAAATTAGATCAGTATATAAGTGTACTTTTTCCCCCACATGCTCACCAACATTTATTATTGATATTCATGATAACTGCCATTCTAAATAGAGATGAAATATCAATGTAGTTTTAATTTGCAACTCCCTAATTGCTAGATATGTTGAACATTTTTTCATATATTTGTTGATCATTTGTATTTCCTTTGAGAAGTGTCTCTTTAGTTTTTTTGCCAATTTATTGATTGGGTTACTTGGGTTTTTTTAGTGCTAAGTTTTCTGAGTTCTTTATATATTCTGGATATTAATGCCCTGAGGAACAGGTGGCAAAGATTTTCTCCCATTCTGTAGGCTCTTTCTTCGTGTTTTTCAATTGTTTCCTTTGCTGTGCAGTAAAATTATACTCCAGAGCTATAATAACAAAAACAGCATGGTACTGGTATGAAAACCAATGGAACAGAAGATAGAGACAAACCCACATGTATACAGTTATCTGATACTAGGCAAAGGTGCCAAAAACATTTACTGGAGAAAACATAGTCTTTTTTAAAAATGGTGCTGGCAATACAGAAATCCATATATAGAAGAATGAAATTTAACCCCTAACTCTCACCCTATGTAAAGGTCAACTCAAGAGGCTGGGATTATGGCTCAGTGGCAGCGCACTTGTGTGGCATGTGTGAGGCACTGGGTTCAAACCTCAGCACCACATAAATATGTTTTGTCTATTTCTTCATTCATTGTTTCGTATTGAGCACTTTAAGATGTTTTGTACCTTGAGACCTTTTGGTGACATTCTATGAACAGGAAATTTTCTCAATCTTTGTAGGTTTGAAAATGCCTTTAGATTTTACACTGGTTTTTAATAATTGGTTGGGTTTACAATTCTGTATTGCTAGCGTCTTGTATTCTGGCAGGTATTGTTGAAAAAAATGGTTGTCAATTTGTCATTTCTTTGAAGAATGTGTTTTCTAATAGCTTCTGGGTTTCACTGTAATGAAAGTGTTTAATAATTTGTATTCCATTTAGAACTCATCATTTTTTAAATTGAAACTATACATCTTCAGTCCTGGAAAATTTTTCTTTTTAAATATTGCTTCTCTCAGTTTCTTTCCAGAACTGCTAGAAATTTTCAGTCTTTCCTCCATAACATCTATTACATGTTACACCTCATTATTCCCCCTATGCTGTGTTCTAGCCGATTCCTTCAAGTCATTCTTTCATTAAATTTTCTCATTTGAGAAAATTGTTTTCCAGTTTTTCTCTTCTTGTTTCATAATCTCTTATCTCATTTAAACATACTTATTTCAAAGTCCTAATATTTCTCATTTCCGACTTCTTAAGAGTTCTGACATTCGTTGGTGCTTAACATTGAATTTAAAATTTTTTTATCTGTGAACTAATGTATTGTATCTGTGATTTATTTTCTTCAGATAGGGTTTTGTTTATTGCATGGTTATGGACACAAATGCTTCCCTTGGAGAATGTTGCTTCTTTTAGGGCCTTGCATAGTTTCCTGAAACTAAACCAGATGTTATGTTTTTGTTGAATATAACTTTTTCATTATGCAGATGGTATGAATTGACTTCTTCAGTCACATGCAGTCAAGTTTCTTGTCGGGTGACTTTGTTTAAACCCATGGTCTGAGATGGGAAATTTGTTTTCTGCTATTAACCTGGTTAGTGCATATGGATATTTTGGTCCATTTATTGGAATAGGGCTTTCTCAATTCTAAGTGTGCCCCATTTCTCCTCCTTCATGTTCACTATGACTACAGTCTCAGTCCCTAACATTCAATCAGTGAACCTCCTGATTACTAAGGTATATATCTAGTCCTGGTACCTCCACAGGCCACATTTAAAGTTATGTGGGTTCTCTCTCCAATTCTGCCACCTCAAAATTTCCTTTTCTTCCTTTAGAACCTGTGTTTTTAAATAAGAATATTTTGTCAGTATGTTTATGTCTTAGGAGCAAAGATGAATATTCCCCACATCCATTCAGTCTGTCTCTAAAAAAGAAGAGTTAATTGATATTTTTAACTTACCATTCATACTCTCCTTCGAGGTAAATGGCATTATCTCCATTCTACAGGCAAGGAAGAAGTTATGCCCTAAGTCAAAGCTATCCAATGTTGGGTCTAGAATTTAAACTCAGGGATATTACTCTCCACTAAAGTATTTGACAAACAAGTTGGATACTCTTCCAAAGAGAAATAATGTGCAATCTGACTAAACTGCATATAAAAATACCTGAGAATCATTATTGTAATTTCTTTTAGACACTTCTCATTTTCAAACCATAATCCCTAAGTGCAATTAACTTCTGGGAAATAATGAAACCGTTTAGGGACCTTTGTTCAATTTTTTGGCAATTCCCATAACTGCCTCATGCTCAGTAGCATTAAACTTCAGATTGACAGTACTTCTTTGGCTGATGCCATCACAGGCTAAAACCTATCTTGATAAAATAGAGAAATAGCATTGCCAGCTAGCTTTCCACTTATACCTTCCAAAATGGTTGGCACCACATTCTGTACTCACTGATGTGTTATTGGTAAATCTGTTTAACAGACTACCCAACTGTCTCCTTCCATGGAAATATTTCTCATTGTCTTTTGAAATGTATCTGAAGCAGCTTCTTTTGACCACTAAAAACAGATTTTTTTATTTGGGGGATCTTTAATATTGTGGGTAGTTCATATTGGACGAAACATCTTGAACACAAATAAGTCAACTTTTTTCTCTTCCTTCCTTATGCCTTTAAGAAAGAATGTATATGCATCTAGTTCTTTGGCTGCTTGGTCTACTGTAGTGAGTAGCAGTTTTGGATCAAGCTCTCAATGGTATCAGCATTGGGGGAAAGTCTGCACTCATCCCAATGCCTTTGGATTCCATCCTGTTTTCTGGAAGTTTATGACTTTGGCTGTTATTTAAAGCACTTAAGTCTTCTGAGTCTACCAAGTTTTTTGCTTTGTTTTTTCAAATGATCTTCAATAACACTTTTATTTTAAAAAATTTAAAATGCCATATCCAAGTATACACATATTTTTCAATGTAGCAAACAGATCAAAACCACAGTAAAATTACTATTGCATCAGTTTTGAAAGCTCTAGACCTCTTAGAGCACCTAGGAAGTTGTTTCCTTTCATGTATTTCTGTTAAAAAAAAAAAAAAAGTAATTTTTGTTTCAAACCCATAGATCCTATTGAATGCAAAAGAAATTATACACAACCTCCAACTCACATTTTTTAAAAAATATTTTTAGTTGCAGATGAACACAAAACCTTTATTTTGATTGTTTAGTTTTTTTGTTTTTTTTTTTAATGTAGTGCTGGGGATTGAACCCAGTGCCACATGTGTGCTAGGCAAGTGCTCTACCACTGAGCCACAATCCTAGCCCTACAACTTGCATTTTAGAAGTTAGTTTGAAAGAGAAATGAAAGTATTTCTTGGTCTTTGACTTGATGCAGGTGGGAAATGAAATGATCTTGTTTGTATGAATTTGTACAAATATTCCCCATTGGAACAATGATATAGAGAAAAGGGGTTGGTTACCTGGTTAGCCTATCAAAGTCTATTAAACCATAATTGAACAGCACTGTTTCTTGTAAAAAAAAAAAACAAAAAAAAAAAACCTTTGTCAATTCTAGGTACCAGAGACTACCCATCCCAAACTGACTACATTTTTTTAAACAAATGTTGGTATGGGTGACCTGACAGAATTAGAACTTCTAAAAATTAGGAAATTAGGGGGCTTGGGGTCGGCCTCAGTGGTAGAGTGCTCGCCTAGCACATGCAAGGTCCTGGGTTTGATCCTTAGCACCACATACAAATAAATAAAATAAAGGTTTAAAAAGAAAGAAAGAAGAAATATATCTAAAAAAAAATTAGGAAATTATCCCTATGCCCAGGAGATTATATGTTTGAGAGGTAAGGAATGGAAGTGGAGAAAAGCTTCAGGTGAAAGGTACAACATGTCTGAAGGTTGAGAAACTCGTTTGGCAAACTGTGATAATGGCCGGAAAATTTAGAACCAGAAGTACTAAAGGAGTAAGAGAGAGGAAGATGATGTACTCAGTGCCCCAACAGATGGGAATTACACATTATGAACAGAAGAAAAGGGTTGGGATTGTGGCTCAGTGGCAGAGTGCTTGCATCGCACATGTGAGGCTCTGGGTTCAATTCTCAGTGCTGCATATTTAAAAAAAAAAAAAAGTCTGAAGAGAAGGAAAGGGAAAAAAAGATGCAACAGTAAGAAAATCAATCATTGACACCCACAAATACGCTCAATATTAATCATACCTCCTACATTTACAGTAATGAACAAACAGATCCTCCATGCTGAAACATGCAAAGTGAACAGGAGTCATGCAAAAGTGGCTGAGGAGAGTGCTCCAAGTAGAAGATGTCATATGAGCCAGGACCCAGAGGTGGGAAAGAATGGCACAACCATTAAGTAAATATGTGAGTGATTTAATAATGAAGGACATATGGTTCTCTTTGACACTCTTAACTACCAGCATTTGCCTCTGATACATTCTAGAGGCATGACCAGTTGGATGGCCAGTTGTAGAAACAACTTTGACCCTCAACTACTAATACTTTGACAAAATAGAAAAGAACCACTCTTTGCTTCAATTATTTATTTTCATTAACTGGTACTTCCTGAGAAGGAGCTGCTGCATGCCCTGATGGCTAACCTGTATTGAGAAAACAGTTTTCCAGCTCAGGAAGGGCAAAGGTTCCAAGTTTGCAGTCACCATAACAGTGTCATATCCTGTTTGGGCTGACAAGCGCTAGAGCTGGTCAGCCTAGGCCACACCAGCTTGTGTCCAAGAACATCTCTCCATACCTCCCTTAGGTAAAAGTGGAAAAGATTTCAAATGAGATATTTCAAACATTTCACCTAGAATTGTAACTGAGATGTAATTAAATATTAATTACCATGTAAAAGAGAAACCATGGAGCCCATTGTTTCTTGACTACTTTGTTAGGCTAACATTGTTTTACAAACTTTTTTAGAATTCAATAGGGCACTCAGACCTTTTGTCCAGATCATTAGTGATACTGAGTAATTGTTGGAGTAACCGGCCAGACAAGGAATCAAGAAATCAGTGTTAGAGCAAGTACTTGATAATTATCAAGAGCACCTCAAATATTTGCTTTTGGGGGGAGAAAGTCATGGCAGGCATGCTAGTTGCCTACCCAAAACCTATTCCCCTTTCCTTTCACAAAGTGCTGATTTTGTCTGGGGCAGTAGGGTGCCCAGGTAAAAGACCTCCCCTTAGTCCCTTGTAGTTAGGAGTGGTGATCTGAAACAATACTGGCCGGTTAAAAGTAAGGAGTTCCTAGATGGACCTTCTTGAAAAGCACTTCAAAAGAGACAAAACTTCAATAGAATGTGCCTTTTGCTCTTTCCCCTCATTCCTATCTTAAAGGGCTATGTGATACCTGGATGTGCAGTAGTCATTTTGAAATGTAAAGGCAGGCAGAACAGCAAGACTGACAGAGCATCAGCCCTTGGCTGGTTAGCTCTGGACTTAAAAAAAAAAAAAAAAAAAGCTGCTATTTAAATTGAAATTCTGTACTTGAATTTTAGTTACATGCATCCCAACACAATTCTAAATGGTCAAAGTAACCTTCAATGGTGACCAGGACAAGCAAGCTTTCTTTAGCCAAAGGCAAAACAGATAATATAACTATGGCTCTTGGGTTGGGTACTCTTGTTGCTCTTCAGTTCCCCCTGAATCTGGAGTGTGATAGGGTAAAATTATAAAATGGAGGGCATTCTTCAAATTGAATTGTTTATTAGAATACTAATAAATGCAGATAAAAAATCCACACACAGAAAATGAACACACTTAAATGCTATTACAGATTAGGCAAATTAGTCAGGAAAAAAGTTCTTCAGTAGATATAAAATGTAAACATTTGCCCTGGGATTTCCCACAGATGGCATAGTCCATGAGGACTTATTTGGAACAAAAATGTGACTATTGAATTTCCAGTAAAGCCTCTAACTTCTGCAAACTTGCCACATTGAAAAAGTTCCTAGCACACTCAAATTTTTCTATGCAAAAAAATAAATGGCTTCCAATCAACTGGATACAGAGTATTGAAGCAAAAAAACCAGACTTCCAACAGTCAGCTGCCACTCACTATGCTAACTGTATTTACATTAACCTTGAGAGAGATTATAAAAATATAAAGTACATAAAACCCTTACTTGAGCCTGGGTGGGAGATGAAATATTTATTGCTTATCAAATGCTCCAGGGAGAGACATCAACTTGGTAGCTTGAACTTAGGGAGAGAATATTAAGAAGAAGCTCTCTTCTGTTCAGAAAATGGGGACTCATAAACTTCCATGGGTGGGCAGGTACAGACCAGGTGCTGATCTCCATATATGTCATCAATCCGGGCAATGGTTGGCCAGAATTTGTTCTCTGGTTTCACAAAGGGCTGGAAAGGACAAAAGATGAAAATACTAGGGGATATTGTGAGCATATGTTCTTGGGGAAAAGGAAGGTGCAAAGATATTCCCACAGCCCAAAATACCATTAGCCCAACAAGTACTAAAAGCTATTCTGTCAAAAACAACAAACATCCAGTGCAGTGGTGCACACCTATAATCCCAGGAACTCAGGAGGCTAAGGCAGGAGGATCACAAATTCAAGGCCAGCCTCAACAACTTAGCAAGGCCCTATGCAACTTAGGGAGGCCCCACCTCAAAATGCAACATAGAAAGGGCTGGTATGTTGCTCTCTAGGTTCAATCCCCAGTACCCCCAAAAAACTTCAACTTTTGCCTTAGTAGTGGCAATCCTATAATCCCACAACTTGAGGCTGAGGCAAGAGGTTAGCAAGCCAGCCTCAGAACGTAGCAAAAACCTGTCTGGGACTGGGGCTGTAGCTCAGTGGTAGGATGCCCCTTGGATTCAATCCCCAGTAATGCATTAAAAAAAAAAAAAAATTCCAACATTTGAGCCTTGTCCCTATGTCACTCCCAACAGACTACAGAGTACCTTCTTCATATAATCTGTAAGAAGGCAGAGTGCACTTGGGTCCATTTTTTGTTGAATGGCAGTAGAAAACATGTTAATCACAGAGATCCCCTAATATTCAGCTTTCTTCTGTACCTCTGTTACTGTGGGTTCCAAACCTGTGGTGAATGTCCTACTTCTGACCTCAGGCACTGAAGCCAGGGCCTTTGCCCTGTGTTCATCACGACCCACCTATCACAAGGTGTGCCATATAGGGTTTCTCTAATGAGGCTGTAGGAAAAGGATCCCTCAGGAGATGTGGCTTAGGCAAGTAAACACCAACGCAATTGCCACATTCAGCTTCAGAGGAGAACTTACAAGTGGGAATGCCGCCACCTCTCTGGAATATGGACGATCCCAGTGGGAGGATGTGACACAGGTCAAGGAGTGTGGAGACATCTGAGAAAGACAAGGATGACAGTCAGCAGTGCACTGCCTTCTGCTCTACGCAACAGTCCTCGAGCTTCTGCTGGAAGCCCAGAGAGAGGAGTTGTCTTTCAATTTGGGGGATAGGAAAATTTTTGATGATATATTTCAGTTATTAGAAGGGTAGGTAATAATAAGCATATCTACCACCCAGCAAGGTGACACGAACATTTTTTCATACTTGCTTCACCTTTTAAACTAAGACATTACATAGTTAAAGCTGTAACTCCCCTCTGCAACTCATTGCTTGCTCTCCTCATCAGTGATAATCACTGTCCTGAATGTAGTGCTTATCAGTCTCATGTTTTTAACATTAATAAACAGCAAATAGCACAATTTGGCTCATTTTTAAACTTATCAATCTTTGAGAACCATTCTCCATCTGTTTCTGTAACTCAGTATTATGTTCTTTGAGATATCTATTGCCATTTTTAAAAATAGTCTAAATCCTGGAAGAATCAATATCTGGGGAGAAAAAAGAAATGACAGTAAAAATATATTCCTCACATTTAGCAAGGGCCTGCCTTCTCTTAGGCGGTGGCCCCTACATGCCAACTTGCTTTAGTTCCTTGTTTTCTAGCTTAGAGCCACGGAGATACAACCATAGCCTTCATGGTATGTTCCATTCATGGTTCTCCAGCCCAATGTCTGGACCTAACCAAAACTTAAGACCCTAACCAGATATAAAATTAACATGCTATAGAAGAGGTAGGGTAATGCCTAACAAACTTTTCTCCAATATGGCTCATATACACTGCAAAACATCCAGGGCAGATCAAATGTTCTCAGAGGCCACTGTTCCAATACAAGAATTTGTATTTATACAGTTAGAATTTATGCACTTCTGATTTATGCCATCATTTCACTACAATGCATGAGAGACTTAGAAGGATAAGAATGCTTCAAGTCCTTCAGTATCCACTGCCTCCTTTGGCAATCCGTTGGGTACGTGTAGGTATGTAGCTCCCACCCCAACATTATATCCGAGGAATCAGTTTGCTCAAGAAATGGACTACACCTTCTCAGAAGAATTATCTTATTCTAGGCAAGACTATCTTCAGATGAGAGTTCAGTAGTTGCCAGCAGACTGTCCAGACACCATTTCCTACTCTATGGGACATCTGAATAAAGTATCAGCGCTGACGCACCTTTAATGGATTGACCCTAGGGTCGATGCGGCCCTCTTCAATGTCAGCAATTTCCTGCCGAATGTTGATCATGGCATCACAGAATCTGTCCAGCTCTGCCTTGTCTTCTGACTCAGTGGGCTCAACCATGAGGGTTCCTGCCACAGGCCAGGACATGGTGGGGGCATGAAATCCTGAAAAGGGAGATAGAAGAACTTGACTCACTTACTTTGGCCTCCCCTTATAATTTACCCAAAGGAAATCATCAAATAAATGTGTGCACACATACATGCATCTATACATGTATACACATGCATACTGCACATATACATGGGTACACACAAATATACATGGAAATTCATCTTAGCACAGTTATTCAAAGAAAAACTTAGGATATAAGCTAATTTCCAGCAATAGGAATTGGCTAAATAAATTTTACAGGACACCCATACAATAACTGTGAAAGCATTAAAAAATATATAAATTAATATTTGTTAAGTTGGGTAAAACTTCAAAATTAGGTGTAAAAAAAAAGTTACTTATTACCCCACTTTGGTAAAATGACAACAAAAAAGACAAATACTAATGTTAACAGAGGTTATCACCAGGTTTCATTTTGTTTTAGGCTCTTTGAAACTGGATATAGCTCAGTGGTAGAGCATGTGCTGAGCATTCACAAGGCCATGGATTATCCCCAGCATGCACACACAAACACGCGCACATCCCCTCCCCCCCCAAAAAAAAAACACCTTTCTGCAATGATCATACCTTACTTACAAATAACAGAAATAAAAATATAGCCTATACAAATTTAAGTTACATATTGTCCCCATTTTTGTAAGTGAGGAAACTGAGACTTGGTCAGTACAGGGAAAGCATGAATGCAGCATGAGGTGTTTCTGTTTCCAAAAGTTTTTATACGTAAGATGAATCAATAAGAAATATTAACAAAAGATTTCCTGAACAAAAGCAAACAACATTTTTACATTTTTCTGTGGAAAAAAATAATAAAAAATTTTGAGGGTGGTGCTGGGGAATGGAACCCAGGGCCATGTGCATGCTACCTGTGCACTCCTCCTCTGAGCTACATTCTCAGCCCCTCTGTGAGACTTTTAAAAGAAAGAGTAACTCCAAGGCTGATAACACCTGTCAACTAATCTTGCCCCAGACTTCAGTGGTTCCCCAATTCTGGCATGCGTTAATGATGTGGAGTGTTATAGTAATGTCTGCATACCATAAAGATTTATGTCCCCAACATTTTATTATAAAAATTTTCAAACATACAGATAATTTGAAAGCACTGTAGGTGAGTACCCAAATACCTATCACTAGATTCTATAATGTTTGCTTTATCACATTCATCCAGCTTATTTTTGATGCATTGCAATCATCATATACTTAGCTCTCTAATATTTCAATATGCATATCATTAACTAGAATTCAATATTTAGTCACACATTTTTGAGAAAATCTTCAATAAAATGCACAATCTTAACTGTACCCTTTAATGAATTTTAACAAATGCATACACTTGTGTCACCCAGCCAGTAAAGGACTGTTTATTTTTTAATAATAATCTGATTTCATTGAAGTCTACCCTCAATTTACTGTGTGAGCAAATTCAGTCCAACATTTTTAGTGGTCTCCATATCTGAAACTGTCAGAGATGTTTTCAGAGGACATTTCTGGATCTAGACCTTGGTTCAGGAAGTCCAGGGTAGGAGCTGAATCTTAGATTCTGAAAATGAGTCTGATAATTAGTTTGGCCTAAGACAGTATATCCCAAACTTGTCTGAAAAGAGACAGTGGGCACTTGTAAAATATATAGATTAAATCCAGATTCAGTGTTTATGGCTAAGATCAGAACCTGTGTTGTTAATTTCATTTTCCAACTCAATTTTTTTTGGTGGGGAAGGGCAATACCAGGGATTGAACTCAGGGGCACTTGACCACTGAGCCACATCCCCAGCCCTATTTTGTATTTTATTTAGAGACAGGGTTTCACTGAGTTGCTTAACACCTCACTTTGCTAAGGCCTGCTTTGTACTCTTGATCCTCCTGCCTCAGCCTCCTGGCCACTGGGATTACAGGCATATGCCACTGCACCTGGCTCCAACTCATTTTTTTTCCCCAACTCTCATTTATTAACACATGTGCTGAGTGCTGAGGAACCTGGGCTTTGGACAAATATGGAAATTCTATCAAACATCAAAATAGTATCCAAATTGGGAGAGAAAATATGACTTGGACACAGTGAGTTGTGACATCAGTTGCTACCTCTCTCTTAGACTTTTCTCTGTTGGTGTGGTGTAATTAGGTGTGGGATGTAAACAATGCATGCAAGAATTGAAAATCTTCATCTCAACTGGCTATTACTCAATCCCTGGCTGGGTGAGTGAATCAGAAGAACAGAGTTAGTTCTACTATCAGGTAATGGGAGATACAGTTGCTAATTTTATTGGTAACAGCTTTCTTTGGTTTTTCCATTTATTATCAGTGTAATTCTACATAATATCATTCGAGAGGAGTTAATCATACATGCAGGAATCCCATTATGATGTAATAGCAAAACTACTAAAATTTTCACATTCCTTCTTAAAACAAGACATTAAAATTCAGACAGCTCTCCACATCCCTCCAAAGGCAAAGTTCTCCCCACCTTAGCCTTTCTGTGGGTTGAAGGATCCTTGATATTATTCATAGTGTCATTAAGAAAATGTAATTATAATGAGGATGTGGCGAATAAGGGATCTATGCTTCTCAAAATACTTTGGAGAAAGCTGAGTTTTTGTGAAAAGCATATCACCTATTTCTTCATTTCCGGAAGCAGCTGCAACGGCTGTGCCTTGGCCACAGTGGTTGTGTAACTCCAGAGCTATGTGTCTCTTAACACTTCTACAGGTCACCTGCTCTGCTTCCTTCCCTGTTCCACCAGCTTACCTTTTCATGGACCCCGTATTTAATAGGAATGGGAGAGAAGTAGGAATTTATGAGAAACACAGAAAAGGCACAATAATCCTTTTCTTTGGCATTTGAAAATCTAACTATTATGACTCCCTTTCTTGGCTCTGATGCATCCAAGAGGCATGTTTTAATGTCTTTCAAAGGGCAGGAGTGTAGCAATAGAAGAAAATTTTTTCATTATTAAAGGTTGCCAATAACCCTAGACTCCCAATTTATCCCATGAATAAGGATTCCATTTGTTTTTTTGAGGAACTAGTCTGTAGCCAGAAGGGACAGCTGCATGAATGTCAGAAGCTACTTACCCTAAGTCCACTTACCATAATCTTGAAGCCTCTTGGCCACATCCACAGCATCAATATTTGCTGACTTTTTGAAGGGTCTTGTGTCCAAAATAAACTCATGAGCCACAAAACCTGTTCAGGGCCCCCCCCCCCCACAAAAAAATTGTTTCACTTCAAGATTAGCATCAGCTTGTTTTGTCCAAACAAATAATTTAGCTCTTTCTGCATATTAGTGAGGACCAAGAAGCTATGAGCACTTGGTAAGTTTATAGCTGGCAATGAAGAATTCATTGACTCTAATTACATGTGTGTCTGATTTTATTTCACTACCCACCCATGAGCCTGATCACAGCTGATGGGAAGTGGGAGGCATTACTGGAACATTCAGCAGGAGGTATAAGGAGATAAGATTATTTCTACTCTGAGGACCTAAAATCTACTTGCAATAATTAAATATAACATTGTAGTCCTGATCCTTTTAAACTTTTTAATATTTATTGTTTTAGTTTTCGGCGGACAAACATCTTTGTTTGTATGTGGTGCTGAGGATCGAACCCCGGCCACACGCATGCCAGGCGAGCGCGCTACCGCTTGAGCCACATCCCCAGCCCCTCCTGATCCTTTTAAACAAAATATTTCTAGAGCCAAAGATCCACACAGACTTTTTTTTTTAGCAACTTTACCCTCATCATGGACTAACAGTTTCTTCTGGATGTGTGTAAATATATATTAAATATATGTCCATAGGACACATACAGGATTTTATATAATTCTTCAAAAGAGCTTTGGTGTTAGCATGCAGACTGAGAATTAGAGATAGGTCCTATCAAATAGTACACTGAAGTGGCAAGGAAGCAGTGAGGTACAGTCCGCATGGGCAGTTCACTTTGTTCTAATTTGAACGCAGATGAGCTTCTGACCACCCCTCCATTGTCAATTAAAAAAAAAAAAAAAAAACAGTCTACGGGGCCAGGCCAGTAGCACATGCCTATAATCCCAGCAGCTGAGTCTGAGGCAAGACGATCACAAGTTCAAAGCCAGCCTCAGCAAAAACTAGGGACTAAGCAACTCAGTGAAATCCTGTCTCTAAATAAAATACAAAATAGGGCTGGGGATGTGGCTCAGTGGTCAAGTGCCCCTGAGTTCAATCCCTGGTATTGCCCTTCCCCACCAAAAAAAATTGAGTTGGAAAATGAAATTAACAACACAGGTTCTGATCTTAGCCATAAACACTGAATCTGGATTTAATCTATATATTTTACAAGTGCCCNAAAAAAAAAAAAAAAAAAGTGAGTTAATACTTGAAAACAGAAATTTCTGGGGGCTTCCCAAATTCTACAGTCCACCAACTGATGAGTTCTCTTAAGAGAAATTTCTAATCTCTAATATTGTGAGACAATAACGTATCCAACTTGCTTTCCTGACTCTCAGGAAATAAAGAAATAGTGAATCCACTTATGAGCAGAACAGACAAAACTTCCCAAGCCTGTCAAGAATAGCTCCAGTCACTAACAACCCCTGCAGATGGTCTGTGAACTGCTCTGAAGAAACATGAAAGAATTGGTTTTGTTTGGGTGGGGAAAGTATGAGAACCCAAGACACTGAATACACTAAAACTGTTTGTTTTTAAAATACAGTTTCTAACAACAGTGAATTGGTCAAGAGTGTGATTCAAAAACAGAAAGTTCTATTCAAGAGTAGGTAAACTTGAGGGGAGGAGGGGTGCCAAAAAGCAATAGCCACGAGAATGCTCAAGGAGAACACCAGGAGAATACTTAAGAGCTTATCAACTATTAATTTCAGTGCCCTGCTATACTATCCTACCTTTGGAGTCCAGTGTCAGCCTTTGCCCTTTCTCTGAACCTCTGGCTGCCACTAGGTCATTAAACTATGGCAATGACAGAAAGAAGAAGGCTAATGGAAGCTCACTGCTGTGAAGGACATGCAGACAGCAGGAAGGCAGTGATGCCCATAAGGGGGAGAGGAATTGCTTGTTGGCAGGCGGAGAGGAGAGTCTTCCAAGCAAGGGTTCAGTAAAAGCTGAAAGCCCAACTTAGCATGGCTAATACCAAGACTTCATCTGCTAAGGGCCCACCACAGCCAAGTGGTTTGGGAAGAGCTCCATTTTTAAAATGAGGTTCAGATGTTATGGTCTAAATCCGTATTCTATTACATTCAAATGGAAACTTGTGGAACATCAGCATGTCTATCTCTACTTGAGCCCCGAAAAGGATGAAATTTAAACTTGGCAGCCATCAGAGACCAGATACCAAGATATTCATCTTTGCAACTTTTAGGAGAAAGATAAACTTCCTATGGCATTTTGTTGAGTCAGGACAATCTGAAGTAGAAACTGTATAAAATGATTAGTGCAAGTTTTCATTTTCACCAAGTAGCTATTTTTAGCTATGCCTAATTAACTATAGCTTAAGACAAAGGAACATGAAAGAGATAAGAAAAGTGGATGATGGAAAAGCAAAAGAAAAGTGACTTAGTTCTGTTGGTACCACCTCCCCTCCTGCCAATTGTCTTGGGAGGCTGAAAACAAAGGAATATGCTGTGGGAAAATAGGGCTTCCATAAAGCCTTTCTTTCTTTTTTTTTTTTTTATGTTTTAGTTGTAGTTGGACACAATGCCTTTATTTTATTTATTTATTTTTATGTGGTGCTGAGGATTGAACCCAGGGCCTCAAACATGCTAGGCGAGCGAGCACTCTACCACTGAGCCACAACCCCAGCCCCCAAAAGCCTTTCTTAAGGGCAGCAACTGAACTTTGCTTGTCCTATGACCTCAGAGAAACTGCCTAGTAGTCAGTCATGGTAACACACATTTGTAATCTTAGGGTCTTAGGAAGCTCAGGCAACAGAATCACAAGTTTGAGGCCAGTATCAGCAACTCAGAAAGGCCCGAGCAGTTTAGACCATCTTGAAATTTTAAAAATAAAAGGGGGAGGGGGCTTTGGGCATGTAGCTCAGTTGTAAAGCACCCCAGGGTTCAATTCCCAGTAACCCCCTCCCCTAAAATAAGAGGTCACCTAGGAATATTGGAGCTGATTAGGCAATTATTTTGTAAAGCTTGGGTGGGCAATCAAAGCTCCTTCAAGCTCTTCAGTGGTAATTCAGGAATCATCATGAATAGAATCTAAATTTGGCTGTTTCCCTGAAAATGCAATCAGGTACACTAGACCCCTGGTCTCAGCAGGGTCACTTTGGACTGGGGATATAAGGGCCTAGGCCCTAAGGCCCCAGCCGATTTACAAAGCAGAGGCCACCTGGACAGGAATTTGCAAGTAGAGTTAGGTTTGTCTAGGGTAAAAAGCAGATAGGCATATAAGAAACTAAAATAATAAATCACTGGTATACTAATAAAGTTATCTCCTGCTGATGGGAACTCCATTCAGCTCACACAGGGAGCTGAGGACTTCCCATAAGATCAAAAACCTGCAAACTTTCTAAAATGCTTCCTTTAAAAATGTATCATCTTCCCTGAGGTGATTCCTTTCTTTTCTCATCCTAGCGGAATACATACTACTGCTCCTCCAGCCCCACCCTCACCCATGCTTGGCTGTTAACTTCCTTGTTTCAAAAAATCACAAGCAGTTTAGCTGGTATTCAAATCTCGAAAAGAAATGGCTCGTATAAAGGCAAGCCTGGAGTTGATTAAAATGATTGCCTCATAGTCAGACACAATTCCAAAGTCTTCGTTTGAGCTGGTAAACATGATTAAGACGAATGGCAGGCTTCTAATACTGCCATTAGATGTTTTAGAATACAACGTGTTCATTGGGAATGTTCCTATTTGGCGCCCAGAGGAGGGACAGTGGTGATTGTTTTTAGGACCTAAAATACTAAGCCTCAAACTGTGTATTGAATGTGTTTACCAGACCAAATATGAGACAATTTTTAGTTTCACAAACTTTGGGATTGGATAATAAAGTCTGTACCAAATATTTCTGCTTGGAATGAGAAATATTATTTGTTATTTAATTCTGGAGTAAAATGTCAAAACAAATGGAAATTTCATCTATCTTTTTATACCACAAATTCCCCAGGACAGTGAGTGGGTTGGTGGGGGTGGTGAGGGGGTGTGGTCAGTCCCTGTGGTAAAGCTGTCATTTAAATCCTAAGCACATGGCTGTAATGGTCCCTCTCCCGCAGGGTGCCAACCACCCCACTCAGTTTAAATCGCATTCATTCTTTTTTGTTTTTAATTTTGATTTGTTATATGTGACAACAGAATGCATTACAATTCATATTACACATATAGAGCACAATTTTTCCTATCTCTGGTTGCACACAAAGTAGAGTCATGTCTTCTTACATGTACTTAGGGTAATGTTGACCATCGCATTCCACCATCTTTCCTACCCCTATGCCCCCCTCCCTTCCCCTCCATCCTCTCCCCTCTCTCCCCTTTTCCCCTTTGCCATATCTAGAGTTCATTTAATCCTCCCACCCACCCCACAGCATATTATGGATCAGCATCCTTAAATCAGAGAAATCATTCGGCATTTGGTTTTTTGGGATTGGCTAATATCACTTAGCATTATATTCTCCAGCTTCATCATTTACCTGCAAATGCCATATTTTGTTCTCTTTTTTTGCTGAGTAATATTCCATTGTGTATATATATGACATGTTCTTTATCCATTAATCTACTGAAGGGCATCTAGGTTGGTTCCACAGTTTAGCTATTGTGAATTGTGTTGCTATAAACATTGATGTGGCTGTGTCCCTGTAGTATGCTGTTTGTTTGTTTGTTTTACATTTATTTCATTGTAGATGAACACACAGTATCTTTATTTATTTTTATGTGGTGCTGGGGAATGAACCCAGTGCCTCACACATGCAAGGCAAGCACTTTATCACTGAGCTACAGCCTCAGCTTCTGTAGTATGCTGTTTTTAAGTCCTTTGGGTATAAACCAAGGAGTGGGTTAGCTGGGTCAAATGGTGGTTCCATTCCCAGTTTTCCAAGGATTTTCCATACAGCTTCCATATTGGCTGCACCAATTTGCAGTCCCATAAGCAATGTATGAGTGTTCCTTTTTTTCCACATCCTCACCAACACTTATTGTTGTTTGTATTGTTAATAGCTGCCATTATGACTGGAGTGAGATGAAATCTTAGTTTTGATTTGCATTTCTCTAATTTCTACAGATGTTGAACATTTTTTCATATATTTGTTGATTGAGTGTATATCATCTTCTGAGAAGTGTCTGTTCAGTTCCTTGGCCCATTTATTGACTGGGTTATTTGGTTTTTTTGGTGTTAAGATTTTTGAGTTCTTCATAAATCCTAGAGATTAGTGCACTATCTGATGTGCATGTGGTAAAAATTCTATAGTCCTCCACTCCACCAGCAGAACTATCAAAGGGACTCAAATAATGGTACATCATACAATCAAATTAACATTTCAATAATCAGTATTTCATGCCATGGAAAATGCTCGTAAAAGAAAATTTTTAAAAATAGTATAAAAACTGTATTTTTTAATTGAATCAACATAGCCAATGTCAAAGAATATTTAATGCCATGGGGAAATGCTCCTGATATAAGAGGAAGTTTAAAAATAGGATTAAAATCTGTGTTTTAAACACAACCAGGACTGGGGCTGGGGCTCAGTAGTAGCGCACTTGCCTGGCAAGTGTGAGGCACTAGGTTTAATTCTCAGCACCACATATAAATAAATAATAAATAAAGGTCTATCAACAACTTAAAAAAATACTTTAAATACATATTAAAAAAATAAATATGACCAATTGTGTACAATAAAGATGAAAAGGAAAATAACAGAATATTAATAGCTGGCTATGCCTGACTGACAGAGGCATGGACCATTTAATTTTCCTTCATGCTTTATTTTCCAAAATGTCCATGTTGAACAATACACATTATTTATATAATCAGACTGAATATTTATGCTAATCCTTAAAGCTCAACAAGCAAGATACATATCACACAGGAGCTACATTTCAGTTAATTAGTAGCTCTAGCAGCTTCTTTAGCACCTACCTCAGAAGCATCTTCTCATGTAGTTTAGAAACTTACTGCCTACCACTTTTTTTTTTTCCCCTCCTGGGACCAGGGAGAGGGGGGCATTCCTAACCAGAACTTCTATATATATTTAGTTTTTTCCTATTTTCAAACTCCCAAACCACCCCTTTGGATACATATTTATAAGGTGAGACCTGCCTTTAAATTAAAGATCACAGGTGCAGATGTACACTCTGCCTGGCTGGAGAAACCAAGAGCCCAGGAGGGGCCTGGTTGCTATTGCCCAGATCTGGCCTGCTGGTGCCTAGCTTCTCTCTGCTGGTCTCTGTGTCTGCTCAGCTCTCATTCCAGGGCCACAGCCAGCTTTCCAAAGGTCCACTTGGTTCTTGGTTTCAGCCTTTCCCACTCAAGATGACTCTATTCTCCCATCTATTATTCTATTGTAGTTTCACTGTCCCTTCATAGACTTTCCTCTGGCAGCTTAAAATCATATTGCTTTCTGTTTAAAAATAATACATGACTACATAACTTTTATGTTGAAACACCCCAATCCCCTTTCACTACCAAACTTCTAAAGCACGAAAGCTTCTCCTTTCTCCTTACCAATCCCACATCAAGATCTCAGTCCATTTCCATCTGGTGTGTGCCTCACCATTTGCCCAAACTACTTTCACAGGGTACCAAAGTCTTCTTAATTATTGAAGTCAAAGGTTCTTTTAAAAACTCATAAAATCAGATTTGTCACTCATACCTCAATAAAGCTGTAGAAAAATATGAATTCATGAAATAAAATCAGCTCCTCACTCTCTATAGTCTCCCTTTCCTTGTCACGCAACGTCACACACATTTATCTGTTGACTGCACGTGACAGGCCAGGTATGGGTGCTGGAGAAATGAAACAGACAGACTGCATCCTGTTGGAGGTGTTTTGCTGTCATTTCTTCATACTCCATCCTTGGGTTCCTCTCCAAGACTCTGTTCTTCAACTCTGTGGTCATGGCCAATGTCTAAATGTCTACCTGGCTCTTGGTTCCATCACCTTCCATCACTTCTAGGGTGACTTTGTTCCCCCACTTACCTAGACCTTTTGTTGTAAGCCTATAAGGTTTACCTAAGATTTCTCTTCATACTCAACTAATCAGTAAATACAGCCAACCAATTCTACTTCTAAAGAGCAGCTTTCTTCCTTGCCACAGTCTTAATGATCTATGGTAATAATCTCCTAATGAATCCTGTAGCACTCCCCCTTCCCCCCACCAAGACTCCACCCACCCAGGCAACTCTTGCTTCTCTGGCTTGCTCCTGTAGCAGGGATCTTACCTGCTACTTTTCCTTCCAGATTCATTTCAACAAGCTCCTTCCAGAAGGGTCTCTCTACTATTCCACCCTGCCTTACCCAATCTGAGCGGCTCCACTTTTTGGAAGCAGACATATAGCATTTTGTGATAACCAGCTCATAGTATTATGTATACGCATCTCTCAGTGGTGTGTGTTCCTTGTTGAAATGGGCTGTGTAGACTAAGTGCCTTGGATAGCCTTCTTACAGTAATACTATTAACTATCCAAAGTTATTTTCAAGAACTTTATACTTGCTGGGCACAGTGGTGCATGCCTGTAATCCCGGTGGCTCAGGAGGCTGAGACTGGAGGATCATGAGTTCAAAGCCAGCCTCAGCAACTTAGAGAGGCTCTAAGCAACTCAGGGAGACCCTGTCTCTAAATAAAATATAAAAAGGGGCGTAGGGTAGGGGTGTGGCTCAGTGGTTAAGAACCCCTGGATTCATCCCCAAAAACAAACAAACAAAAAAATAAACAAAACACCCAACTCTATACTTTTCTCTAGTATGTGAAATAGAAATCTCCCGCTCACGTCACAAGTCAACTTAGTTAGGCCAAGGAAAAAACCAAGGTGATGATAATCTAAAGTTGATACTTACCTCTTGCACCCCTAAAAAGGACTCTATAGTGTTTTTCTAATCGCTTCGCCATGTAGTTGGCATTTAATATAGCAATTTCTGTGGCCTGTTTAAGGCCTTTGCCTCCCATCATCTGCAACAAAAAGAAAAAAAGCCATCAACAGGTGAACCCAATGATCAAGATACTAATCAGACAGCCCCAGATAAACCTCACCCAAAAAAGATGTCAGCCTACCATAACTCTCTGGATTAAAGATGAATGGAAAATCCTAAGAAAGATATCTGTCTTTTCAGAGCCTGAAATAATTTTTTAATCACTACCTTTACTTCCCCAACCCTCCAACACCATGCTGGGGATTGAACTCAGGGGCACTTTACTACTGAGTTATATTGCCAGTCCTTTTAATTTGTATTTTGAGACATGGTCTTGCTAAATTGCTATAGGTCTCACCAAGTTGCTAAGGCTGGCCTTGAACTTGCAATCCTCCTGCTTCAGCCTCCTGAGTCACTGAGATTATAGACATATGACATTGTACCCAGCTACATTTTTTATTATAGTAACACAGTCTACAACAGAGCAAAGTTCATGCTGACTACTATGTTATTTAAAGTGAAAAAATAACTGTTCTTAGATACAGGTATTTTGAGGTAGTTTTTTTGTTTGTTTACTGTGAATTTAAGATATTTCGATAATTGCTAGGAGTTCCATGAGATCTTGGTCAAAATCTTCATTGAATCAATTTTGTACAATCTGTTTTCCTATTGTCTACAGAGAAGCCCATTGATTTTTAACAAGTACCAGGTTCAATCTTACTCTATTCTGATGGTTATTAAGTCCCTGTGATCATAGGAGGAAATGCCATGACTAGCAAAGAGCTTAAAATCAAGACTCTCAATTTTCACCATCTCCTTTTTTCCCCAAGAATCTCCTCTACTATGGAGCCTCAATATATATTATATATGTAACTAATATAAAGTAAACGAGAAATCACCAAAGAAAGCAAGAGTGGTACCAAACTCCACAGTAAGGAGAGGACACATGTCCTCAGGCATGTGTCCTGAGTAAAGAATGCCTAGAGTAAAAGTTAGAATTTGACTGAAAACTTAAAAATGGGCAGAATTTGGAGAGGCAAAGAGAAAAGGGGAGGCACCCCAAGTGAGAAAAAAAGACAAAAAACCAAGTGTGGAAGGCGGCACATGCTTGTCATCTGGGAGTCACTGTAGGACAAGGTGGATTGTGACTACACCTTCTAAGCCTCAAAGCTTCCCTAAGAAGAGTGTGGCCCTGTTCAGCCAGCCTCTGCCTTTGCACATACATCTCAAAGTCACCAAGCATCTTTCTCAAAATGCTGACAGTTCCAGATCAAGCCCACATATTCTGAATTTTGTTCTCCCTGAGATGGGGCCAAGGCATATGGCATATGCTAGTGAGAACCAGCAGTAAAGACAGTAGGAAGCAAGAGAGGCTTGTGGGCCTTCAGTCTAGCGTCCTGTGGGACTGTCCAAGAAGGATCACAGCAGGGAGAGAAGAGGCTCCTGCTAGAGTACAGGAGATAAATAACAACAACCTTAAATAAGAGAAAGCCCCAGGTCAGAGGACTAGCTTAAACACTACTTTATTTATTTAGTGTTTAAACTGAGACTTTGTCTGGTGTTCCAGGCATATGGCCAAACCAGCCTCAGGACATTTATTTTCTATATGTGGGAAATCATCTCCAACCCAACTATGTCCATACAAATAACCCAGATTTAAAGAATCCAGGGATCAAAGGGAAATGGGAACTTGATTCAGTTTGCAAAGAAACAGACCTTTATTCCGACTGTTTTTGTTACGACTCTTTGCAAAACAACTTTGAGTATCATTTTTAAAAGCACATTCTAGTCTCTTGATTCTGCAGAATTGTTCTAGCTTCCAAGAAACTTTTCATTAAGAATCATAAATGCCACACTGTTCATGAATAACAGCCACCCCACAGAGTCATCCCGCGTGATCTGCTTAGCTGAGTTTGGGGTATTGTTCCACCAGTAGCCACCCTTCCTTTAATGAGGGCCACTGCTTTGAGGAATCTGCTCTAATTAGCAGGTTACACAACATTCCTATCCACAGGCTTGACAGTCAGGAGGTGGGCAGGCCATTTTGAACACAAGCTGTATAAAATAAACTCTGGTCCCAGTATTTTTTTGGAGAAAGACAAAGGAAGGAAGCCTGGTCTCTGAAAAAGTCTAATTACCCCTAAAAACGCAGCTCCACAAGTCCTAAAGGGCAGAGAGCTTTTGGAAACCACTACAAAGGCAAATCTCCACTACTTTTCAAGTTATCCTCCAGGTCACCAAGAAATATAAAGTAAAGTGAGATTTGTCCCTAAAATTTATCCCAGGATCTCAACAAAGTGTAATAATTAGTATGTGCACTTGCAAGAGGCTGTCTAAATCTTACAGGAAACCAAATGATGCGGCCAGAACATCCACATGACTCATGGAACTTAACTGTGTCTGGAAAAATATATCTGGTTCGTCAGTTTCTCTGATGTTAAACCCACTATGAGAACCCAAAGGAAATAGCATAATGAAGAAGAGATGAATTTTAGCAGATCTCTTCAAGGAGGTTTCTCCCACCTAGGCATCAGCAGTGTCACTGAACCACATCTCGCATCATGAATTTCTTCATTTTTAACCCAAGAAGGAAGTGTGCAGTCTCCAGTTCTCCACCCACACATATCCTCAAGTCTCACCTTAATATAAGCCCAGGAAATGGGCAAGATGGAACTAGATCCCCACGGGGCTGCACTGACGGTCCCCACAGGCCAGGTGTCCTCATTCGGCTTTACTGCAATGATGGGATGATTGGGCAGAAAGGGGACAAGATGCTTCTTCCTGTATTTTTTGTAAGCAGACATTCAGAAGATGTTAAAAGATCCAGTTGAACTACACAGGCAAGTATTGGGCCCTTTCAAGAAGCCTTATTGTTAGTGGAGGAACTTAACTATGGAAGGGACCTGATATCTGCCAAGAGGCTGGCAACAAGGCAGGAAGGAACCAGGAAGAGTTCCTTCCTTCCTCCTCTACCAGCCATGAGAGTCCCAGAAGCTCACCCAGTGGTGGAGGATTCAGCAGGGGTAGCATCCAGAGCCATGGGCTCCAGGTGTGGAACATCCCAGTTCTGGCCCCACCACACACACACACACACACACACACACACACACACACACACATCTATGGGGCATAGAAGAGTGCTAAGGAGGAGATGCCCCAGGACCTGTACCTTGGAAGCCAGTACATAACCACCCCCACCCACACACACACACACACATACGGAGCTGATGCACGGGGGATCATCTGCTTACTATAATAACACTAATCAAAGAGAAAAGCAAGAGAGCCAGGATCCCATTAATCCTGAAAACTGGCCCCTCTGGCCCACATTTTTGGAATATGGAAGAAGATCCAGAAGTGGCTACTGTCACCACAGTATAAAAGCTGACGAGGATTCTGTCTGTCTGTCTTATTATGACTTCATCCAATTGTTTCCAGCACTTCCAGGTGCCAACACTTAGTTCTAACCCCTAATATTCCAGTGAAGTTTCCCGTCCCTTCCTCTGTTAATAAACCTACTGTCTATGCACAATTGGGAGCTCAGCTAGGCCAAACATTGTGGGTATGAAAATCTAATTACGCTCTTCTTTGGACATACCCCAAAAGCACTCCTTTCACTGGTCCTCGCCCAGCCCCCACATACTAAGGCATCCTCGACACTTGAAGACCTCGATGGGAAAAACAGTTTGGGGCCATTCTGTCTCCAGGGCCAACCTGAAACCAGTGGCCCAGAACTCACACTCCAATGGGCCCCATGCCAGGGCCACCTCCTCCATGGGGAATACAGAAGGTCTTGTGAAGATTTAGGTGTGAGACATCAGACCCAAAGTCTCCAGGACGACAGATTCCCACCTACCACAAAGAGAAAGAGCCAGAATTAAGTATCAAGAGCTTGGCAGGGCCCTCTGCAGCAAAGGCCAGGACCTTTTGGTGCTGCCTCTCCCACTGAAAGGCAGGCAGAGCAAGCCACATCCATGGTGTTCACAGAAATGTCCTTCATGCTGGCTCACTTCTGCTGTTGAAACTGCCATCCTACAGAGTAGCTGTAGTTTCTATGGAAACAGCAACTGACCCTTTAGCCCAATTGAGATTTTAAAATATAGATTTGAATACACAGTATATTTCTAATTATCTGCTCCAAAAGAAGTAGTAAGAAGTGTCATTAATCCAAAAAAAGACATGATCTCTTTGTTATTAAAATAGGCGACTTCCCGCTCCCCAGCAGTTCTTCCTCTTTTGCAGGTTCAGATACGGGTACTATGCACATTATCAAATGCCCCTTCAGCCTCATTGATGTAAGGGCCTAGAGGGCCACCAAAGAGGAAGCTGAACTGAGGGAGCAGGAATGAAGCTGCCGTTCTCCTGAGATGATCCAGATACAGACCTTGACATCCAACTGGCATTTCTGCCCCTTTGGCATTACAGCTCAGTTAGATTATGGGCAAAGATAATTTGCTTCATGCTATTAAAACAGAAGATTATTCCTGGACTGTACTTATGAAAGGTATCAGAGAAAGTAAAGCATGAGGAGGGAAGGAGGAAGAAACATCAAGAAGTTGAAAAGATTGTGACAATCTTCTCTTTAGTGGCTCCCTACAGCATTTCCCAGGAGGTTCACATTACACAGACCCTCAGTCCTCCAGGTAGTCAGGATTGACCCCTGGGGCTGCTGTTTCATAGCTGACAAGGCGCAACCTGCTAAAGTGGCTTGTCCAAGGCCAGGGGAGATCACCATCTACCAGTTGCTACCATGTAGATCTAAATTTCTTCAGCCAAGGAATTGGGAGGCCTTGGCTGGAAGCACTCCCAGAGGGAAGGTACTTCCTGATAATCAGGAAATTCAGCTCATCCCTGCTTCCTTTCAGTCTTCCACCTCCTCCCCAGTGACCCTTAGCATTTAGAATCCCAGTGAAATGAGGGTACTCCGTTGGAAGCTGGCAACAAAGAAAGTCAGCCTTAGTTCTGAATTTAGAGTCATTTTATGTTTGTTGTTGCTGTCCTAGGGACTGAACCCAGGGTACTTTACCACTGTGCTCCATTTTTAGCCCTTTTAATTTCTTGAGACAGGAGCTTGCTAAACTGTTGGGGCTGGCTCCAAACTTGTGATCCTACTGCATCAGCTGCCTGAGTCACTGGGATTATAGGTATAAACCACGGCATCTAGCTTGGTGTCATGTTTTAAGAGGTGTCTCCAGAAGACAGAAGGGAGATTTTTTTTTTTTTTTAATTTGTTCATCCTGAGCCCTCTCAGGATTCCCACCTGAGCCCTCTCAGGATTCCCACCTGAGCATTCATATTGGCCCCGTCGAGATAGACCTGCCCTCCATGTTGGTGGATCAGAGCACACACATCACTGATGTTCTCTTCAAACACCCCGTTAGTGGATGGGTACGTGATCATGATGGCAGCCAGGTTCTCCTTGTGTTTATCCACCTGTGGGAGAGAGGGCGTCAGAGGGAGACAAAGGGAGAAAAGGTTTCTTTCTTGGTTAAACCCTTGCATTTTAAAGGATTGATTAATGAAAGATGAAGTCTTAGTCTTTGCATTCTTGGCACTGTATCAAAGTACAATAACAGCAATAAAAGATAAACAGCCACTCATGAATCTTCCAAAGAAATATCAAGATTCGTTCAGGCTAGGACTCTATGTATGCTCGAGACCTAAAAGACTTTAGGCTGGGTACAGTGGCACCTGCTTATTATCCCAGGCACTTGAGAGGCTGAGATAGCAGGTTCACAAGTTTGAGGCCAGCCTCAGCAACTTAACAAGACTCTGTCTCAAAGTAAAATAAAAAAGGTAAGGGTATAGCTCAGTAGTAGAATACTTGCCTAGCATGCCCAAGGCCTTTTCAATCCCCAACACTGGTGGTGGGGGGAGACTTTTCAGAAGATTTTTGGATATTTTGCGTCTAACTCTCTAAGGTGGTTTTCCTTTGGTCCATCTCAATAATTATTTTGGGCTTCTTTGGTTCTCGATATGTCTATTCTCACAGTTAATCTCTCTGCTCATCTTGTCACACCCATCCCTACTCCCTTTCCCTCACACTCTCTTGAAATTAGAAAATCCATAAGAAGCATAACTGATTTGATAAGAAAGATTTCCTTTCTGCAGAAGGCAAATGTATATAAAAGACTAGTTACTGGTTTTGACATGTTTTTTGCTTTTTAGCTGTTTTTCTCTAAATAGCAAGTCAGAGCAGAAGCATGTGAAAATGGGAGGAAAATAAAGTCATATCCTATATTGGAGAGACTTGATAATTACCACTACTAGCCCAGAATATTTGTTGGAAAAAATTCCATCTGGCGATGGAAGGGTAGGGGTGGATGGAAGAGATGAGTAGTACTGTGTATTTTCAGCTTCCCTCTGAAAGAGGGGTTACATAGGTTCCCAGTCTCGATGCCTAATAACCCTGACAAAATCACATTGCTATTCCACCGATTTCCTTCCCTTTTAAGAAGCAGCCTCCAGTCCACCGGTGGAAAGCAGATATGGTTGCTAAGCAACCTCTTCCTGGAGGTTGGGAGGTTGGGAGTGGGGGTTGGTGTTGGAGGAAACAGGGTGGAATGCTGCTTGGAATTCAGCACAATGTGGCTGGAACATTCACAAACATTTGCAAAATCTACATTTGTGTTTTAATTCCCAACATGAAGACTGTGTGGAACTCTGACTGCCAGGTGTGATTATTAACGGGGGAAGATGACGAAGTAAAGGGAAAGTCGGTCATAAGAGGTGCGCAGATCCTGCAAGGGGCGCTCTTCCTACCATGAATAATTCATTCAGTGTCTTACTCAGGCATGATTAAAAGATGGGGATTTTAGTTTAAAGAACCTTCTCCCAGTTGGTGAAGGGAAGGGTACATAGAGATGCTAAGCTTTTTTAGGGACCCAAAACATGATTGTTGTTTTTTCTTTTTCTTTTTTCTTATAGAGACTATTGTTAGGTTTCTGACTTTACACCATTTTCCCTCAGACCCATTCAGAGGAGGAATTGTAGTCTTTTCATTAGAATGCAGGAGATGATAATGTTTCCATAGCCCATCAGGTCTCTGCTCCCCATCTCCTCTTCCCAACCCAAACCTGTCCCATCTGTGCGGGAGCAGATGAGTACCATGGCCTTGAGGTGAGCAGCGTCGATATTGCCATATTTATCCACTTCTACAGGCTGAATCTTCATGCCTGCCATGTGGGCACTTGCTGGATTGGTACCATGTGCTGATTTCGGAATGAGGCAAACCTTGGGAATGGAAAGGAAACAGGAAAGAGGGAAAAAAATAATAATAACAGGCTATTAATAATGACAGAAAAGTCCCACAACATGCACAAATTAAATAGGCAACATATGCTTTTATTTAAGCTGACCTTGAGTGCCTTAAAATCTGCTACAATTTAATTTTTAACCGTTATTACAAAACAATGTGTAAACAGAGTTTCCATTTGAATCCTGAAATATTGTTCCCTAAAGAGGTTTGGAATATCTTCCCTCATTCCAGCCACTAAAAATAAGCCTGTACTTACTCTAACCTTGTCTCAGTCAAAATATATAGAAAGTACCTTATAAGAACATGAAATTGGAAGTTAAACTCTAGGACTCAAATGCATATAGCTGCTTCAGTGTTCCTCTGGGCTTATTCAGGACAGATGCTAATGACAAAAACACAACCCAGGGCCTCCTGGTACCAACACACCAGTTGTGTCAACATTTCTTGGATGCTTACTCTACAACAAATTGTTAGCTACCATGAGAATCCTAAAGTAAGCATGAAAAGCAATCAACACTTGCCCATTGACAACAGTGGCGTATGTAGCATGTCTAGAGTCCAGAAGTATAATAGGAAACGGAAAAATGGGATGAAGCTTCAAGTTGAAGAAATCAAGGGAAACTTCCTCAAGAAGGAACTGGTCCTGCCAATGCCTTGACTGTAAGCTCAGGGCAACCAATTTTAGACTTATGGCCTCTGTAATTATGAAAATAAATGTGTGCTCTCTTAAGCCATAAAATTTATAGTAATTTGTTAGAGCAGAAATCATAACTCTCAAGAGCTACTAAGTTACATGTTAAATATGTGCTGGACTTTTGATTGGTTGGTTGGTTGGTTGCTCTGCAGCACTAGAGATTGAACTCAGTGCCTCACACCTGCTAAGCAGGGGCTCTACCACTAAGTGACACTCCATCTCAGTCTTGGATTTTTATGGATGGTAGGTGCAATGTTAGAATTCCCAGATTCAAATCATCTTTGTTTCCTCCAAACCATCATGCAAATATAGGCAAGCACATAGACTCCTGTAGATATAATGATGTACCACAACAGCAAAGTAAATCACAAAGTTTTCCTCAGCAGAAAGCAACAATGAGAGGTCATGATTACCCTAAAAATAATCCTCCTCCTTTTTTTAAATCCCAGAATCAAGATGGCAACCCCTTTGAAGAGAAATGGGCATTATAAAATTGGGCTTATGTAGAGAAAACTTAGCTTCCAGCTATTTCCTTAAAAACAGCAAAGTAGTCTATTTCAGAAGAAAAACACAGAACTTTAACCAAAGGCAAAATGGAATTACTTTGTCACTTTTCTGCTGACAGAGAGGCTAGAGTCCCTTTTGAGTGGCTATTGGTCATACACAGGCTATGCTTATGACCACAGATATATTGGCCACAAATCCTTTTTCTTATTTATATGCTTCCCTTTTGTAGTTGACTTTTTTCCTTTCATTTTTTTGGACCAAAACTAGAGTCACTGTCCTCTCTCACAAGGTATTTTTATTCTACAAGGAATTACTGAATGAAAGGATCCCTTCAGGGAAGAATACTGATAAAGGAAGGAAAAGAATATTACCAATGAATATAAAATATTCAATAAAAGGCCACAATTAAGGATTGTCACCAGGGAAGATCTGATGAAACAAAAGCATTCCAACTAAAAATGTCAACCACCCTAAGGGCTGAATCATCTTCAAGTCCTGATCCTTGGAACCTGTGGGCATCACCTACTCTGACAAAAGGGACTCTGCAGGTTTGAGCAATTTAGGCAGGATCTTGAGATGGGAAGGTTATTCTGGGTTTTTGACTGGGTCCTACATGTATTCCCAAGTGTCCACATCAGAGGGAGACTGGACTACAGAGGAAGGAAATGTGACAACTGAAGCAAGAAGCTGGAGTGATGGCAGGAAAAAGACCTGAGCCCTGGAGTGTAGGTGGCCTCCAGAAACCAGGAGAGTCAAGGACATGATCCACCCCCCATTCCATCTGAAGGAAGCAGTCCTGCCAGTCTTGCCAACACCGACAGTAAACCCAGTGAATCCAGTTTCAGATTTAGTCTGGCCTTTGTAACTAAGAAAGCAAATGTGTGCTGTCTTAAGCCACTATAATTTGTTATAGCAGCCATAGGAAACCAATATCTATCCTGGTATAAAGAATAGTGAAAAAGGAATTTTTTTCAGTGGTTTTATCAATAGATTATTTATATATTGCTGTTAAACATTTATTGTTTTCCACATGGGTTAAAGAAACTTGATGACAATGTCAATTTTCCCTCACTTGAAAAATCAGTGTTGTGAGAGATCTGAAAGTAACAGGACCCAGATGTGACATTTTAATTTATCCAAAGTAAATACAGCTTTTGGTGCATTTATGCCAGTTTGAGTGAGGCTGTTTTCCTGACTTCCAGGGAGCTTGGCACAGATCTTCCTCAAAGACTTGCTGAAGGAGAGAAGGATTAAGGAGACATGCTACTGCATAGGGGAAGTTGATGTTTTAGCATCAATAAAACTAAAGGCCTCGGCAGTTGGAAAGAAAAAAACATTCTTATATACATGTATTTAGGGGGCTCAATATTTGTCCTTCTTGTAGGCAACTCAGTCTCCAATCAGCAAGCAAGTTAATATTTAGCAAACTGAGATATTAATTATAAAGTGTTTGGGACAGAGCTTGGCACATGGTAATTGCTACATAAGTGTTAGATAAATTTGTACTCTCCCAAATTAAACTGGTAAATCAAGAACGTAGGCATTCCATTTCAGGAACCTCTGAAATTTAACCCAAGAGCAAATGTGAAAATAACTTCAAAAACAGCTTCAAAGAAGAAAATCATCAGGAACCCAGGCGGTTCTATAGCACATGATTTCTCCATACTCCTTTTCAAAACAGAAGGATCTATTTTACTGGATTCCATTAGAGCCTATTGTGTGGGAGCAGCTGCCTCAGACATCACCGATGTGGAAAAATCTTCCCTGATTACTTGAATAACAAGTCATTTTCTTTAAAAAAAAAAAAAAAAAGTTGGCTTTCATTAAAATCTTTGATCCAAAAGGATACCAATACTTCCAGGCTTATGAATTTTGTATTTCTACAAGCTTAATAACCGGGTGGTCTTTCCTGCCTCTCCTTTCTCCTCCCATCCCCAAAGTGCAGAATCTCACTCCTCTCCATTCTTCAGACTGTAATGGCCTCTCACAACACTTCACTGGTAGCAGTATTGACAATGATGCCAAGAGAAACACACAAAGGGATAGGAGAGATGGGAGGACCAGAAAGCACAGACAGAGGAACAGGGGTCAGGAAGAATCAGCGAGCCACAGAAGAATGCTGCCCAGGCCAAATCAGAAGATCACTCATCCTCCTTGACCCTTCTGGCTTGATCCCCAACTCCTACACCTTCATAGCTACTTCCCTGGTGTCAGACTGGAGAATTAGGAACACATTAAGGGATGGGTAGCCTCAGAGCAGAAAGAACCTGGATTCTAGCTGTCCCTTCTACAAACACTGCCAACATGAACTTCAGTGGCCTGTAGGTGATGGGAATGTAATGTGGATAATCACATAGGACAAACTCCTCCCTTTACAGGGTCCCCAGAACCCCCAGCACCTTATGGGGAAAGAGGGTAATGACCAGGAGTGTCAGGGGCTCCCTAAATGCTTGGTAACCATGAAGGAAAAACAGGAGAGTGGCGCCTGGCATCTCTCTCACTGGACAACCTGAGATCCAAAGTTTCCTTTCTGATTCTGTAAAAGCGCTGAGCCTCTGAAGCACTTACAAGTTTAACCTAACCCTTCCTTAGAAAGTTAAGAATTCAAAACCATGAGAAAACCCCAGTAAATAAACCCAACTTGGAAGGTCAGGGTCTGTGTCTGCCAGGCTATCCCTTGATCTCTCTCTGGCTGGTACACACTCCCTGCTCATGGCTAGGATTCAACAGTTTATTGAATTCATGAATGGCTTGTTTTTAAAAGATTTTTAAAAATCACTTATATCCTCTAACTAGGACAACGGCCTGGGAAGATATGCCTGTGAAATCAGGATGGATAAGTAAGGGAAGGAGAGAAAAAATCTTTCTTCTTTTCCTTTTTTGAAGGGGAAGTAAAATGGTTTCAAAAATCTTCAATGCCAAAGCCAGGCAGCTAGCCCAAACAATCTTCCAGTTTTAATAAAACCAGGAATGGACTAAGATTGGGCCATTGCCCACCCCCCACACACCCCCCCACACACACCACTTACTTGGGCAGCTAGAACCACTGTGCACCTCTTTCTCAAACTCTCCCAGGACAGGCCAGGGTTTTGCCCTGCTCCAGACTCCTACCCAATGCTCCCTCTAAGAAAGCCAATTCCACAGCTCAGTAGAAATCCTAGCATAGCACTGGCCACCAAAACCAAGAAACCAGGAACACAGGTCACCTTCAGCTACAACTTGAGGCCTGCAATGGATCAAAAAGCTTTGTTGCTGGGGATTAGTGATGTCTATTAGAACCCGCTGGTCCCCACAACGGTCCCCAAGAGCAATTTGGATACTGGAGACTGGACTCTCATACCCAAAGCAAATGGGTAGCCTCAGAGCAGGCTGCTCCATGTCTTTTTTGTTGTTGTTGTTACTTAGAGCTGAGTCATCTAGTGGGGAATTTATTTATTCAATAAATATTTTTTTGAGCATACATATAATGAGAACTGTGCTTAGGCACGGTAGGGGTTATAGAAAAATTAAAGTATGGTCTCTGCTCTTTGTCCAGGCCCAGGGCCTGGAGAGCCAAGGAGCGGAGGAGAGGAGGCTTGCAATGGCAACATTCCTGCCCCCTTCCTTCCTTTGCTCCCTAGAGAGGGCAGTTCTGCAGCCAACTGGCTGACTTTTACATTCTGGGTTTGAGCAAAAACCTTTCATCTCTGAATGTTTTCCCTCAATATGGCCTTGGAGGCAAGGATCAGAATGGCCCGTTCACAGAAATTTGTTTCTTGATTATATGTTTCTCATCTGCTTCCAAGAAGGCTTAGAGGGAGTAACCCACAGAACAACAGGGACCCTAACAGCTGGGTCCACTGCCACCCAACGGTGAGCAAGCACCACCTGTCCACCCTCACCGTTCTGTGCCTCTCTCCTTTCCGGTCTAAGTATGCTCGGATTGTGGCCAGTCCAGCATATTCCCCCTGGGCTCCGCTGCAAAGACAAGAAGAGAAGGATCAGGGCTTTGGTCTTTGGGCTTTTATTGACTTATTCAGTATTTATTGGGTGCCAGCCACATGTTCCCCAGTATTTGAAGCTTTGTCACTTTCCCAGACACAGAGGAAAGTTCACCTATTAGCTCGCGTGAGCCAAAAGGTCTTGAACAACCAATGCAACAGCATTTGGTCTATGCACTAAAGCTCACCCACTCCTAACCAAAGACGGACCTTTCAGCTCAGGACCACACACTGAAAAAGAATATTTTATTGTCAAAAATTTCAAAATTATATGGAAATAAACAAAAAATACGCAACAACCATGTAGCTATCACTCAGCTTTAACAGGTATGAGTTTATGGTCAATCTTGTTCCCAAGAACCTTCACGGAACCCCCTTCATGCTAAGCTACATTGTTTGAAGCAAACCTCAGACATCATCTTTTATCAGCTCAAACTTCAATATGTATCTACCAAAGGAAATATTTTTTAAAATATAACAATATTATTACACCTAAAATACTGAACTAATTTCTTAACATTATCAAATTCTGATTCAGGGGCCAGGTCCCCAAAAGACCTTTGCACTTTTAATATGGCACCATTCCTGTAAGTCTTGGATTCGGCTTTCCCAAGACCTGCTCACAGATGGCTGCTGGAGGCTGGCCACACTCTCCACATCCTTGCAGGCATCTCTTTCAGAACATACTTAGTGACTAACATTCCAATGAGCAATGCTGAGTCAACTATAGACTGTTATTTAATGTTCTCAGTACCCCACGTAGGAAGGAAAGGGAAATGAGTAATGGCTTATTTAGCTCCATTCAAAATGCACATGTCCTCCATTGTGCACTATTTTACACATGAAGAAACTAATGTCAAAGTGTTATCCGCCCAAAGAGCCAACAGTGACAAATGGAAACTTCCATATGGAGATGGCCTGTCTCAAAGAGCCATGTGCTTCCTTTGCAATCAGAGCTGCTTCTTATGTTAGCTCCCTGAGGACTGAGAATCATGAGAGCAATTTTCCTTCACAGAATTGTACTCTGCATGTAGTAGCTCTGCAATAAATGTTTAGAAAAACTTTTCATAATTGAATTCCACCCTTTATTCAGGCAATTAACACAAATGTCATCCTTTTCCCCTACAGTCAGAGACTTTGACAGATGTATTTTCTATTTACGCCTATGTTTTTCTCATCACTTGTATTCATCTTTTGCAAAACAAATCAAGGTGTAGACTAGGAGTAAAAGAAGAGACTGAGCTATAAGCCAGTAATTTGAAAGGAAGATATTCCTTCATAGACATCCATCTGCTTGACTTAACTAAGAGGTTTAGCGAAAAGCAAGGGTGGAGGGCAAAGCCTGTCTCACAAAACCTGAGACCCAAATCCTTGTTGCCTGCACTGAATTGGCTTCACTATTCTCAGCTGTCTTCCAGGGAGAAAAGCAAAGACTGTTCTGGCTTCTGAAAAACAAGTGCTAGGCCATTTGATGCTTTTTGTTTTGGGAAATGAAAAGATGGATATGCCACACTTCAACAAGCCACTCATGTCACTAATTACTTAGTCTCCCCTTGCCTGTGACCTCATCTGTAAAATGGGGATAATAACTGAATCCACCTCATAATGTAGATGTGATATGTAGATAATACATGTCAAGTGCTAGTCAGCCTGATCTTACCCATTCTTCAAATAGTTCTAATCTTTTGCAAAGCATTTTGCAATCCAGCTCTTTGCCAGGGCCTACAAATTCTAGGACATCCTGTAACCTGCCTATACTTGTACCTTCTAACATCCTCGGCCACCCAGGCCTCCCTCCTGCACTAAGGTTTTGTACCAGATATTCCTTCTGCTGATAAAGATCTTCCTTTAGATCCTTTCAGGTCTGACTTCTTTTCAATATTTAACTTAAGTGCCACTTCTTCAGAGAGGTTTTATCTGAAGACAAGAATCTTGTTCATAACTGTATTCTCTATCCCAAAAACACTGACATAAAGGATATTCGATAAATATTGTTTGATCTTGGAGCACTGTGGCACATGCCTGTAATCCCAAAGACTCTGGAGGCTGAGGCAGCAGGATTGCAAGGTCAAATTCAACCTCAGCAACTTAGCAAGAACCTGTCTCAAAATAAAAAGGGCTGGGGAGATGGCTCAGTGGTTAAGCACTACTGGGTTCAATCCCTGGTACTAAAACAAAAATAAAAACAAAAAAATCTGATTGAATGAATGATCCTCTACTTCTTCCAAACTATCATAGCATTTTCCTGCACATGCTCATCTGGTAATACCATCACATATTATGTACCATACATGGAAAATTATTACACATCTCACACTTTGCATGCTGATCTTATCTCAATTAGAGTAAGCTTTGAAAATAGGAGCTGGGGCCAGGTGGGGTGGCACACGCCTATAATCCCAGTGGCTCAGAAGGCTGAGACAGGAGGATCGCAAGTTCAAAGCCAGCCTCAGCAAAGGTGAGACACTAAGAACTCAGTGAGACCCTGACTCTAAATAAAATACAAAATAGGGCTGGGTATGTGGTTCAGTAGTTGAGTGCCCCTGAGTTCAATCCCTGGTACCAAAAAAAAAAAAAAAAAATAGGAGCTGGGACTTGGAGTTCTGTACATTTCCCCCACAAGAATATTCAGAATTATATTCTGCATATATAGAATTGTAGCTCTACAATAAATGTTTAGAAAAACTTTTCATAATTGAATTCTACCCTTCATTCAGGCAATTAACACAAATGTCATCCTTTTCCCCTAAAGAGACTTTGACAAATGTATTTTCTACTTACGCCTATATTTTTCTCATCACTTGTGTTCATCTTTTGCAAAACCAATCAAGGTATAGACTAGAAGTAAAAGAAGAGACTGAGCTATAAGCCAGTAATTTGAGAGGAAAGGAAGGCAATATGCTAAAGACTTGCCTGGAAATGCTGGATGATTTTTGCCTTAGATGCCCTTAAAATCAAATACATTTCAACTCAAAAAATACAAACATGTTCAAATACCATACACAGCTTACCACTGCGGAATTACCAGTGCCACCTGTTGGTGGAAATATATAATCTGCATACTCTAGATAGAAAACCACTACATGCAGAGAGAAGCTAGGACAGTGGTTTTCTGACATCTATTAAATGAAGTGGCTAGCGGTCAAGAGCTTCAGGGCTGGCTGCAGGGAGGATGATGCCAATGGATGGGGAGTCTCAAACCCACAGAAATGCCACAGAGCACACGCTGATATTGTCTTTGCAAATAATTCCAACCAGTGGATAACAGTCATTTAGGCTGATGAAGGAAGTTATATATTTTACTCTTTAACACAGAATTAGAGAAAATGAGGGGATAACTTCTTCCAAAGCACATACTCATTCTACAAAGAATCCAAGAGAACTTTCTAGAAGAAACTTGAACAACTGTGTAAGTACAAGAACTCACAAGTGAAAATAAATTGGAGTTGATGTGCTTCAACTGTTTTGTGATGACTAAATCTAGGCCCTATCATCACAGGTGAAGATGTTCAGGAAAGCTGGTCAATATGAATGCAGCAAAAAATTTAGCAAGCTTTAACATTAAAAATTTTAAAAAGCCAGGAGAGGTGGCACAAAACTGTAATCCCAGCAGCTCAGGAGGCTGAGGCAGGAGGATCACAGGTTCAAAGCCAGACTCAGAAACTTAGCAAGGCCCTGTCTCATAATAAACAATGAAAAGGGATGGGGATGTGGCTCAGTGGTTAAACACCCCTGGGTTTAATCCTCAATACCAGTCAATCAATCAATCACAGATGGCCTGGCAGAGAATTTGATAGTTAAAACCTAAAAGTTCTTTTCCCAGGGTTAGAAGAGGAATTTTAAGGGCGCTATAAACTTTAATTTTAAAAAAAATTTTAATTTTCTTTTACCTTTGCCAGGAAACATAGACAAAAAGTTTGAGATTTAAAATGGCTGTTGCATATTCAGTTTAGTTTTATCTAGAAGGTTTAAATGTTTGGATCTTCAGAATTAATGTTCAATGCAATATAACATAAGAGCAAACTCAAAGGACACATGGCTACATTTTGGAAACATGATTATAGATGATATGTCTAACTACCATGGAGAAAGAACATGGGGGCTGGGGCTGTACCTCAGTGGCAGAGCATTTGCCTAGCATGTGTGAGGCACTGGGTTCAATCCTTAGATCCACATAAAAATAAATAAATAAATAAATATTAAAAAAGAAAGAACATGATCTGATTTTATAGATGATTTGTTCTAAATAGTCAAGGCTAATACAGATGGAAAGCACAGAACTTTTCCAATGTAAAAATAAAGATGTATTATGATTATAAAATTAATTGCATCTCAGCCAGTGCAGTGGTGCGTACCTATAATCCCAGAGACTTGGAGTCTGAAACAAGCGAATTGCAAGTTCAAGTCCAGTCTCAGCAACTTAGCAAGACTTGGTAGGAAAAATTAGACATGAAGAATGACATCAACCATGAGCTTAGGAAAGGAGGGGAGGGAGGTGGCAAACAGCAGCTGCCAATCCTGCCTGCTGTAAATTATTTGTGATATATACAGGATACAGGCCAGTTTAGAAATCCAAGGTGAAGAGCTATTAGTCATCTAGCTAAACCTCCCTTTTTGGTTATTCCAAGTCAACCTATTCTTCAACCAAATGATCGTTGATTTGCAGGGTATTGGACACTAATATTCTTAAAGGTTCCCCAGGTAATTCTAACTTGCAGCCAGGTCTGAGTTCCTCTACACTCCTCGTGGTTTTCACAGGGTGGTGCTCAAACCAGCAGCACCAGCAGCATGTTGCTAGAAATGCAAATTCTGAGTCCCTAACCCAGATTGACTGAGTCAGAAGTGCCGGGATTTCACAAGCCTTCCAAGTGATTCTCATGCACAATAAATTCTAAGATCCACTGAGTCCCTGTCCACACCACAGAGTGTGAAAAACAATTTCCTCAACCCTAGAAGTCCCGTGAGCGAACAACACTTCTGGCTTGTCTTTCACTGTGATTGTCCATGGAAATTGTTAATTACTGTTTCTGTCTGCATTAAACATTATCTCAGAACTCTAAACCAGCAAATTCTAGAGTGTATTTGGGTGCTGCTGAATGACTGTAAGAGTGACAAAGTGTTATGGGGAATAAGCCTGTGCAAGCCACACCAGGCTCAGTGAGGAATGGAGAAGTCATTAAATATTATTTGGCTCTTTTCTCCACCAAGCTAGAAATATACCCGAGAAAATAGGTATACGTTTTTTGACATTTTTGTTTCAGGCCTTTAAACACCCTTAGGCTCTAAATGTCCCAAGGCAGGAAACAAGACCAGTGAAGACTTGGCTGCATCAGGCGAAGTGTTCACGCAAAGTTTATGGTTACTGTCCTAAGTCCATTCAGGCTGCTATAACAAAATACCATAGATGAGGTGGCCAATGTATTTCCAGTGTATTTCCCACAGTTCTGGAGACTGAGGAGCCCAAGATCAGGGTGCCACAGATCCATTCTGATGAGGCCCAGCTTCCAGGTTTGTTCATGATCTGTGTGCTAATTTTAATTTACTTAACTTTATTTTCTGTGAATTTTCTCCTTTCCTGCCCCATTCTCCATAGCATTAATTTCTGCTCTTATCCTTATTCTTTCCTTCTTTCTACTTGTTTTGAGTTTAATTTGCTCCTCTTTTTCCACTGTTTTAGTTCACCGGCTTGTGGTTTTCTTTTCTTTTTTTAAAAATGTAGGCATTTGTAGCTATTAATTTCCCTTTTAAATGCTACCTTAGTTGCATCCCACAAGCTTTGGTAGGTTGTATCTTCAATTTTCTTTAACTTTTTATGGTGCTGGGGACTAAACCCATACTAGGCAAGTGCTCTACTATTGAGCTGTATATATGTCTGTCCCTATGTCTTCATTTTGATTCATTTCAAAATATTTTCTAATTTCCTTGGGATTTCTTTTTGGTCCATTGATTATGTACGAATATACTGTTCAGTTTCCATATATTTATAAATTTCCCTTTTTCTGTTATTAATTTCTAATTTCATTTTTTTTGTCTATGCACCATGTAAGAGATCATAATTTTATTTTTTTTCACTGTCAGAATTTTTTTTTATTTTTATTTTTTTATTATTAGTTGTTCAAAACATTACAAAGCTCTTGATGTATCATATTTCATACATTTGATTCAAGCGGATTATGAACTCCCATTTTTACCCCATATACATATTGCAGATTCACATCGGTTACACATCCAGTTTTTTACCTACTGCCATACTAGTGTATGTTGTATTCTGCTGCCTATCTCATTCCTTTGTGATCAGAGAAATTACTTTTTTCACCCTTGTGTTATCTGGATTTATTGATCAAAAGAGCAGCAGTATGCTCTTTTTAACAGCTCTATTTAAAAAAAAACAAAAACAAAAACAAAAAAAACTTCCCATTGAGAGAAATCACTTCTTAATCTGCTTTTAACACACCTTTATTCCCCTAACCTTTCAATAAGAAATCATTTGTTTCTGTTAAGTTTGTATGAGTTTGTCTATGTGTGTGGAAAACGGGATTGAACACATAGCCCCAAGCAAGCAAGGCAGTCACCTTACCGCTGAGCTACATCCTCAGATCTGTTAACTTTTCATATTTGTTGACATATGGTAGCATATGTTAATCTTGCTATTCTTTTACAATTATTTTAATCTTACATATACATATATCTATGACTGTTTCCTTTCTCATTCCGTGTGTGTGTGTGTGTGTGTGTGTGTGTGTATACATACACACACATATTTCAATAGTATAAAAAGTTTACTGATTTTTTTTCTCTTTCACTTCATAAAGCAAGGAGATTTATTTAGCTCACACTTGGGAGGCTGGAACTCCCCAGGCTCAAATGCATGGCAGGAATGTATATGTATCTCTGTATTCAATTGCTTACTGATTTTATTGGACATTTCAAATAATCAGATTTTTATTAATTCTTTTTACTATATGTTTTAGTTCATTCATTTTCATTTTATCTTCAATAATGCCATTGTCCTACAATCACTTTAATTATACAGTCATTTTTCATCAATTCTTAAGATGAATATGAATTGACTTCCATTTTCTCCTTCTAAAATCTGCACTTTGAATCTGTCTTCTTAGTTTTTAAACTTTTACTTCATAACTTCAATCTCTATATTTTTGCTTTTTGTTTTGAAATATTTTTTCTAAGAAACTTTCCAAGTCACAAGTTGGTTTTCAACAGTACCCCACCCTAACTTTTTAGAATTACAGCCCATAATTTTAGATTCCAGAATGTGTTTTTTCCAAGCCAGGCACCATGGTACATGCCTTATAGTCCCAGCAGCTTGGAGACTGAGGCAGGAAGATCACAAGTTCAAAGCCAGCCTCAGCAACATAGAGAGGCCTTAAGCAACTTAGCAAGACACTGTCTTAAAATTAAAAACTTAAAAAAAAAAAAAAAAACGGGCTGGGGATGTAGCCCAGTTGTTAAGCACCCCTGCATTCAATCTCTACTACTCTCCCCCCAGCCAAAAACAAAAACTAAACAAACAAACAACAACAACAAAAAAAAACAGAATGTCTTTTTTTAGTTAACATTGAGTGTCTGGGATTATAGATACTGGGATTATAGTGTGAGGCCACTATTGGGTAACTCTGCCTCACTCCACTACCTGCAGTACTAGTTATACAGGGCCACCTGTTCTGAGGGCTGTACCTCTCTCTGCTATTGAGTCCAATGAGACACATGGCTATCTCGTTCATAGATATGACTCCATTCACCCTGGGGGTTCATTACAAACTGTCCCAACACATTCAGCAGCAGAACCAGCCTACAAAACTGTCAGTCCTCTATTGAGAACATCAGGTCTCTCAAGAGGAAAAATCTCCCCATCTACAAAGGATAGAATGTTCTTGGCCTCAAAATTAGGGAGGATATGGTCTAAACCTTACTTTCCCCTGAAACTCCTCAGGAAACCACAAAAACCTTCTGGTCTATCCAGAAGACTCCTTCAGACGACCTCTCTCAGGTCCAGGGTTTGTAGATCTCCATGAGCCAAAATGTCTTTAGGCTCCAAAAAGCCGCTATCATAACCCCCAGGGCTCCCTGCCTCGTATCACCAAGTGCTCTGCTTCCTAACCGTAGCCGCCTGTCATCTACTTCTCCGTTCAGGGCCCATTTGGGCTGCCATCTTCCTCTAAAGTGCATTACCATTTCTTTTCCTTCCTTAACCTACTCATGGTCCTTAGTAACCATTTGCAAAGGCCATACCTACTAGAAACCAGCTGTAATGGAGTGGTTATTGTACTATCCATAGTCCTTTGTCTCATCCTGAAGCTCATTTGCAGCCTCTGTAGACAGTTATGATTCAAAATGAAAGCATCTAACTCAAACACCTGTGTTTCTACCTTGTGGATTTTCTCTGCTGGCATGTGCTTGATCAGAGGAGGGACAAGCCACAAGTATAGAAGTGCCCAGGAGATAAGGCACCCAAGAGAGGTTTTCAACCAAAAGTTGGTAAATACCCTAGCTTCCCTACTTCTCACTGGAACAAATCTGAGGCATGTTCCACCAGTCTACCATGATGTCCCCCAGTAAGACTAAGTGCCAGAACACCAGTGACAACCTGCTCATCTTCTCTAGCTTTTCTCATTTCTGCAGCTTACCTCCATACCTTCTCATTGTACTTTCTGTGAAGAGCCTGCAAATTCACTTATTGTATTTAAATTAGTTTCAGTTTCTGCTTTTGGGAAACCCAAATGAAGACACAAGCATATTGAGGAAAAATGGCACTTTTGATAGAGCTGCCAACATTCAGGGCCAGCTAGTATCTAGGCCAACAGCATAAATTTCCAGCATGGACCCCTTTTCTCTAGATACCCAAGGACCGTGTCAAGGCAAACAGCACAGATCAGTTTAAACTACACCACAGTAAGTCACAATAATAGAAATTGATGAGAGACTATCCTTGTTGACAAAAGGATGATATTTACCAGAAGAGGGCCCTAGCTATAGGGCATTAGACAAAGTATAAGTTCTTTACATATGAACAAAAAAGTTTAAAGTTGCTTTTGTGCATAAAAGGATACTATCAATAAAATAGACAATTCATGGTATGGGACAAAACATTCACTAATTGATAAGAGACTAATATTCAGAATATATGAAGAACACCTACAACTCAACTACAGGCTTCCAAACAAATTCCAAAAGATGATCAATGTTTCCAGTCATAAGGAAATGCAAATCTAAATCACAAAGAACTACCACTCTATACCTATCAGGATGATGATTATTTAAGAAATAAAAAGAAAATAACAAGAGTTGTAAAGATTTGGAGAAATTGGAACTTGAGCCTTGCTTATGGATATGTAAAATGGTATATAGCCACTATGGAAAACATTACAGCATTTTCTTGAAAGATTAAACAATAATTCACTTTTAGATGTGTATCCAAAATAACTGAAAACAGGGACTCAGAAATATTTGTACCCTGATGTTCACAGCAATATTATTCACAACAGCCAAAAGCTTAAAACAACTCAAATATCCACTGATAGCTAAGTGGATGAATAAAATGTAGCATGTACATACAAGACAATACTCAGCCTCAAAAAAGGAAGGAAATTCTAACACATGCTACAACACTGATGAAACTGGAAAACATGCTCAGTGTAATAATCCAGGCACAGATGGACAAAAATTATACAATTCCACTTACATAAGATGCTTGGAGTAGCCAAATTCATGGAGAAAATAGAATGGTGGTTCCAGGGGCTGGGAAAAGTGTGAAAAGAGTTACTGTCTAATAGAATAAAAAATTTCTGGAGATGGATTGTGCTAAAGGTAGTTAAAGACTTTAAACTTAAAAATGGTTGAAATGGTAAAATTTGGTGTGTTATGTATATATGTGCGTGCGTGTGTGTGTGTGTGTGTGTGTGTGTGTGTGTAGGTCAGATTTCTGGATCCTGGCTTGGAGCTCAACTTAATGTAAAAGTTATGATACTGAAGATGGATCATATTCCCATCACTAGAGGGCGAAGTCTGTTCATTTTCAACATTTTAAAAAGTACATATGTTTTAAAAGTTGAATGATGAAATTTCAATGAAGGTACACAAAAACTTGATTTTATGGTATCAACTCCTTCCTCTTTATGAAGTGAAGAGGGGAAGGGAACTTTCAAAGCCGGTGAGAACCAAAGCAGGCCCCAAGTTCACCTGGTCCCACCAGATCAAGATCTGCTGCTTGTTAGGAGTTACCATTTGTGCAGGATATTTATTCTTATGCTATATTATCGACAGGTATTGTAGCCAGTTTCCAAATTTGGCCCACAATGAACCATGTCTCCATTCAGACCTACATGCTGTCCCCTCCCACATTCAACCTGGGCTGGTACCATGACTTGTTCTAACAGATAGAATGCTCTGAAAGTGATGTTGTATAACTTCAGGGGTGAAAACATAAGAGGTCTGCAGCTTCTGCATGCTTCACATTGGAAAACTCCATTATAAACCTGGACATCCTGTGTTAAGAATGCTCAAGGAACAACAGAAAGAGGAAGAACTAAGGTTCTAACCAGTATCCTCAATGGTACTCCCAGCCAACAAACCATCAACAACTTTTTGAATGAGGCCAGCTTGTACCTTCTGGCCATTATCACCCCAGTCAACTCATAGGAGATGTCCAGTCAACTCACAGGATGACACAAATAAAATGCTATTTTAAGTCTGAAGTTTTGGGTGGGTATTAACAACAATGGATAACAAATGGGAGGGGGGAAATCCCCTTACCTGTTAGGCTGGAAAGAGACTTGATCATAACCTGTGAGTTCACACAAATCTTTCTCAAGCTCTCGGAATAGCTGCTGGTATCCTTGAGCTTGGTCCAGAGGCACAAAGGGGTGGATGTTTGCAAATTCTTTCCATGTGATGGGCTAAACAGCAGGAGAAGAGGCCAAAAATACATATGTGAATATTGTAATTGTAATAACAACTTTAAAGATAATGATGACAATACCTAGCACCAAAAAATGCCTCCTCTTTGCTGGAGACTGTTCCAGGCACTTAAATATATTAATTCACTTAGTCTCACACAATCTTATTAAGTCACTATCTTCACTGTACATGCAACATACAGGCCACAAAGGGAACCTATAAAAAAGTCTTTACACCTTTTCAGGGATAAAAAGGCCCCCAAGTAGATTTATATCCATGAAAACACAATGAGTTTGTTCAAACTCTTACATGCACATGTATTATTCTGTCTCATCATTAAGCAGAATAATGCATAAATGTAAAAACAAATATTTCCTTTTAAAATAGAAAATTATTTTCTCTGCCTAGTGTAATTTGTCACATTAGAATAATCCCATAAATAAAAGGTATAAATTAACTTTCTTAGAAGGATCCTGGCCTTGGAGATACTTATCAACCAAAACACCAGGTTACAAAATCCTCTGTTGGCATTCGGAAAAAATTTAAGCCTCAAATTCATATCCACTCCCACATTTTTTTTCATTTAAAAAAATTTGTTCTTTTTAGTTATACATGACAGTAGAATGCATTTTGACATATTATACATATATGGAGTATAACTTCCCATTCTTGTGGTTGTACATGACATGGAGTTACATGGGTCATATATTCGTATATGAACTGAGGAAAGTTATGTCCTATTCATTCTACTGTCTTTCCCATTCTCATCCTCCCATACCCTTCTTTTTTTTTTTTAATTTAAACTTTTTTTTTTAAGTTGTAGATAGACACAATACTTTTATTTATTTTATGTGTTGTTGAAGATGGAACCCAGTGTCTCACACATGCGAGGCAAGCACTTTTCATTGAGCTACAACCCCAGAGCCAAATTCATACCCTCCTAACACAATGATTTGTAGAAAGAAGGCTTAAGGTTCTTAATTCTACTTGAGGTTAACAACTACAAATAGATAAAATTAGTTTTTATTATGATAAATTTAAAAAACAAAACAAAACAAAAAAACATCAAGCTGACACAATGGAACATGCCTGTAACCCCAGAGACTTCAGAAAGATCCCAAGATCGAGGCCAACTTGGGTACCTTATCAAAACCCTGTCTCAAAATAATAAATAAAGCCAGGCATGGTGATGCATGCCTGTAATCCCAGTGATTCAGGAGGCTTAGGAAGGAGGATTGCAAGTTAGAGGCCAGCCTCAGCAATTTAGTGAGACCCTGTATCAAAATAAAAAAATAAAAAGGTCTGGGGATGTAGTTCAGTGGTAAAGGGTTAAATCCCTAGTACCTAAATAAATAAATAAGGCTAAGAGGTAGCTCTGTGGTAGAGTACCCTAGGTTCAAGTGCCAGTATTGTCAAAAATAAATAAATAAATAAATAAGTTTAAAAAGAAAGGATATGAAGGTATAAATACATCTAATTATTTTAATTTAAAAAAATAATTTTACATAGCAAAGCATGGTAGTACAGGCCTATAGTTGCAATTACTTGAGAGGATGAGGCAAGAAGATTGCTTGAACCCATGAATTTGAGACAAGCCTGGGCAACATTAATAATAATAATAATAATATAGCATGAATAAGGCCCTGGATTTGATCCCCAGCACCATCAACACCCCTTAAAAAAAGGTAATTTTTGCCCATATATTTAAATGGTCAAGTTGTGTGAAGTATCATGGTTTCTCCCAGTATTGGTGAACAGCAAGTTAAAGGATTATTGAAGTGATTATTAAGTCATAGCCCTGGTAGATTTCTCTAGATATCAGTTTCTGTACAAACTGGAAAACTGTACCTAGTAAATACCCTAGTAAATACCCTCAGAAGTAACCTACTTACTGTGAGTTCAGATGAGCTATTGAGCTTCATGGTACAGGATCCCTTTAAGAAGAACATCCAACATTTATCACATTAGTGATTTGCTACAGTCCATCATCAACCCTCCTCTCTCCCCACCTGGCCGCCCCTTTAACCCTCTTGCAGTGTATTAGATATGACCCAAATGGGATCAGATCAGGGCAGGACTAGAGGTAAGAAGGAAGGCCACAAACAACTACCAGTGGAATCATGCTGTGAACAAGGGAAATGTCTTTGTTCTCTAGTTTCTTCATGTACCGGACAATATTTGTTTCTGAGTGATAGCTGTGAACACAAGATACATGGTCAGGGCCAACAAAATCAGATGAGTCCACGCACATCCCCCTGAGACACACTGACATCTACCTTCAAAATATAGAGAAATTTTGGACACAGGCAACATGTCAACTCTGCATCAGAAGGAAGGGTACAGAACCCCTGACCACAGAGAATGCCTGATTCAAGAAGCTGCCTGTGGGCATGAAGAAAGGAAGTTGGGAAGAAGAGAAGATAGGGCTCCTAGGTGAAAACTTTAGCCTGGCAATTATATCTCCAAACTCCCCTCTCCCCCAACAGTGCCAGCAGAGTGGGTCCACCAGGTAACAAGGCACGCTTGGCCCAAATCAGGAATGAGATCATTAGGGCACTGATTTTCAGTAGGTGTGGCTGTGCCACAATGACCCAGACCCTATCACAATCAGCACAGAAGCAGCTCCCTACTGGGCTCCCTAGCTTATGGCTATGACACAAAACGCAGATGTCACACAAGCCACACAAACCTGTTGAACACTTGATGTGTGAGGAATGGGCTAGTTCTCTTGAATGCAGATCCTGGAATACCTCTCCATTCCTCTCCCATGCTTTCAGCCACCAGTTCCTGCACAGAGAGACAACAGAAACTAAAGGCCAGAACTGTGCCTGGAACCACAGTGGACATCCAGGCTTTCAGATGGCTAGGCCACAAAACATGCAAAATGATCAACCACATCCCTTTAAAAGCCAAAACTATTAAACTCTTAGAAAAAAATATAGAAGCAAATCTACATAACCTTGGGTGTAGTGGTGGTTTCTTACATATGACACCAAAAGCAAGAACAGCAAAAAAAAAAAAAAAAAAAAAAAAAAGGTAGATAAATTGTGATTGCAGTAAAATAAAAATCATTTGGGCTAGGAGTGTAGCTCAGTTGGCCTTGGATTCTGTCCCTAGCATCACAAAGATAATTAATTAAAAACATTTGTCCATCAAAGGACACTATCAAGAATGACAAGAGAACCCACCAAGTAGGAGAAAATATTTGCAAATCATGTATCTGATAGGAATTTAATATCCAGAACATGTAACTAAATACATGGCTTGCTCTTCATTTTTTCCCCAGGCTTAGAGTATGGCCATCTTGAATCCTACATGAGTGGCTCCAGAAATATTCTTCAAATGGATAGACCAAATAAATGTGATTAAATTTTGCACAGTGTTCTAGGGGGAAGATTACTCAGTCCTGTTTAATTAATAAATGAAGTTCAAAAGAGCATATTGTGAAGCTGCTTTGGTAATTTATGATTAGTATCTGGGTGCTGCAGTCCTCTTCCAAAGAGAGCACACACAGACAACCAAGATGGCAACATTCAGCACTCTGGGGATATTTCTACTTCTGCAGTATGATTTTCTTTCATTAACTTATTCAACAAATAGTCACTGAGTGATTATTATGCACCAAGCAGTGCAGTGTCTAGGTAGCTGCTGACTAACTCTCCTCCCACGGAACCAGAACCCTGCTCCTGGCTTTTCTTTGCTACTTTATTATTTTAGAAACCAACTCAGTCATCCTGAAGTGATTACATTTCTTGATCCTCTTGATCTTTGTGGCTGTTTCCCCCCAGTGTTTGCAATACCTCTAAACCCACCTTCCTTCTCCATTGTGCCATGTGGGATAACAGCTACTTATCTTTGAGATCTTAGCTTAGACCAAATCAATGCAAACCTTGGTGAGGAGCACACCCTCTGTGCTCCCAGAGCACCTTCACACATCACCTAGCATATCACCTGGACTGTAATGCTGTGCTTGCGTGTCTGGATCCTCTCTGGACTATGCTCAGTGAGGGCAGGGGCCGCACACAATTCCCCACTGGATCCTCAGGGCCTAGCATAGTATCTGGCACATATTAGGTCCTCAATAATTATTTATAAATAAATGAGTATCATAACTTTTCCCTAGAATTGACATAAACAAGATGCTAACATCATGAATCTTTGTATTTGGAATAGTTTCAATTAAACATCATTAATAATACTTCCAACTAGCCTGGCTGCATGGTCCTGGCTGGGGCCCTACAGCAATGGCCTTTAGCTGTCAGCAGTCACAGGAACAAGGGACAGTCAGTGGTGTAATTTTAACAGCAGGCTGCCCAATGTCATACCTGGGCACTCTCTCCCTCACACTCTTTAACACCCCCTAAGAGTCATTACGAGGAATGCATGATTTTACTTTACTTACTGCAGATGACTCACAGCCAAAGATCCATAACAAATCATCGAGATCTTTTTCGTTGACTGTTTCATCAAGAGAAATACCAAGCTACAGAAACAAAAACAAAATGAAAAACATCAACTCTAAACTCCAAGATCAGTGGAGGAACCCAAAGGAGAGATCAAAGGGGAGAAGGTGGTGGACAAAATTTCTGGCAATCCAAAATATCAATATACCAGTCAATCCAAGTTGACCCTTAGGGGATGGCAACTAGACCAGGCTGAGACTTTACAAGGTTTAGAGTTCTGCAAGCCACTTGTGGATTCAATAGTCCAATGGCTACTGAGTTCAAGGGCACTCCTATTAGAACTAAATATGCTTGACTTTTTCTCCACTTAACTTACTTTATTTATATCAATCATTTAATAGAGACTTGTCCTTGAACAGTGTGTATGAAAACACAAAGACTCAAGAAAGCTGTAAACAAACTATTTGAAAAGGTCCCAATGTTCTAAACTGGTATTTACAAAAACAGGCTGTGCCCAAAGTCCCAACATATTTTTAAATAAAAAGGAAAACTTTTAATGAGAAAAGTCATGAAAAATTAAAGAATTGGTAAAAATACAGAAAAGTTGACTTACTGTGCCATCCTCAAAGAGCCGAAAATTGATTTGCCGCTGGGCAGCCCTGCTCAAGACCTCTTTCACTGAGCAGCCACACTGAACCTTCAAGGTGTCAAAGAACAGGTCATGCTGGAGTTTATGCCCTGCTCGCCTGAGACCTAGACAAGACAGGGAGCCACCAGTTACTGATACAAAAACATGCTTCTCAGCCATTGACATCCCACAGAGAAACAGAGAACTTCTACTATAGACTACTACTGATCCTGGCCAATGTTTTGGGGCTGCTTTAAAAATAAAGACCTTTATTACTAATGCTATAGAAAATTATGAAATAAATACTAAAAAAGAAGAAAGATCATCGTTATCACCAACAAGAAATCAGTACTGCTTACATTTTGGTGTGTATTCCTCCAGAAATGGTGACGGCAGGGGTGGGGGAGGGAGATGAGGTATATATATTTTGTTACACTTTTTTAGAGCTAAAATATGAGTATCTTTGTTTTTCTATAGATTGATATCCATCATTATTTTCAATGGCTGTGTAAGGTCAAACATGGATATACCATAATTTAGTTGCATAATTAAACTTTATCATGTATAACAGATCTTTATTTTTCCCCCCTTGTGTTCTTCCAAGCTTCTGATTAAAGGAAAAGAATAAAAAGAAAAAAAAAGGAAAATGTGTCTAAAGTCCATCAGTGTTAACTCCCTGTGACAGGGATGAAGGAAAATAATTTAATAGTTTAAAAAATAATAATGTTGAAAACTCTCCACAAAAGACTGAATGTAAAAGTAAAAAATGTTTCAATGGGCATGCTTTACATACTTATTTTATTATGAATTTTAGATATATCCCTAGAAATTTAATTTCTAGATAAAATTATAGGGATATTTTTAAAGCATTTGATATGTAAAGTGCCATCATACCCATATGTTATCAGCATTTCTTATTTATTATGGTACTTGGGACTGAACCCAGAGGCACTCTACCATTGAGCTACATCCCCATCCCTTTTTTACTTTGAGACAGGATCTTGCTAAATTGCAGAGGCTGGCCTCAATCTTGCAATCCTCTTGCCTAAGCCTCCCAAGTCACTGGGAGTATAGGCATGTAGACTGCCCCCTCAGCATTCTTCTTAGTCTTTGCCAAAGTGATAGATAAATACTACTTGTATTTCCTTGATTAATAGTGAGGTTGAAATTTTGTATATTCATTGGCCATTTACTTTTATATTTCTTTCTAAATTACATTTAGTGTCCTTTGCTCATTTTTCCATCAGAATGTTAATTTTTTTCTGTGTTTAGGGGTATAGAGAGAGCACAGTATATATTAAAACTATTCATACTCAGTCTATCATAGATGTTGAAAATATTTTTCCTGGTTTCTCATTTGACTTTTAATTTTGCATTTGGTATTGGACATGCCCCAAATTTCCCATTTTTCTTACTCAGACTTATCAGTCTTGTTATGCCTCAAAATTTTGAAACAGATAACTGACTCACCTTCAGACAAAATCAAAGTGGCATTATGTACCCTCCTAGCAATATGCTTCAGCCCTTGGGAACCATGGTAGATTGCAAACATGGCAGCCATATTTGCCAAGAGGGCCTAAAAGAATAAAAAACATTTAAGGAATCATGTGCAACAATGTCACAGAACATGATTATTGGGAGGGGGAAATTATACAACTCGTGATGCCAAAACTGAAAACAGGAACAACACAAAATGATCATATTTCCTGCCTTTTTTAATGATAGTTGGGGATCATTGTGAACTGCCTGATTACCTGAGGGTAAAGACCACATCCGAATCACTCTGAAGTCACTATATTAAACCTTCAAACTTAATCATTATAGAGGGATCTCATTAATGCAACATAACCATGACACCCATGAGGGGGACAAGCAGGCTCCTATCCAGCATCAAAAAGCAATATTTAAAAAAAAAAAAAAAAAAAGCAATATTTGATGTTGGAAGACAGTGAAGCAAGAAAACTTTCAGAGGAAAAAAATTAGATCTGAGAATTTTATACTCAAATAGTTCTTCAAGAATGAAAGAGAAAAAGCAGCAAACAATTTCTAAATACTCAAAAATTTTCTCAGAGATGCCAGGTGTGGTAGAGCATGCCTATAATCCCATAGACTGGGGAGGCTGAAGCAGAAGGATCACAGGTTCAAAGCCAGCTTCAACAACTTAGCAAGGTCCTAAGTAACTTAGTGAGACCCTGTCTCTAAATAAAAATAAATAAATAAATAGGGCTAGGGATGTGATTCAGTGGTTGAATGCCCTTGGGTTCAATCTCTGGTTTAAAAATAGATAGATAGATAGATAGATAGATAGATAGATAGATAGATAGATAGATAACTCAGGAAATACAATTCTCCTGAGGTCTTAAATAGAACACTAAAAACTGAATTTCACCCAATCAGTAGATGAGCGGAGCTGTGGTATAGCTGATAGAAAAGTGAAAGCTTGTTATGTTATTAAAAGTTCTGCATTTGATCCCCAACACTCCCTCCCATAAAAGAAATGAATGGAGAATTTGTGACCATAGACTGCCAAAACTAAAAATGTGGGAAGAAAAGAAATAAAGCCAAAATGAGCTGGTAGGAGATATACTGGATGACCCAATGAAAACAAGGTCATTTTCTCAAGTAATCTCTCGCTTAACCATTGGATTGAGGTTTCAGAAAAATATTTACAGGAAAGTGTGAGTTGCGTGTTACAGAAATAAGAAAGAAAGAGCATTGGAACCTCACTGAGATAAGGGACCCCTGTGTGAGGGGGTCCTGAATGAGGAACAAGAGATGACCCACTGTGATAGCATCTGGAGTAGGGGAGAGAGAAAAAAAAGAAGGCAGCTAGGGTCAGAAGCCAAAATGAATGGTGTCTCAAGAGAAAATGATGGAGGCCCACATCCTACTTCTCCTCTTGGTCTCATTCCTCACTTGCTTTTTCACCCTAGAACCTACCAAAGAGCAGCATTCCAACCATTCACTGTCATCCCAGGTAACTGGTCCAAATTCAAGTCTCTCATTTGCTACCTGCCCAGCCCACTCTACTCTCCCACGGTCCCTCCTCTCTCATTAGAGTGATCTCTAATGTACTAGGTAAGCAGTTCAAGGTCTACCTACCTTCATGGCAATCTCTCCAGGATGGGAAGGAGCATTTCACAAAACAGACACCGTACTCAACTGAGAAATACAGTAAACACTTTAAAGTTGAATAATGCTCAATGTGGGATCTATTTTTGCTAGGTACACCTTTTCTCTGCTAGAAGAAATCTCTCTATGGGGCCATTGCAAAACAAGAAACATTTTGGAAATAATTTCATAAAGGAAGTTAGCAATCAATGAAGAAAATGAGGAGGAAAAGACATCATCAGAGAAAAAAGAAATAGACTTTCCTGAACTAGAAGCTCCCAGGAAAGCACTGACATGCTTATAGACTCCATACACCAATCAGAGATAAATACAGAAGGATCACAGCACATTGCTGCTGTGGAGGGGGCCAGCATGAAGTAGAGAATCCATGGCACAGTGTGCTCAAATGCCCACGGCCATGCTGCCAGGGAACAGAAACCAGGCCTGATATTCATAGAACATCCTGGAAGCCTCCTTCACTACAGCCTTCTGGAGGCTGGTTCATGTCCCTTTTTAGTTTAGAAATGAGTCTTTCCATAACCAGGAGACTATATGACTGGACAACTATATGAGTGTACAACAAATTGATAAGAAGTATAAAATCACTTCTAAAAATCTTTGAAAAGGGTAAAACTCAGTGGTACAGCACTTGCCTAGCATTTGTGAAGTCCTGGGTTTAACCCCCACTGATGTAAAATAAATAAATATATCAATAAATAAAACAATAAATAAATAAAACTAAACATAAGAAATTAAATTTTTTTTACATTAAAAAATGAAAACCCTGGGCTGGGGTTGTAGCTCAGTGGTAAAGCGCTCACCTAGCACATGCAAGGCCCTGGGTTCGATCCTCAGCAACATATAAAAATAAATAAATAAAACAAAGGTATTGTGTCCATGTACAACTAAAAAAAATGAAAAAAAAATGAAAACCTGTGGTGCATGCCTGCAATCCCAGCAGCTCAGGAGGTTGAGGCAGGATGATCAAAGGCAGCCTTAGCAAAAGCAAGGTGCTAAGCAATTCAGTGAGATCTTGTCTCTAAATAAAATGCAAAATAGGGCTGGGGATGTGGCTTAGTGGTTGAGTGCCCCTGAGTTCATTCTCTGGTACTAAAAAAAAATAAAACTTTTGAAAAGCATAATTTTTTTTTTTAGTACTCAGTATGAAAAAGCATCAGAATAGCAAAATAGGATCAGAGAAACAAAGAGACCAAAAAAAATTTCAAATTTTTTTGATATAATCAAGGTATTTAAAAATTAAAGGCAACAAATAATCATGAAAAAATATTCAAAATCATGAGTTACTAGGGAAATGCAAATCCAAAGCACAATGAGGGCTGGGGTTATAGCTTGGGTAGCATACTTGTCAGGCATGTGTAGGGCACTGGGTTAGATCCTCAGCACCACATAAAATAAATAAATAAATAAATAAATAAATAAAGGTATTGTGTCCATCTACAAATAAAATATATATATATTTTTTTTTTTTTTTTTAAAGCACAATGAGGGGCTAGGATTGTGGCCCAGTGGTGGAGCGCTCGCCTAGCACAGGCGGGACCTGGGTTCGATCCTCAACACCACATAAAAATAAAGGTATTGTGTTGTGTCCCTCTACATCTAAAAAATAAATATTTTTTTAAAAAAAGCACAATGAGATACCACTTCGTGCCCATTAGAATGGCTAGACCCAAAAAACACAGGCAGTAACAAGTTTTGGGGAAAAAATGGAAAATTTTGAAACTTCATCTTCTGGTAGGGATGTAAAAGAGAGCAACCACTTTGATAAATAGTTTGAAGTTCCTCAAAAACTCAAATATAGACTTTTCATATGACCCAGTAATTCCACTCCTGGGTATCTAACCAAAAGAACTGAAAACATATTTGCACAAAAACCTGCACAAAAAATGTTCACAGAAATCTTATTTATAATGTCCAAAATTGGAAACAATGCAAATATCCATCAAGTGATTAGTGGATAGACAAAATGTAGTATATCCACACAGGAAGCTATCACTCAGCCATAAAAATTAAAAAAAAAAAAAAAAAAAAAAAACAATTCATGTTACAACATGGATGAACCTTGAAAAGATGCACATTTAAAGAAGCCATGTGCAAAAGCCCATATGTTATACAATCCCATTTACATGAACCATCCAGAGTAAGCAAATCTGCAAAGATAGAAAGTAGAGTAGTGGTTAGGAGGCTCTTTGAAGGGAAAGGTATGGGGAATGATTGCTTAATGGGAAAAGGTCTCTTTTTGGAGTGATGAAAATGTTCAGAAATTAAATACTCATGATGGTTGCACAAACTTGTGAATATACTAAAATCCATTGACCTGTATACCTTAAATTGGTGAATTCTGTGGTGAGTTGTAGCTCAATAAAAAAAAAGCTAATGAAATATATATTGTTTCTCAATGCACCTGACTTTGGAAAAGCTAATAAACGAGCAATTTTTGGCTAAAGGTGATAAATATGAGAACATGATGAATTCCAACATCTGTAATGTCACAAGTTTATAGAAAGATTTTTAAAATATTCCATTAACAGACTTCTAGAGATTTAAAAAAAATAGTCATGCCCCATGAGTGATTCAAAAATAAGACCCCATTTGGACCCCATAATGCCAAGAGGAAAAATGTAGGATTGAAAAGAATATGAAAGAGTTGCTATGAGAAGCAGAAGGCCAGCTACGAACAGCACAATAGGAACAACTCAAAATATATCAGTCATCTCCTAACAAAGAAGGGTAATTTTATGCTCACAAATAGAACAATAGTTATATGAATAACTGCTTTATGCAACAGTTATGAAAAGGAACACATGAAATAGAGATGGAAAATTAGAAGACTACCAAAATGAAAAGACAAAAACCAGATGAAACAGTTTGGCAATTCCAAGGGTAAACATAATTTTTTTTTTTTTTTTTTTGGTGGTGCTAGGGATTGAACCCAGGGTCTTGTGCATGTGAGGAAAGCACTCTACCAACTGAGCTGTATCCCCAGCCGTGGCAAACATAATTTTAATAATTGCTTTCTTAAAAAAATAGCCACCAGCTGGGCTGGGGTTGTGGCTCAAAGGTAGAGCACTTGCCTAGCAAGTGTGAGGCCCTGGGTTCGAGGCTGTGGCAAGAGGATCAAAAGTTCAAAGCCAGCCTCAGAAATTTAGTGAAGCCTTAAGCAGCTTGGCGAACCCTGTCTCAAAAAGTGCTATGGATATTGCTCAGTGGTTAAGCACCCCTGGGTTTAATCACTGGTTACCAAAAAAAAAAAAAAAAAAAAAAAAAAAAAGGGAGGTTTTACAACTCAAAGTAATGAAATATGAGTTATATGTGAACTGGAATAGTTTAAGAAGGAGAAACTTTTCTTCCTTGAAGGTAGCCCAAGTTCCCCTGGAAAATGAATTTTAACCCTGGAAGCAGAAAACTGAGTCCCTGAATGGACCTAGGACCAGACACCACTTCTGGAAGGACATGGGCAGGAGCAGATAGCTCCCAAGGAAGACAAGATACAGAAGCAGAGAATTAAAAAAACGGAACAGAAATTACAGAAAGGAAAGGCATCATATAAAGATCAATTTATTGTTCAATGCAAGCAAAGCCTTTAACAACTGGTTCCTTCCTCTGCCACTGGATGATCAGAAGATCTTTCACCTGAAAAAGGGCAGCCACCTTCCTGAGGCAAAAAGTAATGCAAGAAAAATAACAGGTGAAAATTATCAAGACCAGTGGCTGTAGAACCAACTACAGAAAGACCTTATTATCCTCTGCCTCTGTGGAAACTTGTTCTAAAACCTCCTGGCAATTCTTGGAGCCAACACCCTCTGAAAGAAAAATGCCATACCTCCCACTGAGGTGTCTGTGAGATTTTTCACTTTCCCCAACCCCTAATGGAAAAGATGCACCTAGCATGGATACTATGCTCAGGAGGGGTCTTCTACCTTGTCCTATGAGGTGGTTGGATTTCAAAGCCCTCTTACCTAAGCCTTGGAGCAACTTTGAGGATGGTCAAAAGCGCAGGAAGTGCATCCTTTAATCCCATCCTTTTCAGGAATGCTTTTCATGAGCTCTGAGAGTGCCCCATAGCCAACACCAGTTGGCCAGTATGGACCATCCCCTCCAGAACCTCTGCCTTGCAGACCTCATTCCCAAAGCATGTCCATTCCAGTCCTAAATAGAATATCCCAATCTCCACCCAGAATGAACCTGCCCGATGGCCAAGAAAGGTACAGACCCTCATCCACATCTGTTATAAACACTCTTAAAATACATGTAAACAAAAAGTGAAGAGTAGCCCCTTTGTCCCTTGGTCTTAGCCTGTTCAAGATCTGAAGATGTGATTTTTAGGTAAAATAAAAATGAACAATGTTCTTTGTTTTTTATTAAAACACTTATGAAGTGAATACATAGGCGATGCATGTGTATACACAGAACATCAGTAAAAGATGTCTATTTTGGTTCTGACAAGACCACAAGACTTCCTATTAAGATCTTGTCCTTCTAGTGTGCGCACTATTCAGCAGGCGGTGAATGAGTAATCAAAGGAGTGAATGAATGAGTAATCAAAGGAGTGAATGAATGAATGAGTAGCTCACTCCTATAGATTGTAAGGTAGCTCTCTTCTGCAGATTAGCAGGCAGGTCAGATATGTGATTTACCTGAGCTGTGCAGATGTTGCTGGTAGCTTTGTCTCTCCGGATATGTTGCTCCCTGGTTTGAAGAGCAAGACGATACACTTCTTTCCCGGTGGCATCCCTGGACCAAGATAATGTGTCCAGTTAGCACAGGTAATTGTAACACTAGGAGGTGCCATAAACCAGCTTCTTTCCTTCTCAGATAAACTGAATTCAGAAAATTTACTTGGGTGTGAGTTCAAAAAGAAATTTCCAAAACTTTCTCTTCTAAATAGGACTAACTGGTATATATTTTATACTTTTGAAGCACTGAGACATATACAATGAGGCTAGAAATGTGGAAATAAAATAAAAGTTTCCAGGATTACCCTGCCTAATATAATGTTAAATTAAATTTCACTCTGAGCTTCTCAGCAACAGATGAAAAACAAAAATACTTGAAAAATTGAAATTGTTGTACCAGAAGTATGAAAAGAACTGAATGGCTATTAACACACACACACACAAAAAAAAAAAAAAAAATCATAATAGTCTTACTGCTTGTCTCTAAAATTTTCCCCTCCCTAATACAATTGGAAATTTTTATAAGAATCAGTCTTAATCTTTATTTCATCAACCTATAACTTATGGGACCTACTTTTCAGAAAGATAAAAAGTTCATTATCAAAATCAGTCAATAAGCCAGGCATGGTGGCACTTGCCTGTAATCCCAGAGACTTGGGGAGGTTGAGGCAGAAGGATTGTGAATTCAAAGCCAGCCTCAGCAACCTAGGGAGACCCTGTCTCACAATAAAGAATAAAAAGAGCTGGGGATGTGGGTCAGTGGTTAAACTCCCCAAGTTCAATCCCCACTACCAAAAAAAAAAAATCCATTTAAAAAAATCAGCCAACAGTAACTAACACACTAACTTTTTAAATTAGAAAGCCTTGGGCCTCATCCCTGATGAAGAAAGGGCATCAATAAGATAAGTTCATGCAAGAGTAGTTGATGAGACTATTTCTACACTAAAAAGCTGTTACACAAATTTAGAGTATTTCAAAATTTTATATCACCCTTACATCACTCACTATATTCAGCCTACTCACTTATGTTCAACAGTCGAGCTTTTAGCAAAATGATTATGCTAAATTTCCCCAGTAATATTCCTGGCAGTCCTCTGAATTCTTCATCTGAGAAGCTTCATGAATGAGAAGCACTTGAGAAAGTACATCTGAAAATTACTTCAATGTCAAGTGGCAGACGCCTCTGGGAAGTGACAGAAATCACTTAATGTGATCTTTGTCATCTCTCATTGCACTTGTCTTTACATAACTATATGGTATGAGAATACTTATGATAAACTAGGTAGACACAAAATGCACCTAAAATATTTAGTGTCTCAAGGTTTTCGTCAACCTAAATGAATGCATTTACATGAATAAACACCAATATATGGTAAATTATACACACACTTCTTCAAATATGTACAAAATTTAGGGTGTTTGAGAAGTACTACTTCATATCCCAGACTCTTCCATCTTAATCTGTGCTGTACATTTGTTTCATTAACTCAACATTTGTGATCAGAAGGAACAGGAAAGGAACCACAATAATGGACCGGGGGGGGGGGGCAACAGGAGCTGCTTTACCTTGTTACCCCTACCATCCTTCCAGGCATCATCCTCACCAAGCTTTCTCTGACAGCAAAAAAGGCTGCATGTGGTCCGCCGTAGCCCAGTGGCACTCCAAATCTCTGTGAGTTGCCCAGGGCGATATCCACCCCAAACTCTCCTGGTGGCCTCAAGATACACAGGGCTAGAAGGTCCGTAGCACAGCAGGTCAGGGTCTGGAAAGGAAAGAAAGGGTGGAGTTGCTGCCTTCGCCTGAGAGCAGAGCACATAATAACTAGATCTACGACAGCTGGTTCATGTTCAGTGAAGTCCATTTGCTCCTTCATTCTTTGAACAAATATTCAGAGGGCCTGCTATTTTATTTATGAACAAAATGTATCAAGAGAAAGGAATAGGTAGGAGTTTCTCCATTCCTTGTGATAATGGTAAAGAAATTAGACATCAAAAGATGGATAGATAGACAGACACAAGATGGGACACACCTCCCTGAACTCCCCCAAGGAGGTCGGCCTACCCCAGTCTCATGGGCTCTCTCCACAAGTTCTGTAAAGTCTTCCACCTTCCCCTCAGTATCTGGGTATTGGAACAACACCCCACTGACATCTTTTCCACTGAAGTCCATTTCATGGGGTAACTTCAGCTCAATGAGGACTCCACGGTATCTGGAAAAAATAAGACAAAGAACAATCATGTTTTGGCTTTACAAGGGAAAATTAAGTGAACTACAGTTTCTTTTCAGTGAAACAGCATTTATTTTATGTGCCCTCCCTTGATGTCCTCCCAGCCCCACCCCACGCCACACCTGGCCCTTCCATGGTAACAGGACTTCACACCAACTCAAGGGCATCCAACAGCTCAGCTTCTTCCCCTCTCTCCTTTCTACCCCTAGCACTCTCCTCCTTCAACCTTTCCATCAGAACCTACTCCTGAGAGAGAACCAGGAGCACCACTTCCTAAGGCAGAAGGAAAAACAGCTGAAACCACAGAGCCACCACCACTTTGACCTTGGATCAGTTTTAGGAGGTAATTGGGAAAACATCAGTAAGGTGAGGAGGAAGAATTTCCCTAGATTTCTAAACTCTAACTATAATCATATGTCAGAAAACTTTCTGAAGGGGTGCAGGATGGTGGTGTGGGATGGGGGAGGAACACCTGATGTTTCCAAAGGAGAAAGCAAACGCACACAAATGGGGGTGGTGTTAGGTTTGTGCATCCGATTACAGAACTAAACAAATGCAACACACCTTACATCAGTTTACACCTCGGTATTATGTAGATTCCCCATAAATGATGTTTACAGAGGACACATAAAAAAATCATAATACTATGGGTGAGTTCTATNTTTTTTTTCTTTTTGGTATGAGGGATTAACTCAAAGACACTTTACCACTGAGCTCTAAACCTAGCCCCTTTTATTGTTTTTTAATATTGAGACAGGGTCTTGTTAAGTTGCTGAGGCTGACCTTGAACTTGCAATCTTCCTCAGGCTCCCAAATTGCTGGGATTATAGGCATGCACCCTACACCTGGCAAAACAGCTCAAATTTTTTAAAAAAATATATCACAATAAGACAGAAAGGTCAATGGTTAGATATAAGTGGAAATTTTTAAAAATTTTATAAATCAATACATCTTAGAATTTTATTGGCATAAGGAGCATTTTAAAAATATATATCTAAATCAAGTTCCTTCACTCATACAAAAGGAAAAAGACTTAGGTTGTGAGGTATACAGGACCACAAAGAGTAGAATGGAACCTGAACCCTGGGAGCTCTCTACCATCCCATGGTTTCAAGCAACAAAACTGGGATGGATGCTCATAGTTCGGTATCATGAGCACATTAGGATAAAAAGAAAAGGGGTGGGGAGGGGGGATATGTGTGCATTGTGCTATACACTTAATATCCAGAAGGAGACACAATGGATAATCAACAATGGCTTCAGGGGACTAAGAAAAGAAAACAGCAGGTTTTACTTTTACTTATATCCCACTCAACTTTCTGAAATTTTTTCCAAAATTTTACAATAAATAAAATTAATAGAGGAATTGGCAGAGTTGGGAAAATACAAAAATGATTCGTTATCCAATGCACAGTGCTCTTAACAGTTTGAATCTAAATAAACCTGGAGAAAAAGCTCTCTGAGAGCCTAAATGACCTGAGGTACAAACAGAAACAGCACTATTTAAAATATTTTTGCTAGCGCCTGTCTCCGTGGCATAATCGGTTAGTGCGTTCGGCTGTTAACCGAAAGGTTGGTGGTTCGAGCCCACCCAGGGACAAGGAGGTGTATTTTGTGAACCGTGAGGGTAGCCCAGAAATAGACTTTATGGTTGTTATCGTTGTCTTCATCCTTAGCCGATTCACCCCCTGCTTTTAAAAGGGAGGGGAGGAGTAGGGGGGATAGGAAGGGCAGCAGAATAGAATAGACATTATGATGGCTGTATGTATATAGGTGACTCTATGACCAGTGTGATTCTGCAATCTGTACAATTAGAAAAATGAGAAATTATACCCCAATGATTCAAATGTATGAATTGCCAAGATCATTGTAATGTCATGTGTAGCTAATAAAATAAATAAAAATAAAAAATATTTTTGCTACAAATAAAAAGCACACACCTAAGCTCTTAGGGCTGCTTTTCAAGAGTAAATATAAATGCAGACACCAAGGAATGAGAATGAAGGGAAGACACAATTCAGGCATTTGCAGAGTGTGAGCACAGCCCATGGATACTGAATATATCAGGGTAGGAAACCCCTGGGCTCCACAAGTGTGAGGTGAACTTTTCCACATAGAAAAAGAGGCAGGGGGAGGTGGGCATGGTGATCCAGCCTGTATCCCAGTGGCTCAGGAAGCTGTGGCAAAGCCAGTCTCAGCAACTTAGTGAGGCCCTAAGCAACTTAGTGAGACCCTGTCTCTAAATAAAAAATTTGTAAAAGGTCTGAGAGCTCCAGCTCCAGCTCCAGCCAGGGCTCCAGCTCAGTGGTTAAGCACCCCTGTGTTCAGTCCCCAGTAAAAAGAAAAAGAGGGAGAGGGAGGGGGAGAGAGGATAGATGGTAGGAACAGGGAGTTGAAATCAGTGAAAAACTGAGAATAACCAGGTACACTGACTCATGCCTGTAATCCTAGCTACTGGGCAGGCTGAAGCAGGAGGATCCCAAGTTTGAGGACAGCTTGGGCAAATTACCCAGGCCCTATCTATACCCTTGTCCCTGTCTTTGTTTCTGTCTGTCTGTCTCTCTCTCTCCAAATACATGTACATACATATGTTTTATTTTTTTAAAGGGCTGGGGATATAGTTCAGTGGTAGAGCACTTGCCTAACACACTTAAGTCCTTGGGTTCAAACCCCAGTACCACACAATTGAAAAATGATAATAAAAGCTGAGAATAGTTACCAAGGGTTAGATGGATGGCACTCCTTTGTGGCTGTCCATCCCCCACAGAAGGAAGAACCTGAACGCACCTTAAGGCTGCTCAGGGAGCAGAAAGGCCTATGGCTGGAATCCACCATAGGGACCTCCACACCTACTGAGGGAGTTTGGGCCTCTTCTTTCCACCCCCAGATCTGTCGGACCCAAGAAGTAGAACTCCATGGGCATTTGGGATCAGATGGACACACCATGAAATGGGCAGATTTCCCAACCAGAGGGCCATCGGCATGAGAATTCTAGCAGGAAGGTATGTTCTAACACACTCACGAGGCAGAGAATTAAGGAAGGAGAGGAAATGAAGAAAAATTACCACAACCCAGTAACTACTTCTAAAACTGAATCCTCAGGAAATAATCAGAAGTTTTGACAATGATTTATTACAGGGGTGCACCTGAAGTGCTATTACTAATAATAAATGATGGAAACAAAGAATAGGAGGACATGAAATAAACTACATGCTTCCAAGAAAGTGAGTACTACCATGGAGACAATATAGCATAGAAAGCAGGCGAAGGAAATCAAGAGATGTTCACAATATATTGTAAAATAGGAAAAGAAAACAAGGTTAAAAAAAAAACACTGATATTAAATGTAACCTGAGTACAATATCTTCATAAAAGAGTGTGATACTTATTACATACTACATTCCAAATTAACCAGTTCCTCCCAGTATCCATTTGTCCCTTCACCTAAAGTAACAGAATCCCAACATGTTGGGTGCAGCAATGTGCCCATCTAAACATAACTTATTTCCCCAGGTCACCTGCAGAAAAGGGTGACCATTGAAGTATAAGTGAAAGTTGTTGAGTGGGGGCTTCCAAAAATCTTTTTTAAAGAAGGCATATATAGCTAGCAGTCCCCTGTATCCTTGGCTTCTTCCTGAGTGCAGATGTGACAGCCAGAGCTCCAGCAGCCATAAAATTCCTGAACATAATGTTACCTCTGATCTTAAAATTATGTAAGATAAAATGAAATTTCTTTCCTATATGTTAAGCAATAGTGGCTTTTATTATATCAATCAGACCTTTTGGTTACCTCAGCTAACTAATGCAATGTTACTGATACGTTGTTTCTCATGTATACCAATTTGTGTGTGAGAGAGAGACAAGTCACAAAGGCACTGACAGGGATAGTGGAGCCTGCTCCCATGTACATCAGGAGAGGAACTGGAGGATGTCCCTGTCCTGGAGGGACTCCCAGGCTGATCCTCTTACCTGTGGCACAGCTGCATCGCCTCAGCAGCTGCGGTCGCCTCGTCCAGCAGGGATGCATTGGCCATGTCCATGCCTGTGATGTCACACACCATGGTCTGGTAGTTGAGTAAACTCTCCAACCTCCCCTGAGACACCTCTGGCTGGTATGGGGTATACTGGGTGACCCTGGGAGGGAAATACAAGACCATGCCCAAACTGTGTCTGCTGCTCAGAGAGGCTCACGAAATGCCTTCATTTTAGAATTCAGTACCTGAATGTCTTGAGAAATATACATCAATGAGCAACGCTTTTGGCTTTTGTAAGGGAGATTAGAATTAAATCATAGTAATAATATTATCCTTTGTTTGGGGGGATAATCAATACTTATTTTTCTTCTTCTACAATTTTTTTTAACCTATGTTACTATATGGGGGAAGGGTGAGCAGTGGGGAGTAAACTTGGAGTGCTTTGCCATTGAACTACATGCCCAGACCTTTTAATTTTTTGAGAAAGGGCCTCAATAAGTTGTCCAGGCTGTCCTTGAACTTGAAATCTTTCTGCCTCAGACACTCAAGTTACTAGGATTACAGGCATGACCACTGTGCCTGGCAGAACATTACTATTTTAATGATCTTACTGTACAAATGTGTTTCATTTTAAATTATCTCTTAAAATCCACATGAGCCTACCTATGATATTATAAACAGAACTCTCACTTCCTATTATCTTTCCTCGAAATAAAGCACATATCTTTCACAGCTCATAATAGGAAAGCATTCAAGAACCTAGTATCTAATACTTGAAACCTTTTTATATTAAACAGGAGACAGTCTATATATTCCTAGGAAATTAACAGATATCTGTGGGGCATAGGCATGGTGGTACATGCTTATAATCCTAGCAATTTAGGAGGCTGAGGCAGGAAGATTGCATATTTGAGGCCAGTCCCAGCAACTTAGCAAGATCCTATCTCAAAATAAAAATGTAAAAAGGGTTAGGAATGTAACTCAATGGTAAAGTGCCCCAGGTTCAATGGGGTAGGAGAAGAGGGGGTGGTGAGGAGGAGAAGGAAAAGAAAGAGAAGACGTAGAAGAAAGAATAAATTAATAGACATTTAAGAATTCTCACTAGCTACTAAGTCAATGAAGGTTAACTCCATAGCTATCAAAAAATTCAGGGGTAACAAATGATTAGAAGGCCCCATAGACATGGATTCTAATCTTATGACTGCTAGCTGTCAGCCAAGAATGTGGCTTTAGATATTTGAATTAACCCCTTGAGTTCCTTCATTTTTTTTTTTTTCATTTCTTCATTCATTCACCCATCCTCCAGTTTACTATCTTCTTAGTATCAGGAACTATTACAGGTTCATAAACAGTGTGGTTAGTAGTCCCTGATTCCAAGGGAAATATATCTTAAGGGAGAAAAGAGACAATAAATAAAATAATTTCAGATTTCAGAGTGAAATCCTATCACCTTATTTTATTTAAGACATTATTATTATTATTTTATTTAAGACATTATTAAATGTCTTAAATAAAATAAGGTGATAGGATGGGGGTGATTGAGGACTTATAACAGAGCTGCTACTTTTTTAACCAAAAACCCATTTGCTCTGACTACCACCAACATGGATCAGGTCTGTGTCCATGCTCCTGCAGGAGACTGGCATTCATAAAAATCTCTATTATATTTATATTTCCAAGTCAAAAGAGTCTTAGAAAAAAGTTTTTGGTGGTTGATTTGCTTTTCATTTCTTCAAAGTTCTTTTCCTTTCACCCCTATTCTGGTAATCATCTTTGGAATATTTCCATTCACCCCCCCCTGCTCCTTTTTGAAGCATTTGAAATCAATATCTTTTGGGTCTTGTTTATTTTAAACATTTTATCACTTAGGGGAAGTGTAAGGAGGAGTTTTCCTTAGCAAGCAGTACAATATCAAGACTTTTAAATAATTTCCAGAAACTTGCTGGTGTAACAATGTATATATGTGTATGTGTGTATACAGTCTCTTTTCTATGTTAAATTTTTGCTTCAGTTAATTCCTTGAATACCCTGGCTTAGCAACTGTAAATTAGGTTTTGTCAAATTCTAAGTGAGTGGTGAACTGGAATGAATGAGGCACATAATGCACAGTGCAGGCCATTAAAAAGGGAATGTGCACAGAAATGGGGTCACACAAAAGGCATGGACAACAGGCAGCTGTGATCTCAAATCAGACTAGACCTTCATGCATCGTTTGCCGCCATGAAGACAGACATGGCGCTACTCCTGCCACATGCTTAGGTTGACTGGCTAACACAAAACTTCCATTTGGCTCAGATCCACTGTTCGGTATACAGACACACAGAGGCATATGCACAAACCAAGGATTTAGTATATCCATGGAGAAAGACCTTGAACAAGATAAGCATCAGGGAGAGAGTGGTGTTCTGAAAGAATTCAGCAGCACTGAATGGGGAGAACAAGGAACAACCTTAATTGTTCACTAGTAGGAATGGTAAAATAATTTAAAACACACATATAATACCGTGCACTCATTGAAAACAATGCTCTAAATAAATATTTTCTGACTTTAGAATATTTTCAAAATGTTGATTTTTAAAGTGAAATATAAAATACTATGATCCTATTTTTGTACATTTGTAAAAACAAGCTAGTAAACCAAATATTAAGCAGTGATTTTTCTCTGCATGGTAAGGATAACACTAATTTTTATTTTACTATATGTTCCAAGAGTTAAAGACATTAGATACCATTTATTAACTACTTTCTGTATGCCAGGGATATATTTACTATCTTTTTTTATGATTATGTTGTACATATTCATTGTAATTAGTTGGAAAACTCAGATGACTATTGAGAAAATAAAATTGCTCATAATCTTCAAATTTCAAGGTAACTACAGTTAACATTCAGTGCATTTCTTTCAGTCTCTTTTCTATATTATAATCATATTTATATCTAAAAGTAGGATTATATTCATCATAAACTCTTTTTTTTTTTTTTTTTTTTTTTTTTTTTTTTTTTTTTTTTTTTTTTTTTTTTTTTTTAATATTTATTTATTTGTATGTGGTGCTGAGGATCGGCGGGCACAACATCTTTGTTTGTATGTGGTGCTGAGGATCGAACCCGGGCCGCACGCATGCCAGGCAAGCGCGCTACCGCTTGAGCCACATCCCCAGCCCTCATCATAAACTCTTATATCCTGTTTTTCAGTTAACATTATTCCATAGACAATTTAACAACTTTACATATTATTCAAAAATCTAATTATTCTATGGTATTAAATGTTTTTATTTTATTTAAATGATAACAATTATGAATTTACATTTAACAAGTTCCTTCAAGTTTAATATGATATTTGATTTTAGTATCAAAAATAGCATAATAGTGAACAAGCTTATCTAGGTCTATTACCTCCGAATAAATTCCTAGAAGTAGAATTTTAATTCATATTTGATAATTAGTTTTAAGGTTCTCAGTACATATCGTCATCTTCCTCTCCAGAAAGTTTATACCTGTCTGTACACCAGTAAATAGCACATTGACTCAAAAGATTTCCCTATATCTAGTATTAAGACACCTGGGCACAGGGCATGGTGGCACACCCCTAAAATCCCAGTTACTCGGGAGGTCAAGGCAGAAAGAACGTAAGTTTAAGGATAGCCTCTGCAATTTAACAAGAACCTGTCTCAAAAATCATATAAGGGGACAGAGATATAGTTTAGCTGGTAGAGTGCTTGCCTTGTATGCATAAGGCCCTGGGTTCAATCCCCAGCACCACAAATAAAATAAGAAGGGCTAAGGATATAGTTCAGTGGTAGAGTGCTAGCCTAGCACATATAAGGCCCTGGGTTTAAACCCAAGCACCACCAGGGGGGAAAAAAGGAGGTAGTAGCAATAGTACTGAATTTCAATTTTAATTCTTTAACTTACTAGTTGTGAATTCAGACAAATAACTCTCTAGCTGATTCCTCTTGGCCATCAATGGAGCTAACTACTTATATCAAAGGTTTTTCTTAACACTCAAATCAGATTCACATACATAAAACATTTTGGAAATGGCAATATAGTGCCCAATTGTTATTCAAGCAAACAGCACTGGTAAATTAGTAATTGCAAATTCTTTCGAATGAAAAAGAACACTGATAATTGTTGCCTTCTAAATCCATGGCTTTAGAAAATTAATGTGCCTGTAAGAATCATGTGTTCTAAGAGTCCATATAAAGAGGCATGCATGCCTTAGTTCCAGCTACTGGGAGGCTAAGGCAGGAGGATAGCAAATTGAAGGCCAGTCTCAGCAACTTGGTAGATCCTGTGTCAAAATCAAAAATAAAAAGAACTAGGATGGGGCTGGGGTTGTAGCTCAGAGGTAGAGCGCTTGCCTAGCATGTGTGAGACACTGGGTTCGATCCTCAGCACTACATAAAAATAAATAAATAAATAAAGGGATTGTGTCAACCAACAACTAAAACAATAAATGTTAAAAAAAAAAAAAAAAGAACTAGGATGTATTAGGATGCATCTCAGTGGAATGGCACCTCTGGGTTCAATCCCTAGCACAGCAAAGGGAAAAAAGAAAAAAGAAGAAAGAAAATGTGTCTGTGGTCCATAATGTCTATGTCTTGACTAATTAATTCAGTTGGTTTCTGTATGTATTTTAATATATATTTCAAAAGTATCTGCCTATCCAAGAAAGCTTTTAGTTCTGCTCAAATAGGATGTCTGATATTTTCAACATGACATTAACATTTATTCAAATGAATTAGTATTCTCTATCATTTTGGCTGTGACTTTCTTTTAGAACTGGAAGGAAGGGAAGTAGTGGGGGTTTGCATGAAGACAAACACTCATGAGTGTCTCTCATTTTAATCCTGGTACCAAAATTACATAAAACAGAAAGCCACAAAGAAAATGTGAATGTTACTGATGATATTAGTTACTCATGTTATCAGCAGTTGAAAAGTTGGAACAGAGGACCCCATAAAACAAACTCTAGATTTGATATAAATTTTCTTTTAAGGGCCTAAATGTTTGTATTCTTTCGAGGCTGTGTTGCCCATTTATTTTCACCTCACGTCACCGGAATTTGTTGGTTCCATCTCTATGGAAACCATTCAGAAGGATGATAATGTGAAGTCCACCACCCACGCGTGCACAGCCCTCCCTATCAGTGCTGGTAGGGTGCAGTATCTCTCTCTGGTTCAGATTAGCTTTCAGAGAATGGAAAGAAACAATATTTAATATGCACCCAAAATGGAAATTGAAAGGCACACAAAACACTGCCTCCCCCTCAAACGCTGGCTGCTTCTAAAGTAAACGAACACATTCGTTCACAACCAGAGAGCCATATGGTGAATATTCTCTATGGCCACCAAGAGCAAAGGCTGCAGGCCAGCACTCAGACAGCTGGAAAATTGCTGCCCATTCATGAACTTTGGAAGGTTTTTTGTTGTTGTTGTTTTGTTTTGTTTTTTAAGGGCAGCAGAGAGACAGGCCATTTGCTTTTGAAGTCAACCTTGGAGTTGACCATTCAAACTTTTACCAGTATCACAGTGGAAAAGAAGCCCTCAGTAATGCAAACACCTTCACATATACACCCCAAGCATAAAAACGAGTTCTTAGATGGTCTCGTCTTCCTGTTATTAATAAAGAAGTGGAGCATATTGAAACTAAAAACTACATGCAGGCATAGCAATGCAGGTATGATTGTGCCAACAGATCTGGCTCCTATAAAGATGTGACACAGATAACACTAGGACAAAGCACTCTCACCTGCCAGGTGACAGTGATACTTAGGGAAAAGCAGATTAAAAATACAAAGTATTGATCAAAATTTTAAGATTTGTCAATTTTAAATGAACTTTGGAATTTTAAAAGATCCTGTTGAGGTGATTCCTTGATCTGCCATTTACTAAAGTTGATTTTATATATGTTAATCTGAAAGATAATCTCTGTATCTTGTTATAAATACATTTGAATTGCAGAAGCAACCAGTTATTCTGTCCTCACATAATAATGGTTCTACTAGAAATTAAAGTTATTTCTTACAGAAACAAACAAAATACCTAGGAATCATCACCATCTCTCCATCTGCATATTAGCTCTGTTTTTATACTGGGAATAAGTATACACCTATATTCCCAAGTAGACAGCTTCCTTTTGGACTAAGCCTTCACTTGAAATAAAGTTTCAATTCAAATATTCTAGCTTATAAAATGTCACCAATCCGAAGAGGAGGCACAGAGGGCCCTGCCTTCCTTTCTCCATGGTTAGCCATTATTTCCCAAGAGACAGAAGCAGCAACTGCCCTCATCTGTCCTCATTCACTGTTGGAGGCGTGGCCTCTGCCCAGCAGGACATGACCAAGGTATTTGCTTGTTTAGCACTGGGATGTAAACTTCTCTGGCTCTTTATGACTTTTAGCACTCAGCAATGGGAGACAACAAAGAGGGCATGAAAGAGGCCTCCAAGTTGTTCCTCAAATGTGAAAGTGCATTCAGGGTGTTCCATCAGTGAGAGCCAGAGTGGCCATGAGGCACAGTCAGGCATTCATTGTGCAGACCCCTAAAGAGCAGAATGACTCATCTGAGGGGTAAGGTAACTGGAGCAAGTAACAAGTATGCACAACCCAGGCCTTTCTCTTGTCTTTTCAAGAAGAGCCTATCCACAGAATACACATGCTCTCTTTGTCAATGAAGTGCTAAGTAATCAACAAATATCATGATCTTCATTTATATAACAATTGTCTTTTCATTTTCATTTGGTCACGAATCCAGATATGGGGTAGGGAGGGGTGGAAGGAATGATTATCTGTGACCTTCAAATTCTGAGAGAAGACAACCCAATGAGTTCTCTCCTGGACACCAACACTGATTCACTAAGGAAGCTTAGACCTAGCTTAAAGTTCCAGGATCTCCAAAGAGGACTAAAGCCCTGAGTCTACCACCTGTGGGTTTGATGTCCTGCTCAAAGACAGCACGCAGAAACCAAGTTGCAGAGAGAAAGTCACTATCAGCATCTGCAATTTACAGTGCTAGATGTTATGGGAATAAAAGCAGGAAGAAGCTTCTATTTACTCAACACTTGAGCAAGGAGACTTCCCAGTCAGAGAAATCAGGTAGGTTCCTGGAGCTTAGAGACAGTATCAGGGTCTAGGTGTCAGCATGTGGGCTTGACGCACCTTGGGGAAAGGAGGAGGATGGGAAGAATCAGGCAGATCAGAGTATTCCTGTTCTGTAACCAGGAGATACATTACCATCCCGAGTTCTCCAGTAAGTTCCGCAAAATGGTCTGTGGCACTGAGCAGTTATAATAGCCCATGCCAATATACGATCTCCAAATCTGGTTTTTGCTGGAAATGGCACGCAGAGTTGCAAGGATTTCATTTTCACCTGATTGTGGGAAAGAAAGAAATGTTAGAAGAGAAAATGTCTCAGAAGGGAACGCTAAGTACAGTTTAAAAGCTTCATTTTGTTTGAATAGTTAAATGAGGAGAACAGATATATGGAAAATATAATCATCTATCCAACCAACTCTAGGTACTATATGTGGAAATCTTTAAAAATGAGAGAGGGGTGGGGGAGGGAGAGGGAGAGAGACTGGGTATGATTGTGCACACCTGTAATCCCAGAGACTCAAAAGGCTGAGGCTGGAGGATCATAAGTTTGAGGCCAGCCTCAGCAACTTAGTGAGACCCTGACTCAAAATAAAAAATAAAAAAGAACAGGGATGTAGCTCACTGGTAAAGGTTCAATCCCCATAAAAAGCAAACAAGCAAATAAAAACCAACCAAATAGCACTCATATTTTCCTAAAGGTTGGCCCTTCATAGTAAGTTGTTTTGTTGTTGTTATTGTTTTGTTTTGTTTTTTTGAGGGGTGCTCTTTGTTTGCCAGAATTGATCAATTTCCCCTGCTTTGAGTACTAGAAACTGAACCCACAGGTGCTTTATACTGAGCTACATCCCCAGACCATTTTATTTTTTATTTTGAAAGAGGGTCTCACTAAGTTGCTGAGACTGGCCTTGAACTGTGATCTTTGCATATCAGCCTCCTGAATTGCTAGATATGTGCCACCATACCTGCAGAATTGACCAAGTTTAACTCTTGCCTCATTCCGGGTTTATTCTTTCTGCCTTCCATGTTTGTTATATTTAGTCTAAATAAAAATTCTATCTCACTGTTTTTCCTTTTAAATTGTCTATACTTTCTGCAAGCAGGAAAGGTTGCAGTTTTTAAAAACATAAGTTACATTTTCTCTACAATTCTTCCACTGAATCAAACACTTCCCTTTGTGTCACTGGAAGGGCTACTTATGAAAAGCTCATCATTCAACAAGAAATATCAATTAAAATAAAAGACCTACAAGCATTGCCACCCAGCATTTCCATTTTATCAAGTAAAACTTATAAAATTCTCAGATGTAGGTCATTCATATGAAAATCAACAAAATAATAATGGCACCGGTGATTTATTGAACATGAACTCTGCCAGGAAGTACACAAAGGCTTAAAGAGGACCACTTCCCTGAGGTCACATGGATTTAAATTAAAGGATTACCAATCCAGTCTCTAACTCTGGATCCCACACTTTAACCCACTGAACAAGACTTCTGTCCCTCTGCAAATAGATCATGCTACTAAATTTAACTGTTTAGCAAATGTACGTATCCTTAAAATCTTCCTAGGGATTCAGTCACTTAATCCCTGGAACTGATTTTCTTGTTGCCATCTCAGAAAAATGTAGGCACATCAAAATCAAGTCAGCAAAACGGCTAGGAAGAGGCTTCACAGTGTTTTATCTCTCAATATTGTTTTCATCAATATATTTTTATCCTGAATGAAAACACTGTCACCCTCCACCACACATACAGAAATAAATTCATAAGCAGTGTGTCACATTACCACAGTAGATTAAGGAAAGACAACTTTGTGAGTTACTAGTTTCATGAGTATATATAACCCAACTGCCTTATGGAGGTCTATCTTGCCTTCTTTCAGTGAAAGCTTAGGAAATAAATCAAAATACAATAATAACTAAGACCTGAGGAGAAAGACAAGGAAGGCATCTGTAGGAACAATCATGCAAGAAACCCCAAGTAATTACTTAGATTACTTCCCAAGTAATGTAAGGAGCAGAGTGATCCAGAAGCCCAGTAGGAGGGGAGACTAATTAGCAGTGCCTGGCAGGGAAAGCCAGGTTCAATTAAGATCCTGTGCAAGAGGTCTGGTCCCTGCCCCACATTATGCCATAAGGACAAAGGGTCCAGTTCTCAAATGAGAATAGAATAAAGGAATTTGTCAAATCAAGAGTACAGATTTAAGAAGTCAGAGAATATTTTCAAGCAAAAGAATAATATAATTTTTTTCAACATTATAGAAAGATCATTCTTTTGATGGTGTAGAAAGATCATGGGGGGAAGACCCTGGACAGAGGGAGATGAGGTCAGAGGATAGGCAACAGTCCTGGAGGGAAATGGTTAAGAGGAATATCGTGAGTTGAATTGTGTCCCACAAAATGATACACTGAAATCCCAATTCTCTGTATCTGTGAATGTAACCTTATTTGGAAATTGAGTCTGCTGATCCAATCAATTTAAAATGTGATCGTGCTAAATTAGGGTCATCTCTAATCCAATGACTGGTATCCTTACATGAAGAGGGAAATTTTAATACAGGGACATGGACCCAAGGAGAATGCCATGCATGTTATGATAAAAGCAGAGATTGGAGTGATGCTTCTACAAGCCAAGGACTGCCAGCTATGACCAGAAAATATACAAAAAAGTCTCCTTTAGAGTTCCACAATAGAACCAACCCTGCCAACACCTCAATTTTGGCCTTTATAGTCTTTGGAACTATGAGAGAATAAATTTCTTTTGTTTAAGCCATCCAGTTTGAGGTCCCTTTTTATGTCAGTCTTGGCAAATTAATATAGACAGTTCTATCAGCCATTTTCCACAGAGGCTGCTCTGTGCTTGAACCCTCTGTCTGGTCAAATCACACTCAGAGGCTTTGGTGAACTCCAGCATTTTGCCAGACATTCCTTACATTGTTAAGATTCTACTAGCAAAGTAATCAACCCAAATAGTATGTTCACTCCCTAAAAACAATCTTCGTATCCACTGGCACAAGACAGCTGGTGTTACGTTTCTGGAATGTATTAAAAATCTATATAGAAAAGTGCAGTGCTTTCCCCCTAGCTCCTCAGTGTAACTTGGCCAGATGTCAGAGCCAATTATCCAGCCCAAAGATCTGCCCTGAGCATTGCCCACCCTTCTCACAGCCTAACGTGGGAGAGGCAAAGGGGTCTTGCAGTTGTGGTGTTCCTCAACTGACAGAGCTCACATAACCAACTCAGTGGCTGATGTTTAACTTGCCCCATACCTGGAGGAAAACAATCTAATGTAGGTGACATAATTAGAAATAGCTCAAATATATTTGATAGGAGCCAAAAGGATTATTTAGATCAGAAGTTTTCATAGTTAAGCTGCCAACATGATTCTTCCAGTACAGGAGTCTCCTTCCCCCTTTTCCTGTCCCATGAGAACATATGGGACTTCAGAGATAGGAATTGGGCTTTATGCCAAGAGCCATGATTATGATCCCTCATTAAGCCAGAATATCTGAAAATTGCACTTCAAAGACTCAAAGTCAGGAGGTCAAGGAGGTGACAGGAGCTGGAATCAAGAGAATTCTAAACTAAAACCAAACCCAGATCTCTTCCCTCTGGGAACACAAGATACCAGTCTTCTGCTTCCTCAGCAAAAAGTCTCCCGTTCTTTCCTCATGAGTAGGTGCTCAAATGGGTTGTTTTGATTTTGCCTGTAAACTGTCCCTCTTCACTACAGTCTTGTTTTCTACTTCTTTAATAGTAGCTCTGGCTGTGTGTACAAATTCCCATTGAGACGCAAGATCCTTTCTCTTGGAGGGAGATCTGTCTATCTTATAGACCCCAAATAGGAACTATCTTTCATATTGGTGGAAATACACACACACACACACACACACACACACACAAACGTCCCTAGAAGGCAGGGCACCACCCTAGCTCCACAAGACCAGACTCTCAAGACTAGTAGAGAGGACAGGGTAGATAGCCCTGTTTCTTCACTGGACAGATAGCACAGGAACCAGGAGGGCACCTGCCACTTAGAAGAGGGTTTTCAGAGTGGTGGAACAGAGCATAGACATGGTAGGGTCAACAAGCCTGGCTTCTCATATTTAACTTTTTCTGTTATGCTTTCTTTCAGAGATTGAAAGCTTTTCAATTCCCCGCCCCCTTAAAAACTCAGACTATCACAGGTGAATTAAGAGGAACCTCAGAAAGGGGAAACCAAGGACAGCCAACCCAGGGGCACAGGAAATGCTTTTCTTGGGCCTCACACTGCCCTCTGCTCCAAGATCTTCCTTTTGGAGCTCTCATAGCTAGAAACTCCTGTGTCTCAATATTGTCCATTTTTATGCTTCTGCATCTTTAAAATTAATTATTTTGTTCTTCATTTATGCTAATTGGCCTTTTGAAAAGCTTAGGTATATCACTCAAGTGTGAAAATTTCTGGAGACCCCAGCCTCTCAACTGGAATAGTGGAGAGGTCCGAATTTTCCTTGTAAAAGAAAACTGTTGCCTCATACTCCCCAACAGAACTGTCCACAAAGATAAGCAAAGGTGAAGAGTTCCAGACGACAGAGAAGCCAATTCCTATCTCCCTTCCTTCTGTAATCTCCTACCACATGGCCCCTGTCCGGCCTTGCCCCCATGCCTTCAATAGCAAGGAAGAAAAGACACCATGCCAGGAATTAGCACATTCCACGTTAGTTCAAGATATAAATCAGCATCCCTTACAGCAGTCACTGAAGTCTTATGCACTTGAATAAAACACCTGAGCCTGTTATGGTGGTTCACCCTGTAATTCCAGCTATTTGGGAGACTGAGACATGGCTAGTGATATAGCTCAGTGGTAGAGTAATTCCGGGTTTAATCCTCACTATCAAGCCAAAAAAAAAACCCAAAAACCCTGAAAATTTTAAAAGCCAATAAGCATAAATGAAAAAAAGTTAATTACAGAGAAGATCAAGAATATGGTCACACTCCTAGGCACATTCCCACCCTGCTAAGTTGCTTATCTACAAATAACAGGAGAGATCTGCTGCGCCAGGTGTCCCTGATTCAGTCAGGCTATGTGAGGATCCATAGCAACCCCCTAGCAGCCACCAATCAGCATGACACAGGGAAATACCTGGGAGGCCAGGTGACCCTCCCAGTAGTTTATGGTGGTTGATAACGTGTTGGGAAACCATGTAGTTCAGCACGAACAGCCAATCAGTTCAAATGAATCACCCTCTTGTAGTAACCAATCACCCCTACCCAACTTGTTCCCACCAGTGACTGTGCTAATCATGTTTTAGAGTTGTTATTTGATTTTCCCTCAGTGTGTGATGATTTGCTAAGAGATGCTATGATGTATGCGAAGTCCCTGCCTTCCCCAAAGTGTATAAAACTGCTACAAACCCTGGGCTCGGGGCCTCTCAGCGTCACCAGTTGCTATGTGTGCGCGCGGAGGACCGAGCTAGCTCGCAATAAACACCTCTTTGCTGTTCACATCAAAAAAAAAAAAAAAAAAAAAACAATATGGTCAAGCTAAGACACAGAACTTTCTAATCCCATAAAGATACAACCCTAGTCCCTATAGCACCAACCAAGCTTTTCAAGCATGTGTTGATGCTCCTGACTATCCAGATTGGGATTGATATGCATTTTATTTCCCCCAATGTGACCTCATCATAGCCTGATCTTCATGCTCAGTTTTATCTGGGTTGAGAAAAGAGTGTGAAGAGAATAAGCTGTCCCCTGTACACCAAGCTAATAGACACTGGAGCCAACAGGAGTAGGGCAAGTACCTGGTCAAGGTTCCTAAAGCGTGAACAGTGTGAAAAGCCATTGCCATTAATTTACCCATTCTTTATCATGTCCAAGCTCCACAGCTAGAAGCCAGGACAGTCTGTGACATGATGAACAGAGTGAAATTTCTCCTTTTCATGATAAGAATCTTAAGATTGCAGGCTCCCCCATCTACACAATTAAAAAAAAAAAAAAAGAGTTTTCCAAACACCAGCCTAGTGAGTGTCTGAATCATTTCAAATATTTGTTCACTGGTTGCCATTGCTCAAACCCACTCATGAAATCTCACTTTGGTCAAATCTGCAGAAGAGTCAAATGATGAATTTAGGAACCCAGAGTCAGTTATAATCATAAGTGACACCCAAATAGCAATGATATGGGGGGCGGGGGTCCACAATCAGATTTCTACTTGCTGAACTTACTTGAAATTGAACTTAGTAAGTTCTAGAGTATGATCAGGTCTAAATAAAACTCAAAATTCTAGCACACAATGCCCACCACTGTCACTTATTTTCTCCAGTGGAAAAGAACTCTCTTGCTAGAGAAAACAGTGTAGAATCCTTAATCCCAAAGTGGCAGCCTTTTTCCCCTACCTAGTAAGAGAAGCATTATAAAGAAGCAATTGTGCCATCCAACCCCCAGGCAGCACAGCCCAAGGAAGCTGTGTGTACAAAGGGAAGAGGAAAAAGAAGACTGGGACTACCCCCTAGAGCCAACCTCACGAATGCACATTCCTTACAATTTTCCTTCCAACTTGACAAAAATAGCTTGCTCCTGGGCACAGGTCTGATTCCTATAACTATCTTCTTGAATGTGACTGTGATAAAACTAACCAAGGGAAAATGAGAGAGATTAAGAAAAGGAGCATCTACTAAGAACTACTTGGAAGAGAGATGAATAGAGGAAAGGGAACAGGGGGAGGGAGGAGAGAAGAAAAGGGAAAATACTGGGAAATGATATTGGCCAAATTATATTGTTATATTATGTGCATGTGCGAATATGCAACCACAGATTCACCATTATGTACAACCATGTTGTACCAAACAAACAAACTGTGTGTGTGTGTGTGGGGGGAAATTGAAAAATAGAACTACTTGGAGACAAGTTGTCATTTTCCAAATGCTTGCTGACAGTCCTGCAGGGCAGTCAGACACTGTGTACTCCCAGCCAGGAGGGAGTCTAGCAATCCTTCAGGCACCTAAGCAGTAAGTTCCTTCCTTGTGGAACAAGCACCTGCTTCTGACCTTGTTTACTCCTCTGCCTCAGAGCATTGCATAATGCTCTGGTCCTAATGTACCAGGAACAGAGTTCAGTGGCCTCTCAGCATTGCTTCCTAAGAATTCACAGGTGATGACTTGTACTGCTCCTGCTTCTCAGAATTCAGAATGAATACTTCCTTCTTCCTTATATAATTCTAGAAGTCTTTCTAGAAGCAACTTCCTTGCCACTTCTGCCTAAAATATCAAGATAACTACGCTAAATAAATACTTTCTTTTTTTTTAATAATTTTTTTTAATATTTATTTTTTAGTTTTCGGCAGACACAACATCTTTGTTTGTATGTGGTGCTGAGGATCGAACCCGGGCCCCACGCATGCCAGGCAAGCGCGCTACTGCTTGAGCCACATCCCCAGCCCCTAAATAAATACTTTCTAACAGAAATAAATCAATTTAACTATTAAATACTTGATGCCTTGCTAGAGGTAATTTTTAATTGCCCATATATGAGAATTTGCATAAGAACTATACAATGTCATTGAAACGGACAGGCAGGCTGAGTGGAGATATGTGCTAAATCTAAACACACATACACACTATTCCCCATCCTTAACTCTTTACCCCAAATACAACCTTACTATAATTTTTTTTTTTTGCCTAAATTATATGTAAAATGTATCCATGCTTCACTTTTTCTTCTATAACAATCTAAGATTGTTATGGCTAACATTCTACAATGTATAGAGTATGCTATCATTATATTTTTAAAAGAATAAATATATATGCATGCTATTTGAACAGAACATCTCTAAGACAATTCACCAAAAAAAAATAAGATTAGAAATGGGAAGAAGTTGTACTTTTCCCTGTATATCTTTTTGTACTTTTGAGTTTTGGACAATGTGTCTATACTATTTCTCAAAAACTAAGCCAGGTGTGGTGGCACACACCTGTAATCCCAGAGACTTTGGAAGCTGAGACAGGAGGATTGCAAATTCAAGGCCACACTCAGCAACTAAGTAGGGCCTAAACAGTTTAGCGAGACCCCATCTCAAAATAAAAACAAAAAGGGCTTGGATACAGCTCGATGGTTAGGCACCCCTCAGTTCGATCCCTGGTACCTAAATAAATTATAATGTTATGCCTAGAATGAAACACCACCTGGGAAATACCCGGTGGGAGAGCCTTGTCACTCCCTGACTCTGGCGTTTCCTGGGCAGCCCAGCCAGCAGTGTCTTGCACAGAGCAGCCTCTAGCCAGCGTCACAGCCTGCCTCCCTTCCGTTCCTTGCTCTTCATGCACTTGGCAAGATACTAGGAACAGGTCTCCAAGGAAATCATCAGGACCGAAAACCAACAAACTCATATTTGAATTTGCCCAGACAATGTCACCAATTTGAGAAAGGCCTTTCTCTGCCAGAGACTAAAGAGGAAATCTGGGACCAGAATGTGAGGACAGAGACCGCCTTGGCAGATTTTTCTTGCCAACATGCAGATCCTTGGCTTCAAAGCTGTGCCGGAAACCATGGGGGTAGGGTCTGGGTATCAGTCAAGATAAATAGGCTATGAATGACAGCACAAGTTAAGATTTTCTGATTTTTCTAATTAAAGCCAGAATTTGGGTACAAATTCCAACCTAATGCTTAGCCTTTCCTTTATTTCACCTGATTATTTACAATACTTTTTTAGTTCCCCCATAACCACCTGGCTTAAGCCCACTTCCACAGCCCATGTATCCTATTGTCAATTTTCCCCCATGAGCAGAGAAGAGTTTCACAACCAAAGTCTGTTCAATCACAGAATTTGTTCATTCCAGGAAGCCAAACCAAACCATAAGATCTGCACAGTGTAGAATGCAGACTTTAAACTGAAAACTGGAGACTGATAGAGAAGCAGCATGTGTGATAATGTAGCCAAGGCAGGAGCACCACATGGACTCTCCTCACCCCAACCTGCCACGATCTTCCCCATCTTCTTTCTTGCTCAGCCAATTAATAAACCATATGAAGCCAGGGCCAGTGGTGCACGCCTGTAACCCAGCAGCTCAGGAGACTGAAGCAGGAGGATCACAAGTTCAAAGCCAGCCTCAGCAACTTGGTGAGGCCCTAGGTAACTTAGCAAAACCCTGTCTCAAAATAAAATATAAAAAATGCCTGAGGTTGTGGCTCAGTGGTTAAGTGCCCCTCTCTTCAATCCCTGGTACCAAAAAAATAAAATAAATAATAAATCATATGACTCAGTCCTTCATGACTCTTAGGAACTAGAACCTTCCTTAGGACATCTCCACTACCCAAAAGCAGCTGAGGTACTTCTCCTCTGTGTTTTTAATGGCTCTTTGGTCCCTCAAGGGTCAGCATAAAGTAAGCAGTCATACAGCTTGTCCTACTCACTCAAAAGCCACAACTTCAAGATCCTTCTAGTTATAGGATCACTAGAGCAGCGTCCTCAGTGGACAAGTAGGAGCATCATGTCTGTCATTTTGTTCCTTTGAATCTTATTCCTTTCTGTGGGAGGCTCCTTTACAACCCCTCTTCCTTTAATCTATTATTATTATTATTATTATTATTATTATTATTATTATTATTATTTGCTTTGTTTTATTTTGTTTGCAGTACTGAGGATTGAACCCAAGGCCTACACCCCCCAGCCCTGAATGTTTATTTTAAAGAAACATACATAGAAATGTTGCAATTAATAGTTATCTGGGACATCAGATAACCTATGTAATCAGGCCAAAAGGTTAATTTGAAATGAGAATCAGTGGAATATTTGTTTTTCCTCTTCATTACCCAAGGGCACACTGTTAAGGAAGAACATGTTCTAAGAGCCTTACTCCAACAACTTACACTGCTAGAAGGAATGATATTTTTTTATAGATCATAAGATTAGTCCTATGGAGAAATCAGTAGTTCAATCCAGAATCTCATCATGTAAATTGTATTCTCTCTGTGAACAGAGGCATCCTGGGTTGACAGGCACATAGTAAGTGCTCAGAAAACAGGTGAATCGATGTGTTGCAAGGAAAATTCACCTAAAGTCTCACAAACAGATAGATCAATTTTTGCAATAATTCACCCATCACATACTCCATATGATAAATAAAACATATTGTTCTCACATTTGGTTCAACTGCATCCCTAAAGTAAAGGCTTCAGAGGAACATTTATAAATGGAAACCTGCTGCTATTTATAATATTTTTCAAAAAATACAGTGCTTACAATAATTTCAGATTTCCAGAGATTTTTTATTTTCTCATTGTTTAATCAGTTAGTATGTTGAGCAAGCATTGAGAATTCTTACAAAAGTTCTCAGTTTGCAATTTTTGTTTAAAAAAAAAATTCGGGGGTTGGCCAGGCATGCCATGCCTTAAGACCCCGTTTCTTTTCTTTTCTTTTTTGGTACTAGGGATTGAACACAAGGGTGCTTTAACCACTTAGCCACATCTCCAGGCCTTCTTTTTTTTTTTTTTTTTTTTTTTTTTT
>NW_025999998.1:4574835-4586130 GCF_001458135.2 Marmota marmota marmota | reverse complement strand
GGCCTTTTTTTTTTTTTTTTTTTTATTTTGAGACAGGGTTTCGCTAGGTTGCTTACAGCCTCGCCAAGTTGCTGAGGCTGGCTTCAAACCTGTGATCCTCTTGCCTCAGCCTCCTGAACTGCTGGGATTACTGGCCCCACACTACCATGCCTGACTAATGAGTCCCTGTTTCAAAATAAAAGAGGATTGTGGATATATTTTCATGGTAGAATTCCTAGCATGTGCAATGTCCTGGGTTCAATCCCCAGTACTATAAAAATAAATAAACGAAATAAAATTCTCTGCTAAATAGGTAAAATAAACTGCCAAAAATCAGATCAAAGTTATTCATTCATCATATAACTGAGACTCATTAAAGCAAGTCAGGGTGGAAAGAAGACTAAAGAAATCAGAACCCAAACGGCTTGTAAACTGCTCATAACCTTGTTGCCCAGCACCTGCCCCAAAGCTCCTGAATCATTCACAATAAGCAGCTCAGGCCCTCAGTCCATGTCTCATGAGTCGGTCACTGACCCTCGAGGGACCAACCTGGGGCTGCCTCACCTCTCTCCAAACCAGCTGACCTGAGCTAACTAGCGGACCTTGAAGTCCTTGGCACTGGATCTGCCAATACTCAAGTTCAGCTGAACTCAATCACCACATTCCTCTCTTCCTGCTCCCAGATCACTAAATAATATAAGGGAGAGGAGACCCTGACAAGCCTTACAAATCCAAACCATTCAATCTCAGCAGGTCCTCCATGCAGGCTGACCTATGTTCTTACCACCCAGATAACACACAATAGCTCTTCTGAAACTCTTCTGTTTCCTAATGCTCAGTCTCACCCTTCCTGCCCCTCTGCAGCAAGATCATCAGGCAGATTTTCAACTCCTCCCTTCTCAGAGAGTCCTCGTGTTTTTATGTAGACTTTCTTCCCTCCTGTATCTAAGAAAAGTCCAGAATATAGCACTAGGTCCTCACTTCCCTGCTGAAAATGTGCCTTCCTGACCCTGATGACTTGATCACAGATTGCACTGATCCATCTACATGCTCTATTTGCTAACATCTCAACTTTGTCTTTCTTCCCTACACTCCATCCCTGGGTAATATCACTCATTTCCATGGACTCATTCAAAAGACTAAGTCTGCAATTTCATCTCTTTTCTCTTGAGCTCTAAACTCTACTTTCAGACTCTTGCCCCAACTTTTCCAAATGCTCCAAGAGCACCAAAAATCTAATTCTGCTTAAGAATTTGATCTCTCCTTTCTCTAGGACCCTGTTCTCTCCCTGTTAATGACATTGCCATAACCACAAAACACTCATACTGGAAATTGACAGTCTTAATTATTGCCCTTCTGGATCAACCACCATGTTTGTACTGGAGCCATATTTCTCAAAGACTGTCCCTAGCCATTGACAAAGCCCAGAAGGAGAACTAATGCAGACTCATTCCTGCGAGACATGAGACTTCTCAGGCGGGTTGCTTTAACTCAAGAACTCTTGGCCTAAATGAACTTTTCTTAGATTTGTGCATCAGGGTAAGACTTTTTCTGCCCAATTCTCTTCCATCTCTCTCTCCTCTCACCAGGGTCAGACTTGCATTAGTCTGCGTACTCCTCTGCCTTCTCCTGCTGCCATTGCCAATAAATGTCTTGTGTAACTAACTTTATTTTTGGTGTCTGCTTCCTATGGGACTGAACTAATGAGCATTTAATATATCACATCTAAACTTGCCAAAAATCTCTCAGCTGTTTCTCTGCCTCCGATCTCAGAGGCACTCAGCAAAACTCTGCACTCTGAGAAATGGCTAGGCTGAATCCTACTGATGGCTGTGATAACTTCTAAAGTCTCCCCATTACTTAGGTGGGTGGAATCCTTTACAGCTCTGAGCCCTCCAGATTGTGGCCCCATACCTTCAACGCCCCTCTGCAACTTAACAGTCTACTCACATGGTGTATTCAACATTCCTAAAATACCCACATCCTCACATACTTCTATTCCTCTGCTGATGCCTTAGCCTCAGCCAGAGTATTGATCCCATCTGCAGAATCATAGCATTATTCAATATCTGTCTCCCTATCATATATGACCTATAGTCCAAGACCATATCTTTATTATCTTTTACTTCCTTACTCTTACATAGCCAGTTTTTAAAACAGTACTTCCATAAGTCTCTCAATAAATGTGGAATGGAAACAGAAGGAGGAAGCTGTAGAAGCAGATGTGATAACAGAAACTCACTGCTCATAAAGGTGATGGCAAATGCCATGCAAAAACCATAAAGCTTTGTAGTCTATGGCATTTCATGCATGGGCAAATGGTCCTATGTACTTTAATAATCCCAAGGATAATTCCACACTTACAGTTCAGTGTAAATGATTTCATTTTGATTCAAGGAGCATTTTTAGAATTATATAAAATTCATTATAATTTAAGATATGGAGTATGTACAAATTTCAATGGTTGTGATAGTTTTAGAAGTATGCTTGCAGAGGATTCTTTTTTTCTTTTTTATATGTATTTTTTAGTTGTTGATAGACCTTTATTTTATTTATTTATATGAAGTGCTGAGAATTGAACCCAGTGCTTCACACACGCCAGGGAAGTGCATACCGGTGAGCCCCAGCCCCTTGCAGAGGATTCTTAAGGAAATGAAACTATTTGGTATGATACTATAATGATAAATAAAAGTCCTTACACTGTTATTCAAACTTTTAGAATGAACATTAAGGCTGAACCCTAATGTAAACTGTGGGTTTTAGGTGATGACAAGGTATTAGTATAGGCCCATCAGTTGTAAAAAATATACCACTCTAGTGGAAGATATTGATAATGAGGGAGACCGTGCTTGTGTGGAGCCAGAGGTGTATAGGAAATCTCTGTATGCTCTGCTCAATTTTGCCATGAACCTAAAGCTGCTGTAAAAGATAGTTTACAGAAAAAATTAGACCTACAAATTTGTTTATACTCCTCACTTCAAAATGTGACAACTAATTCTTCGTTTGACTGCAGGTCAGACTCTGGCTGACTAATGTATGAAATATGGCACAAGAGATGCTATGGTATTTCTAAAGCTAGGTCATAAGATGGACAGCTTCTGTCCTGTTTGCTTTCTCAAATCACTGGTTCTGTGGCATCCAGCTACCATGGTGAAAGGACACCCCAAAAGCCTGTAGACAGACCCGTCTAAGGAACTAAAGACACTCCACTTTACAAACCAGCATCAACTTGCCAGCAGTGGATCCTCCAGTTCAACTGAGCATCCACCAACATGTGACTGCAAACCCCCTAGAGACTCTACCCTCCTAAGAGACTTCAATCCCCACAAGAGACTGTAAGCCAGAGCCCACAAGCTAGGCTGCTTTTTTTTAAAATTTATTTTATTTTATTTTTACACAAATGGAACACAACTTTTCATTTCTCTGGTTGTACACAGGCTGCTCTTGAATTATTGGCCAAGAAACTGAGGATAGTAAATATTTGTTATTGTTGTAAACCATCAATTTTTTTTTTTTTTTTTTCAGTACTGAGGATTGAGTCCAGGGGCACTCCACCACTGAACCACATCCCAGCCCTTTTTATTTTTTTATTTTGAGACAGGGTTTCACTAAGTTGCCCAGGCTAGCCTTGACCTTGGGATGCTCTTGCCTCAGCCCCCCAAGTAGCTGGGATTATAAGCATGCAGCATCAGGCCCAGTTAAGCCATCAAATTTGTTAGTAATTTCTTATGTAGTAAAGGATAACCTAAACAATAGCTTTTCCAAGAGAATCAATTTTAAAAAATAATGTTAAGGCCAGGTATGGTGGCACATGCTTGTAATCCCAGTGACTTCAAAGGCTGACAGGAGAATTACAAGTTCAAGACCAGTCTCAGCAACTCAGTGAGTCCTAAGCAACTTAGTGAGACCCTGTCTCAAAATAAAACACAAAAAGGGCTGGGGATGTATGTCAGTGGTAAAGTGTCCCTAGGTTAAATCTCCAGTACAAAATAAAACTTTAAAAAATTATACAATTTATGTGAACTGATATTGACGATACTGGATGAATTCCATGATCCTTTAACAAGATGCAGAGGAAAAAATTTGACATTTTATATTCTTTGCCTGACAAGCATGACCTATTTGGCCCCTCATCACCATATGCCAGCATGTTTGTACCCTTAATATATCCAAAAAAAATAAGAAAACACCAACTATTTTAATATTAAAGGTTAGATTTATAAAGACTTGGATTTCTAACTTGGCATTCTAATTTTAAGAAGAGGGAAATGATTATGATTTAGGATTCATCTCTTTTAAGTAAACATTTTTACCCCTCCACTTCTGTCAGGAAATACTTTCACATTTACCTGACTCTCCACAAATGATTGACAGCATTATTCTTAGATTCCAGCAAAGATGACAGTGCAACAATTCTCAAGTGCTTCCCTAATTATGCCTGGCATGTTGCATTATTCCATTTTCTTTTTCTCAGAGAAATACAGCCTTTGAGGTTTTCCCTGCTTGTATAACACATTTACACATAAAAAGTCAATGCAAAAATATCATCTTTGCTTCTAACAAAATATGTATTTCAACTACTACCGCCATTTCTGAAATTCCTATTTTCACACCCAATGTTACACCATTTCTGAATAATCATGACATTGTTTAAAATATTTTTTAGTTGTAGATGGACACGATAACTTTATTTTATTTATTTATTTTTATGTGGTGCTGAGAATCAAACCCAATGCCTCACATTTCCTAGCCAAGTGTTCTACCACTGAGCTACAACCCATTTTTTTTAAAGAATTTTTATTTATTTTTTATTTTTATTTTTTTAAGAGAGAGAGAGAGAGAGAATTTTTTTAATATTTACTTTTTAGTTTTCGGCGGACACAACATCTTTGTTTGTATGTAGTGCTGAGGGTCGAACGGCCCGGGCCGTACGCATGCCAGGCGAGCGCGCTACTGCTTGAACCACATCCCCAGCCCCTACAACCCATTTTTTATTCAAGGTTCTCATGGCATCTGGAATCTATTTATTTGTTTGTTTATTTATTTATTTCCAGCAATTGCACTTAGGGAATCTCTACCATTGAGCTACATCCCCAGCCCTTTTTCTTTTTTATTTTTGAGACAGGGTCTCACTAAGTTACGTAGGGCCTTGCTAAATTGCTGAGGTTGGCCTCAAATTTGTGACCCTCCTGCCTCAGCCTCCTGAGTCACTGGAATTACAGGTGACATCTAGAACTTTTTAACTTCCTGACTTAATTTATATTAAGAAGGCAAGATGAAAGCATCTTGGAGATAGTGACCATATTTATTCATAAGTATATCCTCATAGTGCCTTACTATTACAGAGAGTCAAACATGTAACAATTTAGTGCCCAGGTGTGGTGGTACAGGTCTATAATCCCAGCAATTTGGGAGACTGACACAGGAAAATGGCAAGTTTGAGGTCAGCCTGAGCAACTTAGTGAGATCCTGTCTCAAAATAAAAAATAAAGCTGGTGTGATGGTCCACACCTGTAATCCCGGGGATTCAGATGGTTACAGCAGGAGGATTACAAAGTTCAAACTCAAAGCCAGCCTCAGCAATTTAGTGAGGCCCTACGCAACTTAGCGAGATCCTGTTTCGAATTAAAAAAAAAAAAAAAAGATGGGGAGCTGGGAATATGGCTCAGTGGATAAGTGCCCCTGGGTTCAATCCTCAGTACCAATAAATACATAAAATAAATAAAAATGGCTGGAATGTAGCTTAGTGGTAGAGTACCCCTGTGTTCAGGGCCAAATACAAAAAAAAAAAAAAAAAAATTAGGCAATAGGTTGTTTGTTCAAGGTATTATTCAGATTATTCGGATCAGCAGGTGTCTACTTAGTAAGAATTAATGACACCTTCAATAAATGAATGGATAAAGAGACTGTGGTATATATACATAATAGAATATTACTAAGTATTAAAAGAGAATAAAATATTGGCATTTGCAGGTAAATGGATGGAGTTGGAGAACATCATGCTAAGCAAAGTAAGCCAATCCCAAACAACCAAAGGCTGATTGTTCTTTCTGATAAATGGATGCTGATCTACAATTGGGGGAGTGGCCATGGGAAGAATGGAGGAATTTTGAATTGGGCAAAGGGGAATGAGGGGAGGCGAGCAGGATGGGGGTAGGAAAGATGGTGGGATGAGAAAGACATCTTTACCTTAGGTACATGTATGATTGCACAAATGGTGTGACACTACACCATGTACCGGAGAAATGAAAAGTTGTGCTTAATTTGTGTACAATGAAATGAAATGCATTCTGCTGCCATGTATAACTAATTAGAACAAACTTAAATAAAAACAAAAAAGAATTAATGACAAGCTGGGTGTGGTGATGCATACTATAATCCCAACAATTTGGGTGACTGAGGCAAGAGGATCACAAGTTTAAGGCTAGCCTGGGCCACTTAGTGAGACTCTGTCTCAAAATTTAAAAAAAGAAAAGACTGGAGATGTAGCTCAGTGACAGAGCACCCCGGGTTTAAGCCCTAGTACTCAACCACCCCCCAATAAAGAATTAATGACAAAAGCATAAGATAAATTCTGTTGTGGAGGAACTGATAGGCATCAGCCTGTCCATATTTCAAAACAGAACTCTCACACACAATTTGTACATAAACTAAAAATCTTATCTACAAAAAATCCAGGAAGACAGCCTACTGTAAATTATCTTTGCCAGAAAACCAGATTGCTATCCCTAATTACAATCCAGGAACTGAGCAAAAACTTCCATAACAATAGTTTGTAAATGGTCAGGACCTGATTAATAACTGGCAATTTCCCTAATTTTTTCCCACTTCCTAGTTTGGACCAACCAGACGAAGCCAAATATACACCCCTAACCAATCACTTTGGATGTTCTACTTCTAGTTTGCCCTCCTGCAGCAGGGCCATTCCTGCAGCCTTCCCTTTTACCATTCTGAAGCTTGCCCTTTGGCCAAAACTCACATCCAACCCAACTGGAGTGAAGAAGTCACCACCTGCAGCTGCATTACATAATGCCCCTTCCCTCTGGTCACTGCCCTCATTAACCATCTATTAAAAATCACTCTAAAGTGATTAGAACATCTATCATATGCCTCATTCCAACAACTCAGCTCCTTAGCTCTAGCTCAATAATTTGAACATTAGGGAATTTAGTCTCTTTGCTCTCTTTCCAAGTTGCCCATGATAAGCAACGCAGTTTTGTGTAAACTTTAATCCCTGCAGATTTTGTAAGGTTAGTTCAGTCTAGTTCAATCTGGCTATTTGGAGATGACTCCACTGAAAACACTGCACAGCAAGGCACACTGTGGCTAAAAGGGACTGGCTTGGTTAACAAAGTATTTTAAATTTTGTATTAATTAGCCAGGTACAGTGGCACACACCTGTATTCCCAACAACCTGAGGGACTCAGGCAATAGGATTGCGAGTTCAGAATCAATTTAGTTATAAAGAGAACTGGAGATGTAGATATAGCTCCAGTTCTGAACCAAAAGAAAAAAGCTAACTTTGTATTAATTACAAAATGAATATATGGTATGGCAGAAAGTGCAAAAAAAAAATGAAAAGCTAAAATCACAAATGATGACACAAGAGAACCCAATGTTCCCTTTGAAATACATTCTTCTCATTTTTTTCTTTTGTTTTGTTTTGGGGGGTGAGGAGCATCTATGATTAGGAGAGGGAAATTTACCTGAATAGGATTAAACTGATAGGGTTTTGATCTGAGTGACTTTGCTTGTTTCTCTCTATAATGACTAAGAGTCCAGTTGATAAAACATTTTTTCAAAGCACTTCTCAAGTGTCTAAGGAAAGGTCCATGTCTCCTGACTGATGGAACCACCTGTACTTCCCCAATATTGACAGGCTGCTCTGTCCTGTAAGTGCTGGTCCCTCTACCTGAAGCAATCTCCTCCAGGATTTTCCAGCACAGCATCATGGCTCCTTCATTACTTAGCCTACACTTCAATCACCCAGGTGTTTGGCCTGGGTGCTCTCACACCTGTGTCCTCAGTGTACTAACTCATTTCCACTGGAGGTGTTGACATATATGGTATAGTGATTCCTCTGTGACTGAGTTTGTGCATTTCTGTAAATGAGGTACTTCAGAAGAGTCAGGGCAGGAGTTTTCTACTTTGCATAGGGCACCATGAAGACAATACAGAGTAGTGGTTGGAGTGAGGGCGGTGAATCTGGGTTTGTATTTTGCCTCCACCAAAAGGTCACAGGCTGTGACCTTGGGCAAGTTACATATTCTCTGTATACCGTGGTTTCTACCTTTTCAAAAGGTAGATAACATCTGGGCACATGCCTGTGGTCCCAGATACTTGAAGTGGGAGAATCAGTTGAGTCCATGAGTCAGATACCAGCCTAGGCAACATTGTAAGAGAATGTCTCAAAAAAAAAAAAAAAGGATAAGAAAGAAAGAAAGCAGGGATAGATAATAACCCTGCTTACCTTATAGGGTTATAATAAGGATCAAATAATAATACATGAGGGGTTGCATAGCTCAGTGATAGAGCACTTGCCTAGCATATGAGGCACTGGGTTCGATCCTCAGCACCACATAAAAATAAATAAAAGTATTGTGTCCATCTACAACTAAAAGTAATTAACAAAATAATAATAATAATACATGAAAAGCTCTTTATTTGGGGTGGAGGACTAGGAATTGAACCCAATGGCACTTTAGCACTGAGCTACATCCCTAGCCCTTTTCAAATTTTATTTTAAAACAGTGTTTCACTAAATTGTGTGGATCCTCCTGCCTCAGCCTCCTGAGTCACTGAGTTGTTAAAGGTAAACACCACCATGCCCAGCTGAGAAGCAATGTAAAGCAATATACAGCAAGTGATAAGCACTACATAAATGTTTGAGATTATTCAGTTATGCATAAAAATTAACCCAAGTATCTCCACACCACTTACAACTTTCACAATCTTTTTAGTCAGCAGTGAGGGAATTTAAAACTCCTATAATTTGCTCTTACTACAGTTATCTTTGGACAAGGCAAAAACTTGGTTCAGAATTCCTCTGACTACACTAGAATGCACGCTCACATGAAACCAAGTTTGGATAATGCTGCTCCATTATTAAATGGAAATGCTGCTAACAGAGGTTACCTGGACCAATTTACTCCCACTATGTAGAAAACATTCATTAGCCATAACATGAGCACACCTCAGAGTAAAACATCCATGTCTTGCGAAGGCATCCTCCCCACCCTCTGCTCACTATTCCAAGAAGCAAGCTTTGCTGGACAGCCTGACCATTTCAGGGCACAGGGGACTCCTGACTGTGCAATGTTTTCTGAGTCACCTCAGACTAACCAGATGAAACCAAACCAAAATGTCACAGAAGCTTCTAGGTTTAAAGTTTACACTCAAGTTGCAAAGTACTTCTGAGTCTGCTTCCAAAAGAGAGGAGAAACAGGAATCATCTGATGGCCAAATTACTCAGCAGAACCAAGTAGCTGAACTAAAAAAGAATAGACACATTTGATGTATTTTCCCAGGTTTTGATGCTCTTAAAAGAACATCTTATTTCAGATTACATTGTAAAAAATAATAATAATAACAACAACAACTTAAACATTCTGACTTTGAAAGTCTCACTCAGGAAGGCATTCATTTGTTCAAATACTCACCTAAGGCTCACAATATACAACCCTTCACTTTTCACACAATGAATTAGAATTCTGATTTCCTGAAATTGAAATAGATAAAGCTTCCAGCTAGTTCTAGGTATCAATCCATTTAATTCAACAAAAGGTGCAGACTTTCTTTTATGAGTTCTCTGCCAGCAGATTGAAAGCAACAAGAGCAATGTCCTTAGCACAGCTTGAGGTACAGAATTAGCCAATGGTGTGGGGACAGGTTCCATACCTCAAGTCACCTACTTTAAAACAAAACAAAGATTGCACTCAATAATTCTTTCCTATCACAGAAACTAAACAGCTCCTGTCTCTTCACTTTACTCCAAGAAGTAAAAGAGCAAGTATCTCCCTGATTGAAAATGAGATGACTAGGTGAAATCCGCAGGCCCATCCCCATTTTTTATAAGAGCTCTTCAGCTCTGCCTGTGACCTTGATTTGTAGACTCTACCCTCATTTCAAGTAAGTCAAATACCCTCATAAAAATACCTCTGACGGGCAATCTTTAGACCATTAAAAACATCTCAAATATAAAATCCCAAGAAAGTCTATGAGTAAACTGAGCTTTTGTGGCCAAGCATGAATCTTGTTTTTCTAGAAAAATCGTTGGGACCTGAAAAATCCTGCTGCCTTTCAGTAGGTAAGTAACAAAATCTGGATACCAGATAAACTACCTGAAGCTACTGTGATATACAGAACCTTGGGCTGGGGAGGGACGAAGTCTGGGTCTCCTTCCATGTCTGTTTCTTCCCTAGTCGGCTTGATTTCAGGCAATTCCCTTTTCCTTTCTGAGTTTATCCTAATCTGCAAAGAGGAGATGACAACTCTCAACACAAAGGAGGGGAGAACCCTGCACTTGGGAGTGCTTGGGAACTGGGGAGTCTTCCACATGCCTGGCTGGGCCCTAGGATAAAGACTTAGAAAGCAGCTGTGTCTCCCGAAACCAACCATCCCACTCTCTTGCGGCCTCCAAGGTAACCGCAACTGTTTCATTCTAGTCAACATATTTCCAGTTTCGAGCAATCCTACCCCAGAGCTGGACCTTCAGAGATTTACGGAAGGCCAATGGGCCTGAGCAAGCGGAACTCAAGAGAGACCCCAAGGCCACTTACAAATAGGGTCTTCCATTTTCAAGGGTCTTTTCAAGCGGATGCTGGCAGGGACCGTCTTCTCGATCAGTTCATCAATGCTCTAAAATTAAAACGCAAGCCGGTGAACACTAAGGGCAGAGTAAACTGCCCTGAGTTAAGAGGCACCTCTGTGTTTTGAATCTACAAAGGCTTGTGAGAGCCTCATTTAAATCGCCTAATTAGGTGTTCTTTCTAAAAAGAAAAACTTTGTGCAAACCAGAAATCACTTGGAGGAAAGAAAATCATGAAGCGGGGTGGTGAATTGAGTTGGATTTAGGCTGCAACTGGGAGATAACGGGATAAACCCTCCGGGGGTCTTTCTGCTCTTCTTACAAAGTTACAGTTTATGTGCAGGGCTGCTCAGGTTAGGGGCGGTTCTTACATGTACGGTTTTGAGACAAGAAGAGCGGGTGCAGCGTAAAGTAAACTGTGGAAGATCAAATGCATGACCTCAGGCCGGGGGCTCAGGCCGGGGACCCACGCGGAGGGAAGCAGAGTTTAGGGCTGGAGCCCCTAAATT
>NW_025999998.1:4551481-4574706 GCF_001458135.2 Marmota marmota marmota | reverse complement strand
GGGGGGGGGGGGGGCAGAATCCGGGCTGAGCGGAGCAGAGGCCCAAGGGCCAGATGGAGGTCCTTACCGCCAGCCCCAGGGCCTGTAGCATCTCTCTCTGGTCTTTGTCCCCGGGGCCTATATGTCTCCGAGCAAAGTCGTCGTGTCTGGGCAGGAAGCGCTCGAGGAGGCGCGAGGCCCCAGTCGCGCCGCTGTCCCCACCGCCGCTACTGCTGTCCCGGCTCCGCGGCGCCCAACTCCGGCCCGCGCCCCCAGCCAGACGGCGGCCGCCCCCGACTCCACATCCCAGGCGCAGCCCGCATGCCTTCGCACACGACTGCATGGACTCAGTCGCCGTCTCCTCCCCAGCCCGGGAGGGTCAGCGAAACTCTGGGCTCCCTCCTCTGGCCTCAGTCCCCGGGTGGCAGCTGCGTCCGGCCTGGAGCCCCTTCCCGTGGGATTACGGCGGGACAGAAGATAAAGCTCGGAGGCAATGAATGAGTGCTGCAGTCAACCCCAACTCTGACTCAAAGTTGTAACTGCACCCGAGGCACCTGCTCCGCACACTTTAAGCTTCGCCCGTGAGGCGGGAGGTGGGATGGGGCCAGGAAGCCCTTGGCCAATGGGAGTGGATGAAGGGGCGGGGGCGGGGCTGTTTCCGCCCCGTCCCCTGTTCCTGCAGTCTACTCTGTCGCTGTGTGGAGTACTGCTGCTCCGCCCCGAGTCCGCCGATCCCTTCCATCACTGGCTGAAGCCGGTATTCCGGTTGAGCTGTGTGTCCCCTCCCAGAGTGTGGGGCCACACTAACGTGGGATCAGGATAGATAAGAGTCCTGGAGAAGTTTCAACTGCACTCTACTGAGATGAAGATGATTCTTACAGCCAGGACAGACTCAAAAACTTGGTTAGGGGCTGAGGATATAGCTCAGTGGTAGAGCTCTTGTTTTGTATGAATGAGGTCCTGAGTTTAATCCCTTGTATTACAAAACATAAATGAAAAGTTAGTCTCCATTCATTAATTTTAGGTTATCTTTTCCTGTCATATCTCATGGGAATCTTATGGGCAAACTGGAGTTCTTTTATACTTATGGGATTATGAGAATTACTCAGCCTTTCCGAGCATTTGTCTGCTCATCTCACAGAACAAAATGGTATTTTAAAAATGGATACTTGGGTGTGGTTAGACACACCTGTAATCCCAGCGACTCCAGAGGCTGAGGCAGGAGGATCCAAAGTTCAAAGCCAGACTCAGCAATTTAACAAAATCCCATCTCAAAATAAAATATAAAAAGGAGCTGAGAATGTGGCTCAGTTGTTAAGTCCCCTGGGTCCCCATTGCTCCCTCCCCACACAAAGTCAAGGGTGATATGTTTTCTCTCATATGTGGAAGCCAGAGAGGAAAAGGAAAAGAAAGTTGTGTTTGTTGGGTGGGGGGAACTCATGAAAATCTGAGTGAAATCAGTAGAATAGGAAAAAAAAAAAAAAAAGACCAGGGGGAGGGAGGAATGGAGGGAAATGGGAAATATTGGGGAATGATACTGGTCAAATTATATTGTTATTTGTATACATGTACAAATATGTAACAACAAATCCCACCAATATACATAATCATAATTTACCAATAAAAGGTATGGAAAAAATAAATTTAAAGAAAAACAAAAAAGAAAGACCCTTGAGAAAGGATCTTTATAATTATATTATAATTATAATTAGTGCACACCTCTAATTCTAGCTACAGATCAGGTAATCTTCCTGCCTCAGTCTCAAGAATGGCTGGAGTGGCTGAGTTGGCTGGGTTAGCTGGGCTCGATGGCACATGCCTGTAATCCCAGGGGCTCAGGAGGCTGAAGCAGGAGGATAAAGCCAGCTTCAGAGAAAGTGAGCTGCTAACCCACACTCACTGAGTGAGATCCTGTCTCTAAATAAAATACAAAATAGGGCTGGAGATGTAGCTCAGGGATTGAGTGCCCTTGAGTTCAATCCACCGTACCAAAAAAAAAAAAAAAAAGGCTAGGATTACTGTGTGTACCATTGTTTAAAGGAAGTTCTTTAGACAGAAAGAAAAATGGTAAATTTGTAACACCAGAACAGAAAAACAAATACTGGAAAGAGCAAAAATATAAATAGCTGGGCAAGGTGGCACAGGCCTGTAATTCCAGAAGTTCAGGAGGCTGAGGCAGGAAGATCATGAGTTCAAAATTAGCCTCAGCAACTTATCAAGGCACTAAGCAACTCCATGAGACCCTGTCTCTAAATAAAATAGAAAAAAGGGGCGGGAGATGTGGCTTGGTGGTTAAGTGTCCCTGAATTCAATCTTCAGTAGCAAATATATAGATAGATAAAGATATAGATAGATAGATAGATAAGTAAAAATAGATAAAGATATAGATAGATAGATAGATAGATAGATAGACAGATAAAGATATAGATAGATAGGGAATTTTCCTCCATCTGGGTTTTCTATATTATGTTTCATGGCTGAAGCAAAAAATGGTAAGACTATGTATCTACTGTTGAGAAACTAATGTGACTCCATTTTTGAGAAACCAGCCTCTACCTCAGAGCAAAACCAAGGAAGGGGCCGTGACCCTTGTCCTTGGAAAGACCCACAGAGCATTCCTAGGCACATACCCACCCTGCTAAGTTGTCTGTCTACAAATAACAGGAGAGATCTGCAGCACCAGGTGTCCCTGACTCAGTTAGGCTAGGTGGGGCCCCATAGCAACCCCCCTAGCAACCACCAATCGGCATGAGACAGGGAAAATATCTGGAATGCCAGATGACCCCCAGTAGTTTATGGTGGTTGATAACATGTTGAGAAACCATGTAGTTCTGCAGGAACACCCCTCGTGACCTAAACCAATCAGTTCAAAGGAATCCCCCTCTTGTACTAACCAATCACCCCTACCCAACTTGTTCCCGCCAGCCAGTGAATGTGCTAATCAATGTTAAGAGTTTTGTTTGACTTTCCCGCGGTATGGAATGATTTGCTGTGTGATGTTGTGACGCATAGAGTATCCCCCCGAAACCTATAAAATCTCACTGACTGGGACTCATTCCCTGGGACCAATGCATCGGGATGGTTGTGAGTCCAGGCTCAAGCTTGCAATAAAGACTCTTGTGTGATTGCATCGGATTCAGCTCCTGGAGGCCTATTGGGGTCCCAGGAATGTGGCATAACACTGTGAATTGGGGGAAGAAAGGGAGAGAGGAAAAGAGAGACAGAGAAAAAGAACTCTTCCATGATATCTTTTAACCTTTTATTCTTTGATCAAGGCACAAATAAACATATGTGATTCCCTATGAATACATTATTATTTCTGGTAAGATCTGGTCCTTACCAGAACTCATGAAAATGGACACTTGGGGAGTATCTGTAATTTCCAGATCTGTTAAGATCTGCTTACCAGGGCAGAAGCTTCTGGAGCTATAAACTGATAAGATTGTGCACACATAATTCTGACAAATTGCTGGGCTAGTTGAGGGGAAGAAACCCCTGGGGAATAAAGGCCTAGAGGAGATCCCACATTTATGGGCTTTACTTCAAGGAACCCCACTAGGTTTCCACAGTGAAAATTTAAGGAATATCCCCTCATCCCCTCATGGCATTGGCTGGGAAGATGAGGAATAACCATTGTGAAATACGCCCAGAGCTTTCTTCATAACATAGGCCTACTCTCCAAGGGAAAGTATTTTACCAGAACTTCATCCAAACTGGATAACAGAATTCTCCTCACTCTGGCCCTCTCCAGCCTTCTCATTTGACATAATGTAAAAATAAACTTATTCAACGGAGTAAGTACTGAGAGGAAATTAATTGCAGGTAGGGAAAGAGGAACAGAAGTGGGAAAAAAAAGTGATATTACTGGAGAAACTTGTGGGAAGTTTACAGCCCAAGACACAAGCCTATGAAAACACTAACCTTGAGGCATATGGTGGCCACGCCTGTAATTCTAGCAGCTCGGGAGGCTGAGGCAGGGGGATTACAAGTTCAAAGCCAGCCTCAGAAAATTTGTGAAGCTCCAAGCAACTTAGCAAAACCCTGTCTCTAAATAAAAAATTAAAAGGGCTGGGGATGTGGCTCAGTTGTTAAGTGCCCCTGGGTTCAAGCCCTGGTAGTACTAAAAAAGACCAAAACACCCACCCACACACACACATAATACTAATATTTAATCAGAACATTATAGAACATTCCTTGTCCCCTATAATTTACCACAAGTCCAGCAAAGTTCCTATAATAACAGCTAATGGAGATATAAGACACAGAATTTCTCTGAGAAAGAATATGTAGGGAAACCCCAAAACAATAAGGGAGAAAAAAAATACAAGGTCACTAGAGGAATATGAAGCCTTTGGCATTGTTAGACACAACAAACTAAACACAGCCTAACTCCTAGCCGAATTAATATGAATTCTCCCACTAAATTTTACCTCATCTCCTATTACCCAATAAGTGATGTTAGACATAACCCCCCAAAAAAGTGCAAGGTTTATAAAAAGTCCAGAGAAAGAAAAATACAGTTTGAAGAGACAAAGCAATGATTAGAATGACTTAGATGTGTGATACAGATGTTAGAGTTACCAGGCAAGAAATGTAAAATAACACCAGGCATGGTGGCACACCCCTATAAAATCCCAGTAGCTCAGTAGTCTGAGGCAGGAGGATCATGAATTCAAAGCCAGCCTCTGCAACTTATAGAGGAGCTAAGAAACTCAATGAGACCCTGTCTCTAAATTAAATACAACAAAAGGATTGAGGATTTGGCTCAGTGGTTAAGTGCCCCTGGGTTCAATCTTCAGTACCAAAAAAAAAAAGTAAAATAACTATAATTAATATGTTAAAGACTAATGGAAAAAGTGGACAAAGGCAAGAACAGATGATCATTGTGAGCAGAGATAATTAGATTTTAAGAAATAATAAAGAGTAAATGCTTGAATGCAACTGCAACAGAAATGAAAGATGCCTCATGAATGTTCATGAGTAGACTTGATGTGGTTGAGGAAATAATCAGTGAATCTGAAGATAGGTTGATAGGAATTTTCCACACAGAAATGTAAAGAATGAAAAGACAGACCAGAACATCCAAGCACTCTAAGCAGCAGAAAATAAAAACATTTTAAAAATCTTAAAAGATGCCAGGCTGGGAAGGAGAAAACAACAACAATAACAGGGGACTTACAGAAGATCAAGGACAGAATGACAGCAGACTTCTTGTAAGAAAGAATGCAAGCAAGAAGAAAGTAGAATAAAATATTTAAAAATCTAAACCAGGTGTGGTGGTACACACCTGTCATCCCAGTTACTTGGAAGGCTGAAGCAGGAGGATTGCAAGTTGAGGCCAGCCTTAGCAACTTAGTGAGATCCTGACTCAAAATAAAAAATAAGGGGCTGGGCTGTAGCTCAGTGGCAGAGCGCTTGCCTAGCTTGTGTGAGGCACTGGGTTCTATCCCCAACATCACACAAAAATAAACAAAATAAATGTATGCTGTCCATCTACAATTATAAAAAAATTTTTTAAATAATAATAAATAAATAAATATGGCTAGGGGGCTGGGCTTGTGGCTCAGCAGTACAGAGAGGCACTGGTTCAAAACTCAGCACCACATCAATAAATAAAAATAAAAGCATTGTGTCCACTTACAACTAAAAAAAAATATTTTAAAAAATGGTTGGAGATGTAGCTCAGTGGTAAAATACCCCTGGTTTAATCTCCAGTAGTAGGGAAAGGGAGGGAGAAAAAAAATCCTAGAATTCTTTTAAAAATTATTTTATTTGTTATAATATATTCATACATTCACACAATAAAACAGTATAATTTGATCAAATTCATTCCCCAGTCCCTCCCCTTCCCCTTACCACCCTCCCCCTGTTCACCTTCTTCTATTCTACTGGTCTCCCTTCATTTGTTCTAATTAGTTATACATGGCAGTGGAATGCATTTTGACACACTGTACACAAATGGAGAAAACACTAGAATTCTACCCAATGAATTTATCCTTCAAAAGAGGAGAAAGATTTCCTCAGATGAAAATTATTTCAAAATAAATCATAAAATGCAAAGCTATAAGACTTCCAGGAGAAAACCAATGCAACATTGGGTTTGGTGATGAGTTTGCAGATATAACACCAAATAGTAATTCACAAAATAGGGGCTGGTTATTTGGCTCAGTGGTAGAGTGCTTGCCAATCATACATGAGGCCCTGGCTTTGATTCTCAGCACCAAAAAAAAACTGACCATAATTCACAAGATAGAAAAAAAAAAAAAGATATTATAATCCCAGGATCTGGGGAAGCTGAAATTAGGAGGGTTTCGAATTCAAACCCAGTCTTAACAACTTAGTGAAGCCCTAAGCAATTTAGCGACACCCTGTCTCTAAATAAAATATTTTTTTAAAAAGGAGCGGGGCTAGGGACACGGTTCAGTGGTAAAGCACCACTGGGTTCAATCCCCAGTATCTGTCCCCTTCAAAAAAAAAAGAATGAAAAAAAAAACCAACAACACAGCCAGGCATGGTGGCACATGCTTGTAATCCTAGCCACTAGGCAAGCTGATGCAGGAGGTTTACAGGTTAAGGCCATTCTCAGCAATTTAGAGATCCTATCTAAAAATTAAATTTAAAAGGGGCTGGGGAACAACAATAAGTGTTGGCAAGGATGTTAGGGGAAAAGCACAGTCATACATTGCTGGTGGGATTGCAAATTGGTACAGCCAATATGGAAAGCATTATGAAGAATCCTTGGAAAACCGGGAATGGCTGGTGGGACTGCAAATTGGTGTAGCCAATATGGAAAGCAGTATGAAGAATCCTTGGAAAACCAGGAATGGAACCACCTTTTGACTCAGCTATTCCAACTCCTCAGTCTATATACCCAAAGGACTTAAAAACAGCAAACTACAAGGACACAGCCACATCAATGTTTACAGCAGCACAAGTCAAAATAGTTAAATTGTGGAACCAAACTAGATGCCCTTCAGTAGACAAATGGATAAAGAAAATGTGGCATATATACTCAGTGGAATATTACTCAGCATTAAAAGATCATAAAATCAGGTAAATATATGGAACTGGAGAATATAATGCTAAGTGAAGTTAGCCAATCCCAAAAAAACAAATGCCAAATGTTTTCTCTGATAAAGGATGCTGATTCAAAATGGTGATCGGGGGGGGGGGAGCATGGGTGGATTAGACAAACTCTAGATAGGGCAAAGGAGAGGGAGGGGAAGAGAGGGGGCATGGGGATAGAAAAGAAAGTTGAATGAGATGGATATCATTACTCTAAGTACATGTATGAAGACATGAATGGTGTAACTCTACTTTGTGTACAACCAGAGACATGAAAAATTGTGCTATACATGGGTGATATGAATTGAAATGCATTCTGCTGTCATATATAACAAATTAGAATAATTTTTTTATTAAAAAAAAAAAAAGGCTGGGAGCTGGGCCTGGCACATGCTTGTAATCCCAGTAACTCAAGAGGTTGAGGCAGGAGGATGTGAGTTCAAAGCCAGCCTCAGCAAATTTGCAAGTCACTTAACAACTCAGTGAGTCCCTGTCTCTAAATAAAATTTTAAAAAGAGCCAGGGATGTGTCTCAGTGGCCCAATGCCCCTGGTTCAATTCCCTACCAAAAGAAAAAAAAAAAACAGAACAACTCAAATTTTTAAAAAATGGGTTTTAGTATAATAGGTATACAGAAGTCATAACAAGCATATGAGAAGATGTTCAACATCATTATTCATTAGACAAATACAAAATACAACAATGAGATACCAGTGCACACATTAGAATGGCTAAAAACTGGAAATACTAATTGTTGGCTAAGAGCAACAGGAGCTCATGTTCATTGTTGAGGAAAATTTAAAAAAATGATAATGGTATGTGAGAAAATACAATGATGGTGTTTTGGAAGATACTTTGGCAGTTTCTTATAAAGTTAAACACAGTCTTACCACGTGACTCAGCAATCATGGCCCTAAATATTTATCCAACTAATAGGAGAATGTATATCTATGCAAAGCCCATCATGAGAATGTTTACAGTGGATTTATTTATATTCATCAAAAACTGAATACAATAAAGATGATCTCCAGTAAATGAATGGGTAAACTAACTATGGCATTCCCGTACAATAGAATACTGTTCAGCAATTAAAAGGAATAAGCCATTGAGCCACATAGATAAATCTTAAATGTATATTACTAAGTGAAAAAAATCCAGTATGAAAAGGGTATATACCGTATGATTTCACTTACATGACATTCTTGAAAGGGCAAAACTAGGGACTGAGATTGTGGCTCAGCAGTGGAACGCTCATCTAGCATGTTCAATCCTCAGCACCACATAAAAACAAATAAATAAAATATTGTATCCAGTTACAACTAGAAAATAAATACTAAAAAATTTTTTTTTAAATAAAGGGCAGAACTAAAAGATAGTAAACAGATCAGTCCTTGCAGTAGGGAGATGGGAGAGGGAAGGAAGGATTAAACAGAGGAAACATGGGGGGCTTTTTTTAGAGTAGTGAGATTATTCTGTATGATACTGCAATGGTGGACACATAACACTATGTGTTGATCAAAACAATAACACAAATAGTGTTCTTTAATGTATACAAATTTACCCCTTATTTGGGGGGAAAAAATATTTCGCCATGCTGTCCAGACTGATCTGGAATTCGTGGTCTCAAGTAATCCTCCTGTCTCAGCCTCCCAATTAGCTGAGACCCACACCACTGCACCCACACCATGTACAATTTTAAATGAAGACTTGGTTTAAGTTCATCTCGCAGTGCAGATAATGGGCCCTTGAACGTAGTCTTTTGTTTGTTTGATACTGGGCATTGAACCCAGGGGCACTTTACCACTGAGCTACATCCTCAGCTCTTTTTATTTTATTTTAAGACAGGGTCTTGCTAAGTTGCTGAGGCTAAATTGAGATCCTCCTGTCTCAGCCTCCCAAGTCGCTGGGATTATTATAGCAAGCCTAGCTCCAGGGGAAAGTTGGAATTGCAGCTCCCCAAAATAGGAACCAGAAACAATAATGCATTTGTGGGGAATCACATATGTTTATTCGTGCCATGACCAAAGAATTAAAAGGTTAAAAGATATCATGGAAGTCTTCTTTTTCTCTCCCTCTCTTTTCCTCTCTCCCTCTCTCCCCACAATTCACAGTAGATAGAGCATCTTACTGTTTTTTGCTTCAGCCATGAAACATAATGTAGAAAATTCAGGAGGAGGTAAATCCCCTATATCTATCTATGTTTTTGTTCTATACAGTATTCATTGTTCCTATCTGATATTACAAATCTTTCTTTTATCATTTTTCTTTTTGTCTAGAGAACTTCCTTCAAGAAGGTGCAATGGCACATACCAGTAATCCTAGCCACTTTTGAGGCTGAGGCAAGAGGATAGCAAGTTTGAGGCCAGGCTCAGCAACTTAATGAAATCCTAAGCAATTAAGCAAGACTCTGTCTCTAGATTTAAAAATTTTTTTAAAGTGGTAGGGCGATGGAGATATAGCTCAGTGGTAAGATGCCCCTAGATCCCCACCCCCCCAATACAAAGACAGAGAAGAGAAAGAGAGGGAGGGAGGGAGAGAAAGAGATCCTTTGGGAATTTTTGTTAAGTCTGTAACTAATTCTCTTAGTTCTCCTCTCCCCTGAGAATGACTCAATTTCCCTTCATTCCCAAAGAATATTGTAATGAGATGTAGGATTCTGAGTTGACAGTTTTTTTCTTTCTGTACTTGAGTAGTGTTGAGCCACTTCCTTTTGGCGTGTGTGATTTCCGATGAGAAATCTGCTGTCACTCAAGTGATTTGCCCAGGTGGACAAGATCTCATTTCTCTTTTAATTCTTTCAGAATTTTTCTTCAGAAGTTTGACTATGATTTGTTTTGGCATAGATTTTGTGGGGCTTATTGTGTTTGGCTTTCACTCCATGTCTTAAATATGCAGGATTCCCACCACACACACACCTGATTTGTGACTTTTTCAGCTGCTATTTCTCTAAGTATTTTTTTTTCTATTTTCTCTCTGTTATTCAGATTAGGTAATTGGTATTTCTCTGCCTTCAAATTCATTGATTCTTCCCTATATCTTTTCCATTCTGCTCTTGAGTCCAGCCATTGTTGATTTTTTTTTTCAGGAACTGCCAAACTTTTAGTGTTTAATAATTAATAGCACAACTGATCAAGTTCTGAGATGTAAAGAGAGCATGAGGGCAGGGGGATCACTCTAACAACTCTCTATATAGTATGTGATCTTGGCTTGGAAAAAATGTTACAGATTTCAGTATAACTGGCAACCTTCAACTCCTGTCTTCACTTGACAGTTTTTCCACCCCAGGTCATGAAGTCTGTTTTTCTCCATATGATCAACGATGACTACTCAAATCATCAATCTTGCATCTGCTACAGAAGTGTACAGACACCCCTAGATGCTCTTAAGGAGACAGGACATTCCAGCTATTGACTTTTTTGGTGGTTCTGGGGATTGAACCCAAGGCCCTGTGCATGCAAGGCAAGGACTTTACCAACTGAGCTATATCCCCAGCCCCCTAACCACTGACCTTTTTTTTAATATTTATGTTTTGTAGTTTTAATTGTACCCAATACCTTTATTTATTTATTTTTATGTGGTGCTGAGGATCAAACCCAGGGCCTCACACTTGCGAGGCAGGCGCTCTACCGCTGAGCCAAAACCCCAGCCCCTAACCATTGACTTTCAATTCATGTATGTATCTTTCAGTTCTAGAATTCCCATACTGTTCTTCTTTGTATGTCTCAGTCAAGTTGCACTTTTCCAGGTTGTTGATGATTTTTGAGTATTATGAAACTCTACTTCTTATTTGGATTTGCTTCTTTTTTTTTTTCTTTTTTTTTAAAGAGAGAGAGAGAGAGAGAATTTTAATATTTATTTTTTAGTTATTGGCAGACACAACATCTTTGTTTGTATGTGGTGCTGAGGATCGAAACCGGGCTGCACGCATGCCAGGCGAGCATGCTACCGCTTGAGCCACATCCCCAGCCCAAGATTTGCTTCTTTTTTAATTTCTTTTTCCTGACACTGGGGAGTGAACCCAAGTATGTACTACTACTGAGTTACATTCTCAGCCATTTTTATTTATTTATTTATTTATTTATTTATTTTATTTTTATTTTTATTTTGAGACAGGGTCTCACTAAATTGCCCTGGCTGGCCTCATCTTGTGATCTTCCTGTCTCAGCCTCCTGAGTAGCTGGGATTACAGTGAGAACTATGGTGCCTGGTTTATATCTTCAATTTTAGAAGGCAGTTAAGGTATAAGAAAGAATATATTTGTTCTTGGTCTCCAATTGCTGGTACAAACTTCCTAAAGCCTTTGGAATTGGCTGAGGTCTAGAAACATCTTTTGTTATTCATAAGGAATACCTTTAAAAAAAAAAAAAAAAAAAGCAAACAGTTTCTGCTAATGGGGTGACCTAGGATGGGACATCTAGAAAGCCTCAGGATGGGGTTGGTCACCAGAAAGACCAAGTGATGGGAAGGTTGGAATTTAAGCCCCACTCTGTGACCTCCCAGAAAAAAATGGGGGGAGCCAGCTACAGATTGTGCTCTATAAAAACTTATTTACTTTTTCCTTTGGTGGTTCTGTGGATTGAACCCAGGGCCTATGTACATGCAAGGCAAGCACTCTACCAACTGACTATATCCCCAGCCCCTACAAAGACTCTTGAAAAGGAGATTTCATGAAACAAGTTGCTGAAGAGATGGAGGTGCTAAGAGATTAGTACATCCTAACTCCACAAGGACAGAGGTCCTTGTGGGACCCTTATGGTTCTTGCCCTGTGTTCTTCTTCATCTGATCGTTTGATTGTATCCTGTATAATAAATCAATAAAAGTAAGTAAAAGTCCCCCTACATTCTTTGAGCCATCTCAGCAAATTATTAAACCCACGGGGAGGACTGAGGGCGTATCTTTGGGTTAGAACACTTGCCAACATGTATAGGGCCCCAGGTTCAATCCCCAACAACACAAAAAACAAACAAATAAATAAATAAAATAGAAGAAATAAAATCAAAGAATTGGGCTAAATCCAAAGGATGTGTCATGCGTTCTCTAATGTATAGCAAACTGGTCATGAGTACAAGTCACAACCTGAGAGTTGCAATTGATATCTGTAGTGGGAAAGTCTTGTGGAACAGAGACTTTAACCTGTGGAGTCTGACACTGTCTCCAAGTAGATTGTATCAGAATTGAATTCAATCACAAGATGCCCAGTTGGTGTCCACTAGAGAGTTGCTTGGTGTGGGAAAGAACACCCCCACCTCCACACGCCTGGTGTTACAAGTGTTGTGTGAGAGGGTTAAAGAAGGAATGTGGTTTTCCTAGTAGTCAATCTGTTTGGGCTTAGAATTCAAGTCCTAAGGCTGTGGTTGAAATGTCAATTTTTTTTTTTTTTTAATATCAGGGATTGAACCCAGGGGTGCTTAACCACTAAGCCACATCCCCAGCCCCCTTTTAAAATTTTATTTAGAGACAGAGTCTCCCTAAGTTGCTTAGGGTCTTGCTAAATTGCTAAGGCTGGCTTTGAATTCACTTTCTTCTGCCTCAGCCTCTCAGACTCCTGGGATTACAGGTGTGCACCACCACACTTGGCTCAATTTGTTTTTCAAGGATGTGCTGTGCTGTGCTGTCCTATTTGGTGCTACCTGAAGCCTATCTGAAACCTGGGCAATAGTCCATACATGTTAGTTTGCCATATTTTTTTTTTTTTGAAATTTAATTCTTTATTAGAACTTTTAAATTCATGTTTACATTTAACACAGGGGGAAAACAAATCATATCACACAATTCTGTCCCCAGCTTTTAGGGTAGAAGGAGAACCATTAGGAACACGACTTCTTCGGAGACTTCCACTTTAACCCCTGGCTCTTCCGACTCAAAGATCCCTTCATAACCTAGTAACCAAGTCCTGGGCTGCCTGGGTAGGCTGCTGAGTCCCTGCTTCTGAGACTTTCAGGTCCAGAGACTGCTCATCTGGAGATCCCTGAGTCCCAGTCTCCTGGGTCCCAGCCTCCTTGGTCCCAGCCACTTGGGCAGCGGCTTTCTCTGTGCTTAGCACCCGGCGTCGCAGGGAAGTGGTTAGCCAAATGTCTGATCATCTCGGATACCTCCAGTTGGAAATAAGGCCTCCCAAATAGCAAGATCTCAGCCTCACCTTCAGGATTCCACCTATCCACGTGAAGCACGGTGTGGGTCACACACTCGACATGCGGGATTTTCTCTCCATCCGGGCATGGGTGGGGTCTCCGAGGACCTCAAAAAATTTTCCTTCTTTCTGTTGCACTTCCACAAGGGTGTGAAACTTCTTGGAAGTGGCCATGCCGCCCGAGCTAGGGGCAGGAGAAAGTGTCCGAGGAGACCCTAAATCTGTACTGGAGATAGCGGGCCTAGTTTGCCATATTGATGAGGGTCAGTTTCATGCATGGTCTGCTTGAAGCTCTGCCTACAACTTCCCATTCAGATTTAAAGAATTTCTTTCTTGGGGCTGGGGGTGTTACTCAGTAGTAGAGAACTTGCACAGCACGTGTAAGACCTTGGGTTCCATCCCCAGCACCACCAGCCTGGGCAACTTAGTGAGAACTTGTCTCCAAATTTAAAAAAATAAATTAAAAGGGAATGTGCTCAGTGGTAAAGCTCCTCTGGGATCAATTCTAAGAAGAAGAAGGAGGAGGAGGAGGAGGAGGAGGAGGAGGAGGAGGAGTTGTTAGACTCATGAAGTTTGGAAGAAAAATCATTTTTTGCAACCAAACCTTTTCTGCAACCAAATGCTCTTCTTGAGAAAAAGCTTCTGGATTGAACTTTGAACAATGAATGAGTCAATCAATAAGAGACGCTGTGATCTGTGACATCCATCATGAGTCTGACCCATGAATCTTTAAAGCTAAGTATACCCAGTAGTACTGCATTATCAACCACAAGTGGTATCTGTTTCATCATCCAATGGGATGTTGGGCTCAAGCAGATCTGAAGGCTCAAGTAAGTTCAAGAACAGGTGCTCAGACTCTGGAACCTGCCTAGATTCCATTATCTCCTTTCTTTCAATCCGCATGTATTGCCTCATGGAAAAAAAAGTTTGAACTTGATGTATAGTTGGTTATTATGATATTTAACAAAAAACAAAAGGAGCTGCTATAAAAACTTGGTCTCACTCAGGGATAGCTCTTCGCAGGATAATGGGAAATAGAGATCCTCCAAGTGAGCAAAACTTGAAATAGTGCACTTGGAAAGAGATAGCCAGAGACAAAGATAGACTGATTTGGGGATAGTGGCTAATGGTTTGAAGATAAGGGGTTTTTTAAATTAAGAGACAGAAGGGCCAGGTGTGGTGCCACATGACTGTAATTCCAGCAACTTGGGAGACTGAGACAGAATTGCTGGTTTGAGGACAGCCTCAGCAACTTGGTGATACCTTAAGTAACTTAGCGAGACCATGTCTCAAGATAAAAAAATAAAGAGGGATGGCAATGTAGCTTCATGGTAAAGTGCCCCTGGGTTCATTCCCCAGTAACAACAACAACAACAACAACAAAAAGAAGGAGATCAGTAATAAGAAAAGGGGTCTGTGGCTGAGCCTCTTACAATGACACAGAAAGAGGCCCTTGTCTATAAATGCAAGGCTCTGGGTTCAATCCCAATACCACACACACACACACACAAAAAAAAAAAATAGATGACACAAAAAGAGAAGGTGGTTAGCCCTCCATATGAACATTCATCAAAGGACAGTCCTGCAGATGAGGCTCTCAATACTCAAGTAGACAAGGTAGCCCATTCTGTGTCAACCAAAATCATTACCCAAATATTCCTATGCTTTCTCAATGAGCTTATGTTAAAAATGGTCATGGAAGCAGGGCATGGTGGTACACACCTGTAATCCCAGATTTTTGGGAGGCTGAGACAGGAGGATTGCAAGGTTGAGGCCAAGCTGAGCAATTTAGCATGGTAGAGTATCCCTCAGTTCAATCCCCAGAACCATGGGGAAAGAAAAAAAAGAAAAGACCATGGAGCTTTCTGTTTCCTTTTCCAGGAACAATGTTTAAAGGCACTCAGAGTAATTCAGCTTTGCTGGGCATAGTGGCATGTGCCTGTAATCCCAGGGACTAAAGAGGCTGAGGCAGGAAGATTACAAGTTCAGGGCCAGCTTCAGCAACTTAGGAAGACCCTCTTTCAAAATATAAATTTAAAGGACTGGGGATGAAGTTCAGTCATAGAGCATCTGTGAATTCAATCACCCATACCAAGAAAACAAAACAAAAAATGAATAAGTCAATTAGTCATATGACCATAGGCTTCCCAACAATACAACCTTTGCTAGTCAGCTTTTTGTTACTATGACAAAATACCTGAGAAAATTGACTTTAAGGAGGAACAACTTATTTTGTGCTAATAGTTTCAAAGATTTCAGTCCAGGGTCACTTGGCCCTATTGCTTTGTGCCTTTGAGATAGAACAAAATGGCAGGGAGCAGAACTGTTTACCTCATGGCATCAGAAGGCCTGGGGACAAAATATACCCTTCAAAGGCAGATCCCCCAATGACCTATTGCTCCAGGGAAAATGGGGCTCCACCTCCTAATACCTCATTCAACTATGAACTCATCAATGGATTAACCCATTGATAGAGGTTAGAGCCCTCATGATACAATCACTTCCCAAAGGCACCACCTCTGAACATTGTTGCACTTGGGACCAAGTTTTCAACACATGAGCTTTGGGGGACATTCCAGGTCCAAACCCTTACACAGCTTCTAACAAAACTAAGCTATCCCAAAAAGTAATACATTTCTTTTTCAGTGCTAGAGATTGAACCCCAGACCTGGCATATGCTAGTCAAGCATTCTATCCTCAGCCCTATAAAATTGTTTAGCTTTAAACCAAGAAGGTTAAGAAAGCACCAACATCTGCATGTGGAGTGTGGCCAGACTGACTTCAAGGGGTTGATGCTGTGAGACCTAAAATTTCTGAGATTGTTTAAACAAAAAACATGTCAACAGGACCCATGTAGTTCCATGCATTGCTAAATGGGTCTGGACAGGAACAAGGGTGCTTTGAGGCAATAAGGAAAATCTTTGTGAAAGTGTTGAAGGCACGAGCACAAAGTCAAAAGTTAAGTTCAGAAATGAAGCTATTTGTCTAGGTTATACAACACTGCAAAGAAGAAAAGCAATAATAACAGGTGGCTGGGAATATAGCTCAGTTGGTAGAGTACCTGCCTCGCATATACAAGGCCCTGGGTTCAATCCCCAGAAAGAAAAAAAAAAGCAATGAAAATGAGGCTTTTTTTGAGTAACTGGAAGAAAAAAATAATGATTGTGGGGTTAAATATGGGCTTAATAACGTGGGACTACCCTACTCTCATTCCACAGTTTTTTACTCTTATTTCAGAGGTCTTAGTTCAAAAAAAAAAAAAAAGGAATGCATTTTTTAGGAGATACAACAACAATCCCGTTGAACTAGAATTAAGACTGCTACCTAGACATTTGGGGTTCTTCATACCACTGAATCAGTAAGCAAAAAAGGAAACTGTTTTCCAACTGGGAGAATTGATGCTGACTATGAATGGAGAATAAATTTATTGCATTTACAGTAGAAACAAGAAGGAGAATATCAGAATCCAGGGCATTTTCTGGATTTCTTAGAACTTCCATGTTCAGTGGTAAAAGTATGATGGTAAACTAATAAAGACAGAGCCACCAAAGGTTCAGACCTCTCATAAATGGAGGTTTGGAACATTCCACTACAGATTAAAAAACCAACATCAGGGGCTGGGGATGTGGCTCAAGCGGTAGCGCGCTGGCCTGGCATGCACGCGGCGCTGGGTTCGATCCTCAGCACCACATACAAATAAAGATGTTGTGTCCGCCGAAAACTAAAAAAATAAATAAATATTTTTTAAAAAAAAAAAAACATCAGGACAGTGTGGTGGCACAAATGCCTATAATCCCATCATAGGGATTATATGTTTAAGTAGAAGGATTATGAGTTTGAAGCAAGCCTTAGCATCTTAATGAGAACCTCAGCAACATAGTGAGACCATGTCTCAATACAAAAAGGGATGGGGATGTTGCTCAGTGGTAGAGCACCCCCTCAATTCAATTTCAATCCCCAGTACAAAAAATAAGGAAACAAAAAAGAAAACATGCAGAAGATAAGGAGCTGTCTGATGAAAAAAGGACAGTGCATAGGTAGTGGATAAGGGCAAGCTACACAGTAAGGGTGAAGTATGTAGGCACACTTTTCCATGTTATTTTATGTATATACTTTGAATTAATGTATTTTTTCCTTTTTCCCTTTCAGTACCATTTTATGTAATATGTGTTTGTGATAGTTAAATTTATAAATTAGTCTTTTGTGCACACTATAAAAAAGGAGGATTTTTTTTTTTTTTTAACCCAGGGATTGAACCCAGGGACACTAAATCACTGAATCACATCCCTAACCCTTTGTTATATTTTATTTAGAAACAGAGTCTCTCTGAGTTGTTTAGGGCCTTGCTAAATTGCTGAAGCTGGCTATGAACTTCTCCTGCCTCAGCCTCCAGAACCATGGGGATTACAGGTGTGTGCCACCATGCCCAGCTCAAAGGAGGATCTTGACTGAAATAGAAATACTCAGAAATAGATATAAAGGCTGGTGTATACAGTAATATAAAATGCGCTTTGGTATTTGTTCCCAATATCTGCCATAGAGCTCCTAAAACCCTAAGAATTTGCTAAGTAATAGGACTATCTTGTCATTCATAATGTGTCCTTTTTTAAAAAAAATATTTATTTATTCTAATTTGTTATACATGACATCAGAATGCATTTTAATTCACATATCTCCATACTGCTTTCCACGATTTTTCATGTCTCTGGTTGTACACAAAGTAGAGACACACCATTCATGTCTTCATACATGTACTTAGGGTAATGATGTCCATCTAATTCCACCATTTTTCCTACCCCATGCTCCCTCTCTTCCCCTCCCTCCCCTTGGCCCTATTTAAAGTTCCTCCATTCCTCCCATCCACATATCAGAGAAAACATTTGGCATTTGGTTTTGGGGGATTGGCTAATTTCACTTAGCATTATATTCTCCAATTCCATCCATTTACCTGCAAATGCCATGATTTTATTCTCTTTTAATGCTGAGTAATATTCCATTGTGTATATATACCACATTTTCTTTATCCATTTATCTACTAAAGGGTACTTAGGTTGTTCCCACAATTTAGCTATTGTGAATTGTGCTGCTATAAACATTGATGTGTCTATGTCCATGTAGTATGCTGTTTTTAAGTCCTTTGGGTATAGACCAAGGAGAGGGATAGCTGGGTCAAATGGTGGTTCCACTCCCAGTTTTCAAAGGAATCTCCATACTGCTTTCCATACTGGTTAAAAATGTCTAGCACACAGAATAATAGGAGCATTTTAAAAGCCACAAGAGATGGGGCAGGGGTTGTGGTTCAGAGGTATATGTGTGAGGCACTGGGTTTGATCCTCAGCACCACATAAAAATAAAATAAAGGAATTATGTCCACCTACATCTAAAAAATAAATATTAAAAAAAAAGCCACAAGAGAAAGGAATCAGATCACATATAGGGGAAAACCAATTGGGATATCTGCAGATTTTTCAACCCAGATCCTGAAAGATAGAAGATCCTGGAAAAATATATACCAAGCTCTGAAAGAAATGGATGCCAACCAAGAATCTTATATCCAGCAAAATTAAGCTTTAGATTTGATGATGAAATAAAAACATTCCATGATAAACAAAAGTTGAAATAGTTTAGAAGAATTTATAACTAGAAACTCTGTACTACAGAACATCACTGGCAAAATATTCCATGAGGAAGAAATGAAAATCAGAAAAGGAAGGTAGTACACTAAAGGAAAACCAATCAAAGGAGAAACCAAGTCAAGTTAAATACCAAAAAATAAACCAATATGATCAGGAACACAAATAATATCTCAATAATAATCCTTAATATTAATGGCCTAAGCTCACCAATCAAAAGACATAGATTGGCAGATTGGATTTAAAAAACAACAACAACAATATGCTGTCTTCAAGAGACCCATCTATAGGAAATGACATTCACAACCTGAAGGTGAAAGGTTGAGTAAAAATATACCACTCAGGTGGCTAGGGTACAGCTCAGCATAAAGCGCTTGCCTCCCATGTTTAAGGCACTGGGTTCGATCCTCAGCACCACATAAAAGAAATAAACAAAATAAAGATACTGTGTGCATGTACAACTAAAAAAATAATAATAATAATACCACTCACATGGACTGCAGAAACAAGCAGGGGTTTTCATCCTCATATCAAATAAAGTAGACTTCAAGCCAAAGTTAATCAAAAGGGATAAAGAAAGACATTTCATACTTCTTAAGGGAACCATACATCAACAAGACATAACAATTATAAATATATATTCCTCAAAAATGGAGCATCTATATGTGAAGGGAAAGTGAGGAACGAGTGATGGGTAAGTGAGAAGTGAAAGATGGAGACCAGGCAGAGATACACACTAGAGTATTTGTCAGAGCTGACAAATACAAATAAAGGCCATCTCTTTGTAGGAGAGAGAGGCAAAGCAGACTTGAGTTCTAGGAGGCTCAAGAATCAGACCAGGGCATGTCCTAATATGGGTGATTAAAGGTTGGGTTGGTATGAAGGAGTGGTGAGCCTTTCTCAGAAATGCCCTTGGTGCCGTTGGCAGCCGTCTCTTAAGATGGCCATCCAGATGCCGAGCAAGGACCTTATAACGTGCATCAAACAAACTCTTCTCGGGCTGGGGATGTGGCTCAAGCGGTAGCGTGCTCGCCTGGCATGCGTGCAGCCCGGGTTCGATCCTCAGCACCACATACAAACAAAGATGTTGTGTCCGCCGAGAACTAAAAAAAAATAAATAAATATAAGAAAAAAAAAAAAAAAACTCTTCTCAACTTCAAGAGTCAAATAGACCACAACACAATAATTCTGGGTGACTTTAACACACCTCCCTCACCATTAGATACATCTTCCAAACAAAAGCTAAACAAAGAAACTATAGAACTCAATAATACAAACAATGACTTAGACTTAACAGACAAATATAGAATATGTCATCCATCAATGAGTGAGTACACTTTCTTCTCAGCATCCCATGAATCCTTCTCTAAAATAAACCATATATTATACCACAAAGCAACTCCTAGCAAATACAGAAAAGTAAAGATACTACCCTGCATTCCATTAGATCATAATGGAATGAAATTAGAAATCAATGATAAAATAAAAAATAGAAGCTACTACAACACCAGAAGACTAAATAATATGCTATTGAATGAAAAATGGGTTGCAAAAGACATCAAAAAGGATATTTTAAAATTATTAGAAGTAAATGAAAACACTGATACAGCACATCAAAATCTCTAGGACACTATGAAACAGTACTAAGAGGAAACTTCATTGCATGGAATTCATTCCTTAAAAGAAGAAAAAGTCAACAAATAAATAATCTAACATTACAACTCAAAGCCCTAGAAAAAGAAAAACAAATCAACACCAAAAGCAGTAGAAGACAGGAAATAATTATAATCAGAGCTGAAGTCAATGAAATTGAAACAAAAGAAACAATTGAAAAATTTGACAAAACAAAAAGTTGGTTCTTTGAAAAAATAAATAAAACCGATAAACCCTTAGCATGCTAACAAAGAGCAGGAGGGAGAAAACTCAAATTACTAACATCCATGATTAAAAAGGAAATATCATGATGGACACTACAGAAATACAGAAGATAATTAGAAATTATTTTGAAAATTTGTACTCCAAAAAATAGAAAATATCAAAGGTATCGACAAATTTCTAGAGTCATGATTTGCCCAAACTGAATCAGGATGATATATACAATTTAAACAAATCAATTTCAAGCAATGAAATAGAAAACTCCATCAGAAGCCTACCAACCAAGAAAAGTCTAGGACCACAGGGATACACAGCTGAGTTCTACAAGACCTCCAAAGAAGAACTAATACCAATACTCCTCAAATTATTTCAAGAAAGAGAAAAAGAGGATGCACTTCCAAATTCATTCTATGAGGCCAATATCACCCTGATTCCAAAACCAGACAAAGACACATCAAAGAAAGATATCTTCAGACCGTAGAACATAGATGCAAAAATTCTCCATGAAATTCTGGCAAAATGAATACCAAAACATATCAAAAGAAAGTGTGCTGTAATGTGCCCTTTGGGATCACACCTTAGTTTATGCCAATAAGATGATTTTAGAGTGAGGGAGGGGCCTCTGGGTAGCCTCAGGGTGGCCCCAGTCATCAGAAAGACAATGATCAGAGGAATAGAAGGTTGGAACTTTCATGGGGTAGGTTGCAGGAGATGGAGCTCTATAAAAACTCTTGAACAAAATTTGAGGGCTGAGGTTGTGGCTCAGCAGTAGAGCGCTTGCCTAGCACATGTGAGGCTCTGGGTTCGATCCTCAGCACCACATATAAATAAATAAAATAAAGGTATCGTGTCCAACTACAATTAAAAAATAAATATTAAAAAAAAATTGATGCTTCCAGATTGGTGAATGCATCCATGTGTGGGATGTACCCCAACTTCATGGGGACAGAACCCTGTGCTTGGAACCCTTCTAGACCTTGCCCTATGTAACAATATGTATATTTTTATAATATCCTGGTAAACATGTTTCTCTGAATTCTATGAGCCAACTTAGCAAATTAATTGAACCAAAATGGGTAGAGGTGCCAGGCATGGTGGTGCACACCTGTAATCCCAGCAGTTTGGGAGGCTGAGGCAGAAGGATCACAAGTTCAAAGCCATCCTCAGAAATTTAGCAAGGCCCTAAACAACTTAGTAAGACCCTGTCTCAAAGTAAAATATAAAAAGGGCTGTGATGTGGCTCAGTGGTTAAGTGTCCCTGGGTTCAGTCATCCCTGGCACCAAAAAATAGGAGGGTAGGGGTATGAAAATTCTGGTTTGTAGCCTGTCAATCTGAATGTGAGTGGCCCAAACACATGATTAGCATCTGAAATGGGTACAGTCTTGTCGGACTGAGTCTTCAGCCTATGAGATCTGACACTATTTCCAGGTAAATAGCATCAGAGTTAAATTATAGAATACCCACTTTTCTGTTGCTGGAGAATTGCTTGATGGGTGGAGGGAAAAATCACACATCTGGCCACAGAAGTGTTTTGTGCTGAGTGGGTAGATAGGAGAAAATTGCTTTTTTTTCTTTTGACAATGACTCATGGTATGGTGTTTTGATTGTCCCATTCTAAGGAAAAATGTGGGAATGTCTACTTTCACATAAGGAATATTTGCATTACATTAGGAGGAAGCAGGCTATTTTGCTATTGCTGTTTATAAACTTAAAATAGGTATAAAAGTTGCATGGTTGCTAAGTAGCCAAAGGGACCCACTATTGTTTTCTTTTTGTTGTTTGTTTTGTTTTGGTACCAGTGATTGAACTCAGGGGAAATCGCCACTGAACCACATCCCCAGCCCTTTCTTTTGTATTTTATTTAGAGACAGAGTCTCCCTGAGTTGTGAACTCCTGATCCTCCTGCCTCAGCCTCCCAAGCCGCTGGGATCACAGGAGTGCGCCACCACACCCAGCACTACTGTTTTCCATCCAGGATCCATTCCCACTCCCTTTTAGGCTCTTCTCTGTATCTTAAAGAATGGAGACTTGGAACTCTGGTTTTCCAACCCTGTTGCTTGAAGGATCCCACATGTGATTTTAGTCAACCACAAAATACACTCATGCAATATTTGTAAGGCAGAAGAGAGGCAGGAGCCATTGCCTTTCTTCTGGGCAGCAGTGGACAGGTATGTGGGATGAGGCCGATAGAAAGTTTTCTAATGACCTTAGACATTCTGCTGTTAGTTCCTTGCCTCTGTGAAATAAAAAGGTGATGATTAGTGGCTACTTCCTGTGTCCCTGACCTTTGATAGCCACAACTGACAAAGTTTCAGGACCACAGAAACAGTGCAAACTGAAGGTCAGCAGCAAGTTGGGGTCTTTTTTCTTTCTTTCTTTTTTTTTTTTGGCAGGGGTGGGGGTACCAGGGATTGAACCCAGGGGCATTTATCCATTGAGCCACATCCCCAGCCCATTTTTCTAATTTTTTTTTTAGTTGTAGATGAACACTATATATATGTGTGTATATATATATATATATATATATATATATATATATATA
>NW_025999998.1:4516612-4550908 GCF_001458135.2 Marmota marmota marmota | reverse complement strand
CTCCAGGAGCCGAATCCAATGCAATCACACAAGAGTCTTTATTGCAAGCTCGAGCCTGGACTCACAACCATTCCCGACGCAGCGGTCCCAGGGAGTGAGTCCTGATCCCTTGTCCCAGTGAGATTTTATAGGTTTTGGAGGGGATACTCTATGTGTCACAACATCACACAGCAAATCATTCCATATCGCGGGAAAATCAAACAACAACTCTTAACATTGATTAGCACATTCTCTGGTGGGAACAAGTTGGGTAGGGGTGATTGGTCAGTACAAAAGGGGTATTCATTTGAACTGATTGGTTTAGGCCACGAGGGGTGTACGTGCTAAACTACATGGTTTCCCAACATGTTATCAACCACCATAAACTACTGGGGGGTCATCTGTCATCCCAGGTATTTTCCCTGTCTTATGCTGATTGGAGGTTGCTAGGGGGTTGCTATGGGTCCTCACCTAGCCTGAGTCAGGGACACCTGGCGATGCAGAACTCTCCTGTTATTTGTAGACAAACAACTCAGCAGGGTGGGTATAGGCTTAGGAGTGCTCTGTGGATTTTTCCAAGGACAAGGGTCACGCCCCCTTCCTTAGGACAGGCCTTGAGGTAGAAGCTGCTGTTATTTATTTTTAAAAATGGAGTCACATTAGTTTCTCACCACAACCCCAGCACCGCCCCCCCNACCCAGGGACACTTAACCACTGAGCCACATCACAGCCCTTTTTATATTTTACTTTGAGACAGGGTCTTACTAAGTTGTTTAGGGCCTTGCTAAATTTCTGAGGATGGCTTTGAACTCATGATCCTCTTGCCTCAGCCTCCCAAGCTGCTTGGATAGCAGCAAGTTTCTTGACTCCTCTTATCCAGTGAGGTACTAACCTTCTGCTTGCAATATGGCCTTGGCCTTGAGGGATTTCTATTTTCCTGTAGGAAACCTGATAGATATAATTTTGCATGTCAAGCCAGCACACTTGGTGCTCATTACAACTGTGATTTTGGTGGGGGTGGGAGTGGAGAGATCTGACTAGCTGATAGTTTCTACAAAAGTTTCAAAACCCATCTACATGGTTGTTTGAATTGTCTGAACTTTAGCAGCCGCTTACTGAGAGTCTTTGGGTTGCCATGTAATATCTAGGAATCCATAGAAGAAAAAACGGTAGCTTAACTTTTTTTATTTATTTATTTTATTTGTATCAGGGATTGAACCTAGGGTTGCTTAACCACTGAGACACATCCCCAGCCCTTTTTATTTTTTCTTTTGAGACAGGGTCTTGCTAAGTTACTTCAGCCCTCACTATGTTGCTGAGCCTGGTTTTAAAATTGTGATCCTCCTACCTCCCGCTTCTGAGTTTCTGGGATTACAAGTATGTGCCACCTTGCCCAGTGGAAGTAAACTAACTTTATCAAATAGTTAAGGGACATGAATTTCTCCTAAAAATACATATAGTTTTCATTTACCACTATACCATCTCAGTAGAGACAGCCATATTCTTATAACTAGAAAAAAACATCCTCAAACTAGCTGCAATGACATACACCTATAATCCCAGCAACTGGGAAGCCGAGGAGGAAGTTGAAGCCAGCCTCAACTAAGTGGGACCTTGTCTCAAAATTAAAAATAAAAAGGGCTGGGGATGTAGCTCAGTGGTAGAGCAGCCCTGGGTTTAAGCCCTGGTACCAGAAGGAGGAGGAGAAGGAGGAGGAGGAGAAGGAGGAGGAGGAGGAGGAGGAGGGGAAGGGGGAGGAGGAGGGGAGGAGGAGGAGGGGGAAGGGGGAGGAGGAGGAGGAGGAGGAGGAGGAGGAGGAGGAGGAGAAAACATCTTAATGTTTTATCCATGTTGATCCTCTTTTGTGTGGTTGCTTCCTTGAGTTCAGCTCTAAGTGATGTATAAATATGATACGTATGAAATATTCCTATGAAACATGTAAGTTCAATTAAGACTTTTTCTTTTAGAACCAGAATATAACTAAAGATAGTTGTAAGCTAATCAATGGGATAAAAATATATTTTGATCAAAGAAAGGTGTTCTGGATGGATAGAGTGAACAATTATAAATGATTGTGAAACAAGTATGGAAACAAACAAGGATGCCCACAATAGACAAGACTTATTTAACACTGGAAACCACATCCTATATTCACGCTTGAAACTTCTTTAAACCAGTTGCACTGTGGCATGTCTGTAATGCCAGTGGCTCGGGAGGCTGAGGCAGGAGGATTGCTAGTTCAAAACCACTATCAGCAAATTAGTGAGGTCCTAAGCAACATAGCAAAACCCTGTCTCAAAAAAATAGGGAAAAAAGGGCCAAGAATGTGGCTCATTGGTTAAGCACCCTAATTACCAAAAAAATATATATATATATATCATGTGGTCAAAACAAATACTAAAAGACTATCTGGCTAATGTGAAAACCAGAATAATGTCCTCTCAAAGATGTCCTTGTCTTGTGAATAAAGTTATCTTGCAGTAACAAAAGGGACTTTGCATACGAGGTTAAGTTATGGACCTTGAGAATGAGAATTATCTAGTATTATCTGGGTGGAGCTAATGTAATGATATGAGACTTTAAGCCCAGTGGTGGCCAGAGGGGTGTGTGATTACAGAAAAGGGTTACAACATCGCTGGCTTTGAAACTAGTGGATGAGGCTGTGAGAGTGACCTCTAGAAGGTAAAAAAGCAAGGATATAAATTCTTCCTTAGGTCTTCCAGAGAGGAGCACAGCCCTGCAGACTTCCTTTGAGTTGAGTCTGTGAGATCGCTGAGTCTTTTTTTTTTTTTTTTCAGTTGTAGATGGACACAATTCCTGTATTTCATTTATTTTATTTTTATCTGGTACTGAGGTTGAAACACACTGCCTCACCCATGTGAGAAGCTTCCACCACTGAGCTACACCCGCAGCCCCCAGGGTGAGTCTTTGGATCTAGAGCACTGGAGGATAAAACATCTGGGTACTTTCAAGCAATCGAGACTGTGGCAACAACAGAAAACTGATGCAGTTTAATACTGTGCCCCAAAAGGAATGTTAAAGGCTCTTATAAGTGAATTTCAGAACAGCAATTCTCAACCCATAACAAGAACCCATAGACCGGTGGAGCGCTTTGGGTGGTTGCCGCTGCCCCTGATACCATTGTGCCGGTCCCTGGGTCTCAGTGGCCTAGGTGACACTCCAGAATGGGCAACAAGCCAATCTGGGAGCAGATTAGATCCAACTTCATTCAACATTACTACCAGTTATTTGATAATGACAGAACCCAGCTAGATGCAATTTATATTGATAAATCATGCCTTATGTGGGAAGGACGTCAGTTCCTGGGGAAAGCCGCCATTGTGGAGAACACCCAGCACAGCTTTGGATACCAAGAGTGTCTAGAATATTCTTTACTACTTTTGATGTGGCTTATTAAACTGTGTCCTGTAAAAAAAAAGAAGAGAGAGAGAGAGAGAGAGAGAGAGAAAGAAAGAAAGAAAGAAAGAAAGAAAGAAAGAAAGAAAGAAAGAAAGAAAGAAAGAAAAGGGAAGGGAAAAAATGAAAGAAAAAGCATAAAGAGGCTAGGCAAGGTGGCACATACCTATAATCACAGCTATTTGGGAGATTGAGGCAGGAGAATCACAAACTCAAGGCTATTCTGGGCAATGTAACAATATCTGTATTGAAATAAAATTAAATTAAAAAGGAATGGGGATATATCACAGTGTGTAGAGTACTTGCCTAGCATATGTGAGGCCCTGGGTTCAATCCTGTTTAAATGCACGTCCACACACACACACACATACACACCAAGTATGAAATATTGAATAGAACTAAAAATTCAATATTTGTGACTTGCAAAAATCAAAATAATCAGCCAGGTGCAGTGGCACATACCTGTAATCCCAAAGACTCAGTAGGCTTAGGCAGGAGATAACAAGCTCAAGACCAATCTTAGCAATTTAGCAAGGCGCTGTCTCAAAAAAAAAAAAAAAAAAGTAAGGAGGATAGGACTTTTAAAACACTGGGTATTATATGACATTTAGGAATTTGTGTTATCGCAGCTGTTAATGGTTATGTAGGACAATACATCTAGGAGTCACCTATGAAGTATTTAGGAAGAGCAGTTATGATGACTACAACTCATTTTCAAGTAGTACGGAAATTTAAAAGATAGCCACATAAAACAAATATGGCCAATAGTATGTAGTTGTTGGATTAAGGCAATGAAAGACTATTTATGTTATCCTTTTCATTTTGTTTTACTTTTCGTTTGTGTGGAAAAATTCCATTAAAAAAAAAAAAAGGCAGTGGGACATGAGCCTAAGGAAACAGCAGTTAGAGAAATGGAACCAACATTCCAACATCAACATTTACTGATGTTTTTTCTCTTCCCTTCAAATTGTTTTTGGGGGGAGGGCGGTGATACCACCGGTTATCAGTGATGGTTATGAGTCCTGCTTCCCCACGTATTGAAGTATAACATGTGAGAAGCACGCAGAGGCAAGCATATAAAGCAGAGTTTATTTTAAAAGGGGTAACATAGACTTTTCCTGGGAGGGAGAAGGGGGCCATAGCTAGAATCCTGGTATCCCAAGAAGCGAGGGTGTTTTGCCGGTTTATGTGTCCTAGGCTTCCTTGGTTCTCCTGCCCTCTTCCTCTTATCTCTTTCCTTCCTGCATATGTGCTCAGGCCCAGGAATGCTCTGTGGGCTGGCCAAAAGGTGGGAAACAGGTGGGCTGAAGGGGTTAGGGCTGGATGGTGCAGCCTAGGACACATTAATTAACAACTTTATAACTCCCTGTATGGAGGGGCAATTCCTGGAACAGGTTACTTAGCAACAGGTTGAAGCAGGGGCAGGTTCTTGATAAGGATGGAGGAAGGGCTCCTAAGGAATTAACATTTCACTCCCTTAGGGTGCAGTCTCCAACTTCCCTGGACTCACTCAAATTGGCCTCCTTGATCTGTCCTGACTCAATTTACCCATCTATACCGACTGCCTGTCTAATTCTGACTTCAAAGGTACTGAGGATTGTTCCCTGGGACACCTGCGGATTTGTACCCTGGGGAGCCACTACCACTGAGCTACTTCCCCAAACTCTTTTTCAATGTTTTATTTTGAGACAAGGTATCCCTAAATTGCCAAGGCTGGCCTTGAATTTGTGATCCTCCTGCTTCAATCTCTTTGTGAGATTATAGGCATGCATCATTGCACCCACCCTCTCCCTTCAAATCCTCCAAAATTTTTTTTTTTTTTTAAGAATTTAATCTTGGGCTGAGATGTAGCTGAGTAGCAAAGTGTCTGCCTTGCATTTGCAAAGCCCTGGGTTCGACTCCCAGTTTAAAAAAAAAAAAAAAGACAAAAAGAAAGAATTTAATCTTTATTTATTGTTAATTTTATTTATTTATCTTTTAGTTGTTTTAAGTGGACACAATATCTTTATTTTACATTTATATGCATTCTATTATGTGTATTCTATTTACAACCCAGTGCCTCATGCTGAAAAACTAGCCTCTACCTCAGAGCAAAGCCTGTCCAAGGAAGGAGCATGACCTCTGTCCTTGGAAAGACCCACAGATCACTCCTAGGCACATTCCCACCCTGCTAAGTTGTTTATCTACAAATAACAGGAGAGATCTGCTGTGCCAGGGTCCCTGACTCAAGTCAGGCTAGGTGGGGACCCATAGCAACCCCCTAGAAGCCACCAATCAGCATGAGACAGGGAAATACCTGGGATGCCAGAACGTCAGGACAGCATCCAATTCAACAGATGTCTTATAGAGGGTGTCCTGTAGAGCATGTTAAATGGTGAAATACATGAACTCCACACAGTTCGATTGACTGCACTCTCAGGCTGATGCTATGTGCTACTCCATTCCTCCACATGTGATGTCTCTGCCTTACCACCATCATTATACTCACCTTTCTTACCTTACTGATCAGTGGTCAAAAGAATAATAATTCCTTGAATTGGACTTTGTATTTCAATTCTAGAAATGCAAAAGTTCTCAACTATTTATCATGAAATTCAGGTGATCCAGGTGTACCGGCTATCAAATCCTAAAAAACTTCTTTAAATTAAATGGTTTTTTAAAATAAATTTTTTAGCTGTTAAAAAAAAAACTGTTATTTTTGCAATATTATAATATGTTATTTCTTTAAAAGCTAAATTTGGTTAATATAAAAACATCAATGTACAATTTTACAACTATGGTTAAATAACAACTGTTATTTTGCAATATTGTAATATGTTATTTCCTTAAAAGCTAAACTTGGTTAATATAAAAACATCAATGTAATTGTGGTGCTATTAATGTGTTCATATCTTCCAGGTATACAAGTCTGTAAGGCAGAAGCTCTAAAAGAGCATTATATCAAGCTGGTGTTCTACAGTTGTATGGTAATTTTAGGCTTAATAGAAAAACATATTGGAGATTTATTTATATCATTTGATGTTCTATACCTGGACTTGTTATCAATAAGATGTAAAATTTTATGTTGCCTTTTACACTGGGGTACAATTTAAATGTACTTTTAAGTTAATGAGAGTCTAATCTATGTAAAGGTTATATTGTAAAACACAAAAGTACTTCGCTACTTTTCTAGAAAAGGTTAAAAGCTTTCAGCCTTTCTTTAATTCATGTATTAGATGTGATATTATATTGTGTTAGCTAATATTCTTGTGAATTTGAGCAACAATTTATGTAGGCTTTGTAAAATGATGTTTAAAAAGCAAAGATCACCTTCAGAACTAGAGCACTTTACTTAAGATTTATGAAGAGCCTCGCCTTACCTGAGATAAGGCTCTGTGTCCCATCTTACTACATGTGAGAATGACTATGAAAGAAGTAGGCCAGATTTCAGTACATTTAAGTTGTGTTGAAAAGTTGGTTTTTGTCAAGATTACTAGAATCTCAAACAGGGGTCTGCCAAAGTTCAAGGTAGCTATTACATGAACTAAATATGTTTTTACTCTTGTTAATTTTATTTTGTAGTTTTCTTATAAATGGTCTAAAGATTGTCTGTTAATGTTTTGCAGAGGTACTGCTTTAAGAACACACAACCTGGGTTAATTTAAGATAATGAGTTTTCACCTACAGGATAGAGAGATAGACATTAAAGCCCAGTACTCTTAATATAAGGCTGTTGAAATTTATTTGCTGGATGTTTAAGATTAAGTTTTAAAATTAAAGTTAAATTAAAAGGACCAAGAAAACCAATATTTGGCTCTTGCCCTCTGAGTCAGTCTGAATTCAGGGAACAGGGGACTTCTCTAAAGAGCTTTGCAACTCTGGGCCACATAACCTCCCGATCAGGGAGATTAATGAGACCACTGGAGAACAGAAAGCCAATCAGTGCATTTGCTATGAAGAGGAGGGTCACCATAGAAGGGAGACATCCCTGATGCTTCCAAGGGAAGCCACATGGTCAAGCAAGACCTGGACCCATCCTAGTGCAAATGGCACTAGATGAACTAAGAAGCTGATGTAAAGTTCCCCCAGGACTCCCATTGAAACTCAGCTGGCTGTTAACAATAGATAGAAACAAAAGTCAGTTTGACTGCTTCATCTTGAACACCTAGCAAAGACGGTTAAAACCAAAACACAGCTATTCCCGGGCATTTTAAATAATAATAATAGGTAAATGTAACTTCCAAGAATAAGTAAACTGGAGGCTACAAAAGAGATTCTTAGGCAGGAATGCCTGATAACTATCAAAAGGAACTGCCAGAGTAGTTTTTACTTTAAGGCATATAGCTATTTCTAATCTATACAGGTAGGCTTGGTGTTAGCTAGTATGATTATGCAGCCCTAAATAACAGAATTAAAGGTTTCTGTATCAGACACAAAGATCATACTAGTAAAAGGATTTTGCAAGATCAGATGACATTAAATTATTAAACTGTAGGGCTAGGGATGTGGCTCAAGCGGTAGCATGCTCGCCTGGCATGCGTGCGGCCCGGGTTCGATCCTGAGCACCACATACAAACAAAGATGTTGTGTTCGCCGAAAACTAAAAAATAAATATTAAAAGTTCTCTCTCTCAAAAAAAAAAGTTCTTAAAAAAAATTATTAAACTGTATCTTATGGGGAAGAACATCTGTAACACTAAAAGTTAAATGTTATGTTTACAGTCCTGATAACTAGGAGGCCAATTTTGAGTGAGTCTGGGAAGTTGAAGACTGTCCCCTGAGGGTTACTGTATACCAAGATGTAGAGCCTGACCAAATAGACCCCCAACTGAGGAAACCATGATGGGTTTCCAAGTTTCCAGACAAAGAGGGGAATGAAAAATCAGTCTATACCTCAGAGCAAAGCCTGTCCAAGGAAGGAGCATGACCTCTGTCCTTGGAAAGACCCATAGAGCACTCCTAGGCACATTCCCACCCTGCTAAGTTGTTTATCTACAAATAACAGGAGAGATCTGCTGTGCCAGGTGTCCCTGACTCAGTCAGGCTAGGTGGGGACCCATAGCAACCCCCTAGAAGCCACCAATCAGCATGAGACAGGGAAATACCTGGGATGCCAGATGACCCTCCCAGTAGTTTATGGTGGTTGATAACATGTTGGGAAACCATGTAGTTCAGCACGTACACCCCTCGTGGCTTAAACCAATCAGTTCAAATGAATACCCCTTTTGTACTGACCAATCACCCCTACCCAACTTGTTCCCGCCAGTGAATGTGCTGTAAGGGTCCAGCGAACATCGGAGGAAGAGACCACCAAGAGACCGGCTCATGCAACAGCAAAAGGGGATTTATTGAGGATCCAATCCAGCGCGCTGGGGCTCTAGGCTCACTCAAGAAGGGAGAGCGGCCAAGAGCCCCTAGCAGAGGTTAAGCAGTGCTTAAGTACACTTTTTGGGGAGGGCGGGGGCTCTGCATACATCAGAGCAAATCATCATGAGGCTCGGGAAAATCGAACAACAACTCTCAAACTTGATTAGCACATTCATTGGCGGGAACAGGTCGGGCGGGAGTGATAGGTGAGTTCTAAGGAGGGGGGTACATTCAAACTGATTGGTTTGGGTCCTGAATGCCTACGTGCCAACTGCACAGGGTCCTAGGTTATTAAACAACTAGATGGTCAGGGGGAATATTTACTGGGCAGTCCCGGGAATTGTCCTAACAGCTACAGGAATTTCAGGTTTTGGGTCCTTTACATTTTAACTCAGGCTTTGCAGCTTAAAAACTTTACAACACCCGGTCTTTTACACTTTAACTTCAATTTCTTTTACTCTTACAGTGCTAATCATGTTTTAGAGTTGTTTTGTGATTTTCCCGCGGTGTGTGATAATTTGCTAAGAGATGCTATGATGTATGTGAAGTCCCTGCTTTCCCCAAAGAGTGTATAAAACTGCTGCAAACCCTGGGCTCGGGGCCTCTCAGCGTCACCAGTTGTTGTGTGTGCTTGGAGGACCAAGCTAGCTCGCCATAAACACCTCTTTGCTGTTTACATTGATCTTGGTCTCTGGTGGTCTTTTGGGGGTCCCAAATTTGAGCATAACACTCACCTGTCCTAGGCAAGTGCTCTACCACTGAGCCACAACCCCAGCCCCTATACCTTCAAATATTTTATACCTAATCCTTATTAAGGATTTCTTTGCAATAAAAACTAAATGATATTCTGATTTAGCATCCAATATCTTCCTTAAAAGGAAACTGACAGGGGTTATATTCTTTTAAGGAATTGCCATCCCAGAATTCCTGCCCTTTGGAATATATAGACCTTATTTAGAATTAGGTCATGAATGACAGAAAACCTCTTACAGAAGACAGCTGTTGCCCAGTGTGGTGTTTGTGCACACCTATAATCCTAGAGTCTTGGGAGGCTGAGGCAGGAGGATCGCAAATTTGAGGCTAGCCTCAACTAAGAGAGGCCCTAAGCAACTTAGTGAGAAGTTATGTCAAAATAAAAAGGGCTGGAGATATGGCTCAGTGGTAAAGTGCCCCTGGGCTCAATCTCCAGTACCTAAATAAATAAATAATAAAGTGGACAAGTAAGGATCTCTTTCACACAGACACATTCTGACCAATAAACATACTCCACAATGATAGAAGGTGACTTCTGAAGGGATGTGGGGACATTGGGTGGATGGGGTCCAAAATACACTTCCTCAAAATATGACTATTGAAGTCTAAAATAAACTACCTCAAAATATGCCTCTTTAAGGCAAGGATTACTTTGAACTGGTAGTTCTGGGAAACAGAAAACACCTGAGACTGTGAAACTAGAGTAGAAGTTCCTTTTTGTAAGAGAGATTTGCGTCTATAAAGGAAATCTCCATTTGTAAGGGTGCTTCCTGTTCATAGGAGGAAGAGAAGTTTATTATTTATTTATTTGTTTGTTTATTTGAGAAGTCTTAAAAACACTTGAAACTCTTAATGAGCAGAGAAAGCAGAGACTCAAATCTGCATAACAAACCTTACCCTTGCTTGAGGTGCTTTTCCTGGCCACCTCCTCCATAATCATCCCAAGTCCTTCTTTCTTTGTCTCAGATATTTAAGATTGAATCGAAAACCACCTCTTTTGTGTTTTGGGGGAGTTTCACATATTTTTCCTCTGGGTAGGTTCTCTGTATACGTGAAGTGTGCAGCTCACAAAGCTAGAACAAAGGGATGGGAACCAGAATTTAGCATCTAGGTCCCAAGTCCTAAAACCTCTGTCGTAATTTTCTTTTCCATGAGCGCTCCTAAGTTAAGTGTGAGATACCAGGAATGAGGAAGACTTTAAATGAATGCCGTTGTTACAGTACTGAATTTAATGCTGTCAACATAAAATAAAAACCTGTTTCAAAGAAACTAAGAAAATAGTTAATGTGAGCCAAATACAAATGACCATGCCTGAAAACATGGATTCAAGTTACCCTGAATGATATGTTTCACTGTGGAAGAGATTACATGAAGTTTTATAAGCACAGAACAAAAGTCATAAATCCACACATTTATCAGTTACATTGGTGGAAGCATCAGACAGGCTTAATGATACACTCTTAAGAGTTTAACCAGGCAGTTCTGAGGATGTTAGTTCAGACACAGAGGTAGGTAGTAAGTGGCTATTAAAAGGGACTAAAGACAGTCCAAGATAATTTTGGCTCTTAATCTACAACATTCCATCTCTCTATAATCCACAATGTCCTAGCCAAAGCAAGTTTCCAGAATCTTCATAATTGATGCAGCTTCTTCAGAGAACTTCAGTTCAGGGTGCCATGCTGTGAATCTGCAGATTCTTATAAAAGAGAGGATTATGACACATGTGGATTATAGCTTCAAGGAGGACTGGCTCCCAGATGATGATTTGTTTGCCCAGAGATACAGAATTGTACATTGAGGTTCTTTTGGGATGTAGCAGAGCAGGAACTCAGCCACAGGGATCTGGTTAGAGCTGAGTTCCAGCTTTGCCTCTCTGCAAATGGGTCATTTGCTTAGGGCAGTGTCCTCACTTGGCCAGGGCATAAATGTCTTCTTCATGGTTTTTTTTTTTTTAACCATGAAAAAGCATATTGCATATTTTTTTAAAAAGTTTTATTTCTAAAACAAAGCCTCAAAAAGAAGAGGTAAAACCAGAAAAAAGAATAGTACTTACTATTTATTCAATGAAATTTGCATTCTGAATGGGGCAGTTCAGATAGAGCCAAGCTGTGGTATTGATCCAGTGACCAGTCCTACTCTGATATCCTGTTACATAGAATTGCCCTCAGTATCCATGCATTCTGCATCCATGGATTCAGCCAAAAGCAGACAAGAAACATTTGGACCAGGTCAGCAGTGCACATCTATATTCCCTGGGATTGGGGATGCTGAAGCAGGAGGATGGCAAATTTGAGGCTGGCAAGGGCAATTTAGTGAGACCCTGCCTCAAAATAAAAAAAAATATATAAAGGACTGGGGAAGTAGCTCCGTGGTAAAGTGCCCCTGTGTTTAATCCCCAGTACTTAAATTGGGGTGAGAGGTGCTGGCACAGTGCCTGTAATCCCAGAAAATTGGAGGCTGAAGCAGGAGGATCACAAGTTCACAAGTTTGAGGCATTTCTTGGTAATTTACAAAATGAAAAATTAAAAGGGCTAGGGATGTAGCTAGGTGATAAATCACTCTTCACTGATGAGTGACACTCTGGATTCAATTCCCAGTACTGAAAAAAGAAAGTCAAGGAGGGAGGAGGATTGCATCCATACTGAACATGTATAGACTTCTTGTCATTATTCTGAAAATAATATAACATAACAACTATTTATATAGAACTTACATTATATTAGGTATTATAAATGATCTAGAGGTTATCTAGAGGTATACATGAGATATGCTTAAGTTATATGCAAAATACTATACCTTTTTAGGTTTGTGGGTTTTGTTTTGGTGCTGGGGATTAAACCCAGAAGAACACACATGTTAAGCATATGCTCTAGGGCTGGGGTTGTGGCTCAGAGGTAGAGTGCTTGCCTAGAATGTGTGAGGCACTGGGTTCAATCCTCAGCACCACATTAAATAAATAAATAAATAAATAAATAAATAAAAGATTGTGTCAACCTATAACCTTTAAAAAAAAAAAAAAAGGAAGTATATGCTTTACCACTGAGCTACCTACCCCCTTACCCTCAGCTTGGCTCTATCTGAACTGCCCCATTCAGAATGCAAATTTCATTGAATAAATAGTAAGTACTATTCTTTTTTCTGGTTTTACCTCTTCTTTTTGAGGCTTTGTTTTAGAAATAAAACTTTTTAAAAAAATATGCAATATGCTTTTTCATGGTTAAAAAAAAAAAAAAATCACGAAGAAGACATTCATGCCCTGGCCAAGTGAGGGCACTGCCCTAAGCAAATGACCCATTTGCAGAGAGGCAAAGCTGGAACTCAGCTCTAACCAGATCCCTGTGGCTGAGTTCCTGCTCTGCTACATCCCAAAGAACACATTGTAGCAGAACATTTAACCTTGCTGCACTTCTGTTATTCATGTGTAAAATATAATCATTTTGAATTATGAATACTTTTCATTTTCCTTCCTTCCTCCTCTTGTACTAACCAAGTGTTAACCTTCCCAAATCCAAATATTTAAAGAGACTCCTTTTTATTTGTTTTCATCACAATTTCCTAACTTGGGTAAATCTACATGATGCAATTAGTTGGTTGGTTAGTGGGCCAAAATTTTATCAGAAATGCCATAGGATTCAAAATGGCAAAGGCTATATTGTTCCCAAATTCTGAGAAATGAGCCAGGGCAGTGGCACATGCCTCCCAGGGGATTGGGAAGCTGAAGCAGGAGGATTGAACGTTCAAAACCAGCCTCAGCAACTTAGCGAGACCCTGTCTCAAAACAAAATATAAAAAGGTCTGGGGAAGTTGCTCAGTGGTTAAGCTCCCCTGAGTTCAATCCTGTACCTACCTACCCACCTCACCCCCCAAAAATTGAGAAATGATTGTCAGTTGTCAGGGAGACCATGGTAGGATATTTGGGTATTTTGCCAGCCCCTAAACCCTAAAGCATATTTTCATTATTAAATATGATGGATGGGCAGCCTCGATGCTGATTTGATATTAAGTCACTTTGCATACTGAACAAGATCCATATCACAGGTGGGTCACTCAAGCCCTGACCTGAGCACCAATCCTAGGGGTTGACCCATCAGCAAAAACCAGCATTTCACTCAGGTTTCTAAAGAAGCACTTACACAACTGCCAACACTCAACTTGTTCCACTCCCTCCAGGGAAAATTAAAAAGAACAACAGACATTCCCTGAAAGTATCAGCATAGATCCCATTAAAGAAATGCTGAAAAAAAGGACTCCAAATTATTAGCTGAGGGGCTGGGGATGTGGCTCAAGTGGTAGCGCGCTCGCCTGGAATGCGTGCGGCCTTTAAAAATAAAGATATTGTGTCTGCCGAAAAAATAATTTTTTTCTCTTTTTTTTAAAGAGAGAGTGAGAGAGAGAATTTTTTTAATGTTTATTTTTTAGTTTTCGGCTGACACAACATCTTTGTATGTGGTGCTGAGGATCGAACCCGGGCCGCACGCATGCCAGGCGAGCGCGCTACCGCTTGAGCCACATCCCCAGCCCAAAAAAATAAATATTAAAAAAAAAAATTATTAGCTGAAGTGGGGTGTACTCTGTCTCCAGTAGACCTTGCTGCCAGTCCGGACTCTGGAATTGTAGCAGGGACTGAGGCACCCAGACCAGGCCTGCAAGTACAGGGTAAGTGTGTCCCAGCTGAGGGGAGAAAGGCACACAAGTCTCAGGCCAGTCAGGACCTTGCTTTCAGCATGGTAGGACATGTCTACAAATGGTATTTTTTTGAAAGGAAGTAATCTTGGAAGCTGAGGAACAGTTGAGGGTTTTTACATTGATTCAAGGGACAAGGGCCTCTGAGAATGGTCTTGGTGGTGTAAAATGAAAGTGGCCCTGGAAGTGATTTTTCTAGGTGAATTGCTGAATTTCTTTCCCAGAATTATATAAACCAGATCATTATTTGGGAACTTCATTTTAAATAATACTTTTTTAAAAAATATTTTTTTTAGTTGTCAATGGACTTTTATGTATATGTGGTGCTGAGAATTGAACCCAGTGCCTCACACATGCTAGGCAAGTGCTCTATCACAGAGCCACAGCCCCATTCCTAAATAATACTTTTTAAAAGCTATGGATTTTTACATTTCTATCAAGTACCTAACTCCTTTTTCATATGTATTTTATATCTCATAATTAAAATGTTTTTCATTACATGCTCTTCCTGTCATTATAGACTTTCTTCTTCTCTTGGGTCTGACATGTGTTAGTCCATTTCCCTGTTGATGCATCAAAATGAATGTTGGAAGAAAAACAAAGAGAGTACATAACTCTTGGTCTTGATCCTCTGTGATTCATCTTATGCTTCTGGTACCACATACCATTCTTCATCTCTTTTTTTCCTTAGAAGAGAGGATGGGTAAATGATGTTTCTGCTGGTGCCAACTTTTTTTTTTGACGGGCAGGGTGGTGGGGGATGCCAGGGATTGAGCTCAGGAGCACTCGACCACTGAGTCACATCCCAGACCATTTTTGTATTTATTTAGAGACAGAGTCTCACTGAGCTGCTTAGAGCCTTGCTTAGGGCCCCGTCTTTGTTGCTGAGGCTGGCTTTGAACTTGTGATCCTCCTGTCTCAGTATCCCAAGCCACTGAGATTATAGTTGTGAGCCATTGTGCCTGGCCTTTTTTTTTTTTTTTTTTGAAGTTGTAGATGGACATAATGCTTTTAGTTATTTTGTTTATTTTTTACGTGGTGCCAGGGATCGAACCCAGTGCCTCACAGGCGATAGGCAAGCCTCTACCACTGAGCCAAAATCCTACCCCCACTCCTGCTTTTTTTTTAAATTGAGGAGTTCACATAACATAAAATTAACCTTTATTTCCCCTGGTGTTGAGAATGGAATCCAGGACTTTACACACAGAAAGCGTGTGCTCTATCACTGAACTATATGGCCAACTTCCCCCTTTTGTAAACAATTTTTAAAAATTGTTTAAGCCCTCATACCTCAGATCAATCAGTAGATTTCCTCATATCTAATGGTCAGAACTGGGTCACATGGCTTCTCCTGCATGCTGGAAAGTCTCTGCTTTTCCAGCCTGTATATTAAATGACAGGTCAAGAGAAAGGAGTTGGGACTCTCTTAAAATCAGAATAGAAGTATATTTGGCAACATACTTATTTTCTAGCAGCGCTAGGGACGAAACCCAGAGCCTCAAGCATGGTTATATTTTTAAATACTAAAAAGTTGCCTTAAGCAACTTAGACCCTGTCTCAAAATAAGAAGTTAAAAGGGCTGGGGCTGTAACTTACTGGTAAAGCAGCCCTGGTTTCAACCCCCAGGACTAAAAACAAGTAAATAAGACATTGACCCAGAAATAAATAAGATGTATATAAATAGGGCCCATATTAATGTGAGGGGGATTGTGGTGGGAAAACATAAAAACAAAAAATATTACTTGATATTAGTAAGATATAATGAAGACCCTTACTACTTACAGGCAAAGGATAAGAGGAAGAGAAGAGGATGGTGTTTTATTTTTGCAGTCCTGGGGACTGAACGCAAGGCCTCACATATGTCAGACAGTGCTCTACCACTAAGCCACAGCCCCAAGCCCTGAGTTTTGACTCTAGAAAAAGGAAGGGTGTTGGCAGACGTAACAGAAACAGAAATGTCTAGGAAAGAGGGATTTCAGAATGTAGGAAACTGACTTTGGCTCCTCAAGAACAAGTTTGAGGGGGAGACACTTGAGGGGAAGGAAAACAAGCCAATGCTAATGTGGGGTGGAGGTCAGAGGTCAGGTCTCAGGATGAGGCCTGAGAGCTATCCATCTGTGAATCGGGTGAGGCGTTAGGATACCAAGTGTATCCCAGCAGGCCCTCTTGGGTTCAACCAAACAGTTCTGACAAAACTTTGAGGGTCTCCTGAAGGAAGCATGTAGAATTCTTGAGAAAGAAAGAGGAGACAGGATAGCATAGAGTCCTGTAGACCAGAAAGGAGAAAATATCAGCAACTGATTGGGACACTCTTATGGTCTGGATATGAGGTGTCCTCCAAAAGTTCACGTGTGAGACAATGCAAGAACATTCAAAGATTGCCAAGTGTAGTGGTAGACACCTATAATTCCAGTGATTCAGGAGACTGAGGAAGGAAGATCACAAGTTTAAGGCTAGCCTCAGCAAATTAGTAAGGCCCTAAGCAATTTACCAAGAGCCTGGCTCAAAATAAAAAATAAAAAGGTCTGGGGATGTAGCTCAGTGGTTAAATACCCCTGGATTCAACTCCTGGTATCAAAAATAAATAAATACAAATTTAAAAATGAAAAATAAAAAGGACTGGAGATGTAGCTCTGTGGGTAAGTGCCCCTGGGTTCAATCCCCAGTACCTCCCAAAAAGCAATTCAGAGATGAAATGAGCTATAACCTAATAGTGGATTAATCCATCAAAATGGACTAATGGGGCAGTAACTGTATCTAAGCGGAATGTGGCTAGAAGAGAGGAGGTAGGTCACAGGTGGGGAGTGCGACATGACTTTGGGGTTTATAGTTTGTTCCTGGTGAGCACAGCTTTCTGTTTTCTCATTTGCCATGTCTTGAGATACCTTCTTCCTTCATACCCTTCCACATACGTTGGGCCCAGAGGTATGGAGTTGGCCAGCCAAGGACTGAACCTCTGAAATCGTGAGCCAAAATAAATTTTTCCTTCTCCATATTGTTCTTGGCAGTTCTCTTGGTCACAGTGATGAAAAGCTGACTAAAACAGACACCGAGGCCAGATGCCCAGTGAGCTTAAAGGGAAGGGAAACAGAAAAAGATGAACTGGAATGTGTGCTGAGGCGATCCCTGTAACCTTCAAAGAGAAACTGCCTGGGGTGGAGTCTGTCGGTGCTGGGCTAGAGAGAGTGAATTTTGAGGAAGGGAATGCAATAGGTTCCTGTCTTCTGTTCAAGGTGGTTGGTGAAAAAAGATGGGAAGAAAATCCCAAGTTACCTCAAGGGAATCAGGTGGGGAAAGTTCTCAAAATGGGCATTCATGACAGTGGATGAGATATTCATGTGGGCCTCTCCACATGGGGTTTCCTGGCTGGTGCTGGCCACGGTGGTGTAACCCAGCATTCCCTGGTCACAGCTTTACATCAACACGTATTACAGAGTCAACTCCAAAGTTCATTTGGAGGCCAACTTGTGAAAAGAACAAATAAACCATGGGTGTTTCTCTCAAAGCCCATTATCTCTACAAAAATGACCTCTGGAATAGCACATAGAACATCCTCTGGAATAGCACATAGAACATTCACTTTTTGGAAAGTGAATAGATTTGATATTCAGACCTTGTAAGAAGATGAACAGCACATCCATGTTTGGAGATGCTGAAGTCCTGACAGTCTTCTCAATAAACGAGAGGGGGACTGGCTCTAGCTCAGCGGTTCCTTCGACAGAAAGCTTACAATCAATAAACGAGAGGGAAAGGTTGAGTGATAGAGTCAAGGCAAAACACATGTAGAGGAGAAATAATGTTTCTCCTCTAACCACCAGGTTCTCCAGGGGACCCTGTAAACTGGCAGGCAAAAGTCAGATTAGCTAGAGCAAAGCAAACAAACGTGCATCTTTGAAAGTATACATGGGCACACCCAAATGAATAACCCAAAAGAATATTTGGAATCTGGGCTCTAAAACATCTTACACTAAAAAAGAAAAGGATGTTGGAGTTTTGGGGCTGGAGTGAGGGGGCAAGAAATGGAAAGGTAGCTGAGAAAGTAAAGTGAACAAAGGTTGCTTAGTAAGGATTGTTATGCAGATTTAAATTGCAGTGCCTTCCTAGCTGGTAAGAGTTGTTAAGTGGGGACACCTTTTACAAATGGTAATTTCATTTATAAAGGTAAATTTCTTTAACAAAGAAAAACTTCTGCCCTAGTTTTAGAACTTTTCTTGCATCTGCAGGTTCTCAAGGGCATTTAGCTCAAAATAACCCAAATGCTAAAGAGGCATATTTGGGGGAACATAATCTGGCACCCTTCAACCACCCAAGATGAAAATCTCTAATTTTGTAAGGCTCTGACTGGTTGGTGGTGGTGAGAGGGGGCTTCCTGCAGAGTGGCCTAGATAGCCAGTGGGATGGGAGGGTCAGGGGCCAGTTCAGATAGTTCAGATGAAAACATAGGGCTGAGCCCTTCAGAAGGTTGTGATCTGAGAGGTTCAACTGTTAGTGGCAGCCCCCCTGGGGATGAGGAGAGGCTTTTCACCACCAATAGCAATACTGTACCTCTATAAATATTAATGCCCCACCCGAAGGTGTTGTGTATCTCCCTCTAAAGATGGCCTGCATTCTCTCTTGAATGTATATTTCTCACTCTACCTCAAAAGATGTGTCTGTTGGACCAGTGGTACACGCCTATAATTCCAGTGACTGGGGAGGCTGAGGTAGGAGGATCACAAGTTAAAGGACAGTATCAGCAAATTAGCAAGACCTTCTGCAACTTAGTGAGATCCTGTCTCAAAATCTAAAAAAGATATCTCTATCTTGGGATAGCCTGCATTCTCCCTTGAATGTGGATCTGCTTTCCTAAGTAAATCTGTGTTTCTGACTGGGACCTGCCAAGGATACCAGTTGTCCTGAACCAAGGTCTCCCTTTCCAGGAACTCCACCAGTGACAGAAGAAGAGAACAAGGTCCAATGATCACCCCCACTCCACCCCCCCACCCGATGCTAAGCAAAAGAACTAAACTCCTAAGTATGTTCCCTGCCGAGGGACAAACTGGTAGATAAACCTTAGAGGCTGGGGTGGTCAAGGCCAGTAGTTGGGGACCACGTGAGAGGGCACTGGGACCAAAACCAGGTCAATCATTGCCAGAGATACATACAATCAGGTGACTCCTTGGGCTTCCTGGCTCCTAATCCCAGGATTTGGATCCTCATCCAGTTCAAGAAAAAGGATACCAAGGGCAGAAGCAAGTTTGGAGAACTGGGCCTGTCCCGGGAGCTCTCCCTCTCAGCTCTGAGGAACAATGAGCAGTAGCTAACAGGAACCAACTCCATCTCCAAAGGATGCTTTCCTTGCCTTATGCTCTCCTCTCTGTAGAAGCAGGAGTGCTGACCTCTGACCTGAGGACAGGAGTGAGTAGGAGCTGTACTACAGACCACATTTCCACCCCCACCCCCCTTTATTTTTTTGGTACTAGAGATTAAACCCAGGGGCACTTAACCACTGAGCCACATCCCCAGAACTTTTTATGTTTTACTTTGAGACAGAGTCTTGCTAAATTGCTTAGGGCTTCATTAAGTTGCTAAGGCTGGCCTTGAACTTGTGATCCTTCTGCTTCAGCTTTCAAAGCCACTAGGATCACAGGCAAGTGCCTCCATACCTGACCTGAAAATTTCCACCTTAAGGGATCCAGATTTCACTCACTACCCGCAGGGTTCTGCTCCAGTAAGGAGTCATTGCCAATTACATCATTAATCCCTTCCTGTTAGCTCTGGGCACTCTGTTCATCATCCCAGCAGGAGAGAAGACTGGGGTTAAGAGAAGCTCCAGATCATGAGGGGTTAGACACCAGTCAGAGGCTGAAGGTACACCTCACAAGAGTGGGAACCATGTGCAAATTTTTTAGTGGCTTCAGCAGTTTGAGGCTGTGCCCACACATTTATTGAACCATGGGCAAAAGCACACAGAGACTGAGAAAGCAGCAGCACAGGGTTGCTGTCAATCTTCTTCAGAATAGAAATTTGCTTTTTCAGAATAGGGGCTCCAAATGGGTACAGGCCTGTGATCACAGCTACTTGGGAGGATGAGGCAAGGAGATCACAATTTGGAAGCCAGCCTCAGCAATTTAGAGAGATCCATCTCAAAAATAAATAAATAAATAAATAAAAGTAAAAAAATTAAAGGGCTGGCATGTATTTTGGTGCCTAGTGAATACACTGAATTCAATTCCCTGTATCACAAAAAAGGGAAAAAATTTGACTTTCTTCTTCATTCCATTTCATTAAAACTGGGTTTGTCTGACTCTAAAGTCCATGCTTTAACCCATCCATCTATGCAAGAAAATACAAAGGGGTTAGACTACATTTGCCCCCTGCCTATTTCTCTAGGAATTGCCAGTTTAACAAAGCTTTGGAGAAGAGGACCCAAAACAGGGACCTGATAAAGTTGGCATTTGAACACATACCTCACAGCCCAGTATTTGGCACATCTTTGCCTTCAGAGAAAAAAGGCCTATGTTTGAGTAAGTCAAAACTATTCAAGTGGCTCTCTCGGCCTTAGCGCCATCTTCTCGGAAACCTCTGCGCCATGAGAGCCAAGTGGAGGAAGAAGCGAATGCGCAGGCTGAAGCGCAAAAGAAGAAAGATGAGGCAGAGGTCCAAGTAAACTAGCTTGTGTACCATGGAGGCCAAAGGAGTGCCAGGGGCCGGGGACGTTGGTACAAGTTGGGCTGCCTCCTACTGTCCACATTTTGTCTCAGTGGATTTATTTATTTTTTATTTTTTTTTTTTTTAAGAGAGAGGGAGGGAGAGAGAGAGAGAGAGTAGAGAGAGAGAGAGAGAGAGAGAGAGAGAGAGAGAGAGAGTATATATATTTATTTCATGTTGTCAGCAGACAACAATCATTTCTTTNAATAAATCATCCCTTCTGTTTTAGCTGAAAAAAAAAAAAAAAAAAAAAAAACTATTCAAGTGTATGGGGCTAGGAGCTCAATGTCCATTACCTCTTTGAGTTTCTGGATCAGATCAGAAGGAAGTAGGCAACAGGAGAAACTCACAGAGAAGGATGCTGGGTCTAACAGAGAACTCTTGTAAATGATATACTTCATAGGCATCATCTGTCTCTGGGGAGACTGAAAAATCTCTCTTCTCTTACTCTTAAAAATGACTGCTGGACACAGTGGTGCACACCTGCAACCCCAACAACTCTGAAGGTTGAGGCAAGAGGATCATAGGTTTGAGGCCAGCCACAGCAATTTAGCAAAGGCCTAAGCAATTTAGCAAGATCCTATCTCAAAAAAAAAAAAAAAAAGAATGGGGAGAATGTGGCTCAGTGATTTAAGTGTCTCAGGTTTCAATTCCCAATGCCAAAAAACAAAAATCAACCAAAAAAGAAAAGAAAGAAATATCTGTTGAAAGCAAGAATTAAAGTAATAATGAAAGAGAACTAGCCAGGCGCAGTGGCACATACCTATAAATCCCAATAGCTCGGGAGGCTGAGACAGGAGGATGAAGACTTCAAAGCCAGCTTCAGCAAAATCAAGGTGCTAAGCAACTCAGTGAGACCCTGTCTCTAAATAAAATACAAAATAGGGCTGGGGATGTGACTCAGTGGTTGAATGCTGCTGAGTTCAATCCCTGCTGCTGCTTCCCACAAAAAAAGAGAAATAAAGAACAGTGTTTTGTTTTTTTAATTTGGGGATTGAACCCAGGGGTCCTTTAATACTGAACTACACTCCTGACCTTTTCATTTTTTTATGTTAAGGTAGGGTCTTGTTGAGTTGCTAATCCTAGCTGTGAACTTGAGATCCTCTTGTCCTCAACCTCCCAAATTGCTGGGATTATAGGTGTGCAACATGGCTCTGGAATGAAGGGATTTTTTTAAAAATCCACCTGCCCTTCCACAACACTGAAGATAAAATCACCTTGTTTGTTTTTTCTAAGTATTATATATGTGTGTATATGTGTATATATGTATATGTATATATATATAGAGAGAGAGAGAATATATATATGGGGGCAGGTGCTTGTGGGCTGGGGTTTTGTTTATTTATTTTCTCTTTGTTTGAAAAAAGAAAAAAGTAGCTTAGAACAGTGAGGGCCTGGCACAGTAAATACAATATACCTTTATTGTATGCCTTTATTATTATTCCCCTCCTTTCCCAAGTATAATCCTTTTAGTTTAGTTCCTGGTAAACATTCCCAGATAGTGTCTTGATTGCTGTTCCAACTGAGGCAATCCAGATCATCAGAGGATTGCTTGTGTGTGTGTGTGTGTGTGTGTGTGTGTGTGTGTGTGTGGTGTGTGTGGAGGGGGAGGGGGTCCTTTGGCCCTTTGGAGATTGGTGGGGAAAAGCTTATTTGTGCTTATTCAGAAAATCCTGCCTGAATGCTGCCATCTAGTGTTCACTTTAAAAATCAAAATGCCTCCTGACTAATTAGAAGCTTACCCTTGACAATGACCATTTAAATATTTTATTATTGGATCACAGGTTTGTGGATCCAATAATAAATGTGGTGGTAACTGAGAATTTTCATGTACCAGTCGCTACATAAGCATACTCTATTTTTTTTTAGAGAGAGAGAGAATTTTTTAATATTTATTTATTTTTTAAGTTTTCAGTGGACAAAATATCTTTAATTTTATGTGATGCTGAGGATCGAACCCAGTGTGCTGCGCATGCCAGGTGAGCGTGCTATAGCTTGAGCCATATCCTCAACCTGCTACATAAGCATATTCTAATTCAGGTCTTCCAGAGCCCTCTGAGTAAATATTGCTACCTCTATTTTAAATATGAGAAGATAAAGCCTAGGCCATTTAATTCGTCTTCCTCTTTGAAACTACTTAAGAGAAGAATTAGTTTGTACACTAGCTAAACTGATGATGCTAGCCTCAAATTTACAATCCTTTTGCCTCAGCCTTCCAAGTAGCTGAGATTATAGGTATGTGCCACCATACCTGGTTATTAATTTTTAAATTGGCTTATTTATTTTGTTTGTTTTGCTATTTCCGGAGTTTCTTACATATCCTGGATAACAATCACTTGCCAGATGTATACATTGCAAATATTTTCTCCCATTCTATAGGTTGTCTCCATGCTATGTTGTTTTCTTTGCTGTTCAAAACCTTTTTGATATCACTCCATTTGTCTATTTTTGCTTTTGTTTCCTGTGCTTTTGGGGTCTTGTCCCAAAAAATTCTTGCCCATTCCAGTGTCCTGAAGCATTTCTCCTAGGATTTTTCTAGTTGTGTCACTGTTTCATTTAAGTTACCTTTAAGTCTTATGTATTTTGAGTTGTTTTTTGTAACTAGAGTTTAGCTTTCTTGCTTCTTCTGCTTGTGAATATCCAATTTTCTTAGCACCATCCATTGAAAAGTCTGTCCTTTTCCTAAGGATGCTCTGAGCACCTTTGTCAAAAGTCAGTTGGAGGATGGGATTGTAGCTCAGTTGGTACAGTGTTTGCCTTGCATTTGTGAGGCACTGGATTCAATCCTCAGCACCACATAAAACAAATAAATAAAATAAAGGTATTTTTTTTTTTAAAAAGTCAGTTGGCTCACCAAGTGTGGTGGCAAACACCTGTAATCCCAGTCTGAGAGACTGAGGTAGGAAGATTACGAGTTCAAAGCCAGAATCAGTAATTTAGCAAGGTCCCAAACAACTCAGAGAGAGACCTTGTCTCAAAAAGCAACACATAAAAAGGGCTGGGGAGGGGCTGGGGATGTGGCTCAAGCGATAGCGCGCTCGCCTGGCATGCATGCGGCCTGGGTTCAATTCTCAGCACCACATACAAACAAAGATGTTGTGTCCGCCGAAAACTAAAAAAATAAATAAAAATTCTCTCTCTCTCTTAAAAAAAAGGGGGGGGGCTGGGGATGTGGCTAAGTGGTTAAGCACCACTGGATTCAATCCCTAAGGTCAAAATAAATAAATAGAAATCAGATGTGTGGATTTCCTTCTAGGTTCTCTATTCTGTTTCACTGGTCTGTGTGTCTGTTTTTATACCAATGGTTTACCTAAGGAATACTGATAACAGTTTTTCATGAAAAATTATTATGTTGTAACTTTTTAAAGTGACTGAATTGAGCTCTTCTTTTATGGATTACTACATTTTATTTAACCAGATTTAATGTGGACATGTGGTTTATTTCAGAGTTTTACTGAGATAAGATAAAGCCGAGGTCAACAACTGTACACATAAAGACTAACACCTATGTCTTAATATTCAGAGGACGATAACAGTGAACATGGCAAATCGCTTTTATCAAGAGTCTTGAGTCCCTTGAATCCCCCCATTTGACCTTAGCAATTTAGTGAGACCCTTTTTCAAAATCATTACCCTACCAGCTCTGCTGGTAGAGTGGAGGATATATAAAGAACTAAAAAATCTTCACACCAAAACAAATAACCCAATCAATAAATGGGCCAAGGAACTGAACAGACACTTCTCAGAAGATCATGTACAATCAATCAACAAATGTATAAAAAAAATGTTCAACATCTCTAGCAATTAGAGAAATGCAAATCAAAACTACTCTTAAGATTTCATCTGACTCCAGTCAGAATGGCAGCTATTATGAATACAAACAACAATAAGTGTTGGTGAGGAGATGGGGAAAAAGGCACACTCATACACTGCAGTGCGACTGTAAATTGGTGCAGCCAATATGGAAATCAGTATGGAGATTCTTTGGAAAATTGGGAATGGAACCACCATTTGACCCAGTTATCCCTCTCCTTAGTCTATACCTAAAGGACTTAAAAACAACTTACTACAGGGACACAGCCACATCAGTGTTTATAGCAGCACAATTCACAATAGCTAAATTGTGGAACCAACCTAGATGCCCTTCAGTTGATGAATGGATAAAGAAAATGTGGCATATATACACAATGAATATTATTCAGCATTAAAAGAGAATAAGATCATGGCATTTGTAGGTAAATGGATGGAGTTGGAGAATATAAAGCTATGTGAAGTTAGCCAATCCCAAAAAACCAAATGGTGAATGTTTTCTTTGATATGAGAATGTTGATTCATAATGGGGCTGGCAGGGAGGAGCATGGGTGGATAAGAGGAACTCTAGATAGAGCAAAGGGGAGGGAGTGGAGGCGGCAGGGCTGTAGGAAAGACAGTGGAATGAGATGGAAATCATTACTCTAAGTACATCTATGGAGACATGAATGGTATAACTCTACTTTGTGTATAACCAAAGATAAGAAAATTTGTGCTCCATAGGTGTAATATGAATTGTAATGCATTGTGCTGTCATACATAACAAATTATTAAAAAAAAAAAGAAAAAAAATGATTCTTGAAGAGCCAGGAACAGTGGTTCATGTCTGTAATCCCAGCAACTCAGAAGGCTGAGATAAGAGGATCACAAGTTCAAGGCCAGCCTCAGCAATTTAGCAAGGCCCTAAGCAATTTAGTGAGACCCTGTTTCCAAATAAAATGTAAAATAAGGGCTGGGGCTGGTGAAACAGCTCATAGCTCAATGGTAGAGCATGTGCAAGGCCCTGGGTTCAATCCCCAGTATCAAAAAAAGAAGAAGGAGAAGGAGAAAAAAAATAGCAATGGATATGGCCAGAAACTTCAGGAATGTAACAGATGATCAAGTACACTAAACTGTCCAAAAATTAATCCTCTTATCCTAGGTGTTCCAACTAACATGGACAGAAGTAATTTTCTCAGAGGTGGGGCTCTGGCCCTTTCTCTATATACCAGGATGGCAAAGTTAGGAGGGTGTCATACAAGAGCGGCAAACCAAATGCTTCAGTAGTGGCTTCAGACAGGCCTGCAAATGGAGGAAGAGGCAAGGAACCGTCACTGTCATCACATTCAGAAGTGAAAGAGACTAATGCAGACTTGGTGGCACCCCATGAAGTTGGGTTGTGGGCCAGCATGTGAGCCTCTGACTTGCCAATTACAGGATTGTGAACTTGGGCTTAAACTCCTTGGCCCTCATCTCTCATTTTCCTATCTTTAGAATGTGATCAGTCATCACTGATGCTGCTTCCTCAAAGTTGTTAGAGGGTTAAACAAGGTAAGATAACGTCTCAGCAGGGTAAAGTGGATGGTACAGACTGGATGCTCAACAACTAGTAGCTATTAACAGTCACCAGTCTTTATCTAATTAGGGTAGGGGAGGCTCTGTGTTCTGGCCTCAGTGGCTTCAACTAGACAGGGCTCACTCCAAAGGGAGAAGAACGTTTGGATCACAAAGAGAACATTGGTGACCATGGTGAAGGTCAGGCTACAGGAGGCCAGGTCCCAGAAGTCAGGAGGACACAGGAGGCCTGGGAGGGGCCATGAGAGCACTGCTGGGGGCTGAGTCCAGAAAACAGATCCTTAACTGAGACTCCTCTCACTGCTCTGATTCCCAAAAAAGCTCCAAAAGCAGTACAGCTTTTACTTAATTGCTTTTATAGGCATTTCCCTTTCCCATCCCATGTGATCCTTTGTTTGCCTCTATTAAGTTTCACTTTGATCAATTAATTTGTTTGTTTTTGTGGTACTGAGGATTAAACCCAGGGGCGCTCTACCACTGAACTATGTCACCAATCTTTCATGCTATATTGAGACAGGGTCTCACTAAGTTGCTGAGACTGGCCTTGAGCTTGTGATCCTCCTGCTTCAATCTCCTGAATCTCTGGAATTATAGATGTGCACCATTGAGCTGGGCTTCATTAAATTTATTTGTTTATTTATTTATTAAACTTATTTATCAGGGGTGGGGACATGGATTGAATCACTGAGCCACATTCCCAGTCCTTTTTAATTTTTTTATTTTGAGAAAGGGAGTCACTAAGTTGCTTAGGGCCTCACTAAGTTGCTGAGGCAGGTTTTGAAATTGTGATCCTCCTGCCTCAACCTCCCCTTACTGAGATTACAGGTGTGTTCCAGCATGCCCAGCTTGATGAAACTTTTAATGCTTAGTTTCCACATCCTGAATAGGAAAGCCTTATTCAAGAGAGAGAAAAATAAATGTTTTCCTGGCAGAAGTTAGAGGAATCTTCCAGAAAACCTTGAAAATTTGACAAGTCTCTCTCTCTCTCTCTCTCTCTCTCTCTCTCTCTCTCTCTCTCTCTCTCTCTCTCTCTTTTCCCCTTAAGTGTTGGGGATCAAACCCAGAACCTCGTACATGCTCTACCACTGAGCTACACCTGCCAGGCCCTAAGCGGTGGTCTTAATCATCTCACATCAAATCCATCCCCACACCCCAGGTATCCTACCTGTCAAATGAATCTACATCCTTCTTTTTTATTTTTTTCTTTGGTGAAATGTAAAATAACCAAAGTTACACCATTTTGTTCTCACCTGACTCCATTTTATGCTTACTTAAAATGTTTTCTTTTCAACTGGGTGTGGTGGCGCAGCCTGTAATCCCAGGGGCTCAGGAGGCTGAGAGAGGACGATCATGAGTTCAAAGCCTGCCTCAGCAAGAGCAAGGCACTAAGCAATTCAGTGAGATCCTGTCTCTAAAGAAAATGCAAAATTGGGCTGGGGATATGGCTCAGTGGTCGAATGCCCCTCAGTTCAATCCCCAGTTCCAAAAAAAAAAAAAAGTTTTATTTTCAGCCTTCTGACAGCTGTATCTATGTTGACAGTACAGTAGGACCTTCCTACGTCCCTGACTGAGGCCCTGATATATAACAAAAATGACTCTGAAATGTATAATCAAAACAATTCTCTCATGTAATCAACATATCTGTCTCAACAGGGTATTTTTTGACCTACATCTGACTCAACTGCCCTTGTGGATTTTTATGGATTTTATAAAACTCTGTATTTTCAAAATTCAAGTGCTGGGAGTTCTTTGGGGCGCTAGCCTGCTCCCCACCGCTTGCCTGACATACTCATTAAAGGACCTTTATTCCCTTTCAGTCTGGCTCAATAAGCGTGGTGGTCTGTAATTGTCTCACACTGCCTAACATCTGGTACTAAGGATTGAATCCAGAGGTGCTTTATTTTAAGATAGGGTCTTGCCAAGTTGCCCAAGCTGGCCTTGAACTTGCAATCTTCTTGCCCTGGCTTCCCCAGTGGCTAGGATTTCAGGAATGCGCTTCTGTGCCCGGCTCTGTATGCTTCTCTAGAGCATCGTGGTCATCACTGTAGTTCAAAACACCTTGGACTTTTGGTGGACTCCTACCTTCGCCTCCTAAGTGGAATTTTTTTTTTTTTTTTTCAAAGAGAGAGAGAGAGAGAGAGAGAGAGAGAGAATTTTTAATATTTATTTTTTAGTTTTCGGCGGACACATCTTTGTTTGTATGTGGTGCCGAGGATCTAACCCCGGCGCATGCCAGGCGGGCGAGCGCGCTACCGCTTGAGCCACATCCCCAGCCCCTCCTAAGTGGAATTTTCATTTATCCTTGGGCCCACACCGGTCCTCCATTTGTGGCTGGAGTAATACTGTATCATAAAAACAAAAATATGATGTCTCTCCCTGGCTTAAAAACTTTCTGATAATTTCCTCTACTATCAGAATGAAGTTGCAATTTTTTTCCCCTAAATTAACAAACAGTATTTTTTTTTTTAGTAGGTTTAGGTTTGTAAAGAGGTGTGAAGAAAGTACAGAGTTCCTATATGTTCCTTCATTTCCCCCTATTGTTTCTATTAACATGTGAGTGTGAGGCACATTCATTACAATTGATGAACCAATATTTTTACATTAACTAAAGTCCATCATCTATACTACTGTTCACTTTTCATGTTGTACATACTTTTTTTTTTGAACTGGGAATTGAATCCAGGGACAATTTACCACTAAACCACATCCCCAGCTCTTTTTATTTTTTATTTTGCCACAGGGTCTTGCTAAGTTCCTTAGAGTCTTGCTAAATTGCTGAGACTGGCCTCAAACTTACAATCGTCCTGCCTCAGCCTCCCAAGCTGCTGAAATTACAGGTGTGTACATCCATGCACAGCCATCTATAGATTTTTATTTTTTTAGAATTTTTTTAATATTTATTTTTCAGTTTTTGGTGGACAACACAACATCTTCATTTTATTTTTTATTTTTATTTTTATGTAGCACTGAGGATCGAACCCAGCACCCCCACATGCCAGGCGAGTGTGTTACCACTTGAGCCACATCCCCAGCCCCATCTATAGATTTTGTCGTGTATATAGAATAATGACACACATATCTACCATTACCATAGTTTTACAATAATTTCAATCCCTTAAAAGTTTCCTGTGCTCTGCCTGTTCTTCCCTGCTCCCCTTCTCTACACTCAGATCCTTTTACTCTCTGTAGACCACAGATCCTTTTACTCACTGTAGTTTTGCCTTTTCTGGAATGTTAAATAGTGGAATCACACAGAATGTGGCCTTTTCAGACTGGTCTCCCCCACATTTCTCATCACACTGGGGGTTAAACCTAGGGTCACTCTACAATAGAGCCACATTCCCCATCCTTCTAATTTTTATTTTGAGACAGGGTCTCACTGTGTCATTGAGGCTGGCCTGGAACTGAGATTCTTGAGTCCCTGTGATCTCAGGCATGCACCACCATGCCCGTCTCTGGTAATTTTAATATCTCAACTGTTACCCTGACTTGGGCCAGTGGGAGGATCCCTCAGAAATAGGACTCCTAAGGAAGAAAGTTTCCAAATTCAGAAAACACTGGGCTTGGATTTTGTCAGGAGCGAAAATTGGGTCAGTAACTCAGAAAATCTCCTTTAAAAGCTGCCACCTGGTGTCCATTTCTGAGAATAGATTCTGACAAATCTTAAAATTTCCTATTTCAAAGACTTAAAAAAATTGATGTTTTATTGTTTATGTTATTGTTATTTATTTTAAGACAATTACATTACCAAAAAGAACACAGTTTTAGAAAATAATCATGTTGTTCACTTTGTGTTAATCATGGACATATAATATTGCCAAAATAGGACTTCAGTCAATATTTCTGAAAGAAATGATTCCGTACTAAACAGATAATAACAATATTTTTTTTAAAAAATCTGCCTATCCTTATTGTTGATAAATGTTACCTGAAGTTTTATTGGAGAGAGAAGCAAGGAAAGAAGAATTATTTATTGAATGACTTTAACGTATTGGATTCTATAAACATGATCTAAGTTAAACCTTACTTCAAGTCATTGACTTCAATTCATTGAATTAAGTATTTTTTCTTTCTTTCTGTTTTTTTTTTTCTTCTTGCAGTGCTGGGGATTGAACCTAATGCCTCATGCATGCTAGGAAAGCACTGTACCACTGTACCCAATCCCCGTTTCAAAATTGTTATTTTTTTATTGACAAATAATAATTATATACATTTATGGGGTAAAATGTGATGTTTTAATACATGTATACAATATAAAATGATTAAAATATGCTAATTAATATATCACCTTGAATATTGTCATTTTTTTATGGTAAGACCCTTGAAATTTACTTTCTTTGTTATCTTGAAACATAGAATACATCATTATTGATTACAGTTACCCTGCTGTGCAATAGATCTCAAAGCCTATTCCTTCTGCATATCTGAAACTTTGTATTCTTTGATCAATGAGTCCCTATTCCTTCTTCCCTGCCCCTTCTAGTAACCACCATTCTGTGAATTCAATTGTTTCAGATTCCACATATAAATGAGATGATGTGGTATTTGGGCCTGCTTATTTCACTTAATATAATGTCCTACAGATTCACCTGTGTTGTTGCAATGACAAAATTCCCCCACCTTTTTTAGGCTGTATAGCATTTGTGTGTGTGTATTACATTTTCTTTATCCGTTCAATTGTTAATGAACACTCAAATTGAGAGTTGAGTACTTATTTTTTAATGTATTTTATTTTTAATTGACACATAGTAATTGTACATATTTATAGAGAATGGAGTTTTTCTAATATCATCTTTCAGATGAGAAATTGAAGTAAATTGACTGATCTTTATGTCAGAGAGCAAGTAAAGCTAAAGAATCCACATTAGCCACACTTAGTACACGCATTTATATTTACACTACAATGCTTAATAAACTCTGAAATTCTGGAGGTAACTAGCAAACTCCCTTTACAGTTTTCACAAACTATTAGAAGGCCTAAACAACTTTATTTAGAAACCTTGACACTAAAGAGAACCTCCAGGGCTGGGGATGTGGCTCAAGCGGTAGCACACTCGCCTGGCATGCGTGCGGCCTGGGTTCGATCCTCAGCACCACATACAAAGATGTTGTGTCCGCCGAAAACTAAAAAATAAATATTAAAATTCTCTCTCTCTCTTAAAAAAAAAAACAAAGAGAACCTCCAAAGCCCCATAGTTGTACACAGAACCATTCCTTAAAAGAAACTACATTCTTGAAAGATGAACCAGAGCATTCAATTTCTAAGTTAATCTGGGTAGTTTTACTCTCAAGTTATACTAGAATGAATGCATAAAATGTGAGAGTCTTTAGTTACCACATACCTCGATTGTAAAGCATTCCAACTCAAATCCCATGTTTACGTTACATTTACTTAAAGTTTGAGCTATTCCATTTTTCTTCAAGAATACAAAGTCATGCATGGAATCAAGTACACTGTGACTCCAGTTCCCAATTTTGCCTTCTGCACAAACTGTATTCCTCACAATAGAGAATAGTAATCACACAACTATTAAAAAAAGAAAGAAAGAAAGAAAGAAAGAAATTAAATTTCCTAGGTTTATTATGTAAGGGAGGAAAAATATTTTCTCCTTACCCTCTTAGGATACTTAATTAGGATCCTGCAAATTAAAATTAAACTTCCAAAACACAGATTAATAGAAAAAGTTTTATTTATGTGTCCAACGTGCATATACACAAGAAATCTCGATAATGAGTAATTCAAAGAGGTGGTTAGAATTTTCAGCTTGTGCCAGGCTCAGGGGTGCACGCCTGTAATCCCAGTGTCTCAGGAGGCTGAGGCAGAAAGATCACAAGTTCAAAGGCAGCCTCAGCAACAACGAGGCCCTAAGAAAGTCAGTGAGACCCTGTCTCTAAATAAAATACAAAATAGGGCTGGGGATGTGGCTCAGTGGTTGAGTGCTCCTGAGTTTAATCCCCAGTACAAAAAAAAATTTTTTTTTTAGCTTGCTACTTAATAGTAAGAGTGGGGAGAAAGACTTTAAAAAAAAAAAAATTATACCACTTGAGCCACATCCCCAGCCCCTATTTTTTAGTTTTAAGTGGACACAATATCTTTATTTTATATTTATGTGGTGCTGAGGATTGAACTCAGTATCTCAAGCATGCTAGGCAAGCACTCTACCACTGAGCTACAACCCCAGCCCAAGAAAAGACTTTTATAGGAAGGGCAAACAGATTTCTTAAGAAAAGACAAATGTGTTTTAAGGAGAACAAATGACATCCTCAAAAAGAAAAAAAAAAAAAGTCTGTAATAATATTTGCTTATGTAGACGTAGTGGGTTTTTTCAGGATCAAAAAACTCCCCCAGAAAGGGAGTCTGTAATAGATTTACTCTTTTTTTAAATATACTTTTTAGTTGTCAATGGACCTTTAATTTATTCACTTATATGCAGTGCTAAGAATTAAACCCAGTGCTTCATACATGCTATGCAAGTTCTTTACCACTGACCCCAGCCCTAAATTTACTCTTGATCTCCCCTTCCCCCCAAGTAGAAACCATACCAAAGAGGAAATTTAAGGCAGTTCTCCTTTCTCTGAAGTTCCTATTTATTTATTTATTTATTTATTTATTTATTTATTTATTTATTTATTTTAGTTGTAGATGAACACATAGTATCTTTATTTATTTTTATGTGCTGCTAAGGACCAAACCCAGTGCCCCACACATGCAAGGCAAGCACTTTACCACTGAGCTACAGCCCCAGACCTCTGAAGTTCCTGATCTTAGATAAGGAGGTCTGAGAAGGCTTCTTTCTGTATCTGTTGAACCTCACATAACTTCAGCTGGAAATAATCTTTATGTTAACTCTGACATGTGGGGTTCTGAGTGGGTTTCCACAATTAATTATAAAATTAATCACCTTTGAAATTTGACAAGTAATTTATACAAAATTCCCTAGTTTGGAATAAATATTTTAGAGATTCATTAGAATGTATTAGTGAATTATTTCTCAGAGAAAAAAGACCATTGGTTTGACATCCATTTTTACAGAACCTGAGCTTCTGTTATTAGGCAAGATTATTTTCCTTTAATCTTGACAACACATCTATCAAGTCTGTAATAACTGTTTGGTATTCAGGCAAAACATTGTTGCAAATAACCCCAAAGTTTAAATGACTTAGTACAATAAAGGTTTACTTGTTTTTTCATGTCACAGTCTAATGTGGGTTGGCAGGGGCCCTACTCCACATACTCATTCATACAACTAGGCTCCATCTGCTGCTGAAGGGTCTCCTCTACTTTTGATGCTGGTAAAATCTTTAAATTTCATTTTTCCCCACTTTGGGAACCTAACTTTAGGTCCAAACTTCCTACCCATTTCTTATCTGTGACTTATTCTTTTAATCAAGCCAGTTAGATTTCCTTCTTTAAAAAAAAAAATAAAATAAGTGTTTGGGATTGAACCCAGAAGTTTGCACTGGCTAGACACATGTTCTACCACTGAGTTACACCTCCAGGATTTTTTTTTTTTTTTTTTTTTTTTTTGAAACTGGGTCTGGCTAAGTTGCTGAAGCTGACATCAAATTTCTGATCCTCCTGTGTCAGCCTCAAAAGCAGTTGGGATTACAGGTGTGAACCACATATATTACTAGATTTCTCTTTTTATTCTGAGAAGCTACTTTTGTAAAGTTGATTTCAAAATAAATCTAATTCATAGATTTTTCTCCATCAGATCCGGTCATTTATATTGTCAAGCTATCACCTCATAATACTCCACAAATAAATTCTGGCCAAGTACTCTGGAACAAAGACTTCATATTTTATATTAATTTATGAATTGAGATGTTTGAATTCAGATCACATTTTTTTTAAGTACTAAGGATGAAGTCCAGAGGTATTTTACCAGTAAGCTACATCCCCGACGCTTTTATTTTTAATTTTGAGACAGGATCTTGCTAAGTTGCTGAGACTGTCCTTGAGTTTACAATCCTCCTGCCTCAGCCTCCTGAGTCACTAGGATTACAAGCTTGTGCCACAATGCCCGGCTGAGATCATATTCGAAAATATGTATATATATATATA
>NW_025999998.1:4500243-4514120 GCF_001458135.2 Marmota marmota marmota | reverse complement strand
TATATATATATATATATATATATATATATATATATATACTTATTTAATATATTGTCTGAGTGTATACATATACATGCACACAATTACATTTTATAGTTTTTAGTTGTTTAGGTCAGGAGTTAGCAAACATTTTCTATAAAGGGCCCAACAACAGGGCTGGGGATGTGGCTCAAGCGGTAGCACACTCGCCTGGCATGCGTGCAGCCCAGGTTCGATCCTCAGCACCACATACAAACAAAGATGTTGTGTCCGCCGAAAACTGAAAGATAAATATTAAAAAATTCTCTTTCTCTTTCTCTCTTTAAAAAAAAAAAGGGCCCAACAACAAATATTTTTTTCTTTCTTTTTGAAATTTTTATTGGTGCTAGGTATTGAACCCAGGCCTTGTGCATGCTAATACTCACTCTACCACTGGGCTACACTTTCAGCCAAATATAGCAAATATTTTAAACTTTGTGGACTAGTCATAAGCATAAGTACTTTGTTGTACCTCAAAGACAGTCATAATCAAAACAAACAGGTGGACCTAGCTGTGTTCCAACAACATTTTATTTACCAAAATAGTGGGCAGATCATTTTTTGTCCCTGGCTGTAGTTTGCTGATCTCTACTTTAGGTCATTACTGTCAATAAAACCAAATAACATTAAAATCTTAATTACAACAACATAACTAGTAATCATGCCAAATGAGGGCAGAAAAATTAGAATTAGGAAATTTAAAATATTGTACAAATTATGTGCCTTAATTTTATTACTCTTGCAAATAATCCCCAGTACCACAAACAAGCAACAACAACAAAGATTTTGACTTTTACCCTGAAGGAATCTAGAAACCATTAGAGTCATGTGATTGAAATTAACTTTTGTAAGAAAACTATAGTTAGACTTCTTCACTGAGACTTGTTTTCAGCGTGTAGTCAAGGTCCTAAACACTCCTCAGAACTCGAGGTCATAAATATTTGCTTGTGAGCACGCACCCACTGATATAACCTGTTGGCAGTGCGCCAGCACGCCTGTAATCCTCGGGCTCAGGAGCCTGAAGCAGGAGGATCATGAGTTCAAAGCCAGCCTCAGCAAAGTGAGGCCCTAAGCAGGGCCTAATAGGCAGTGAGCCCCTATCTCTAAATAAAATACAAAACAGGGCTGGGGATGTGGTTCAGTGGTGGAGAACCCCTGTGTTCAATTCCTGGTAACCACCTCCCCTTCAACCCTCGTCAAAAAAAAAAAAAAGAATGATTATTATTCCAACTGGATCTTGCATCTTATTCTATCTGCCAGGATCCCAAATCTGTTTCCTGGGTTAAACTTCCATTCCAACAGCTTTTAAAGCAATCTCTCTGGCTGCTGTGCTGAGATGGAGTGTGTGGGATGTGGAGGTAGAGAAGCAGAGACAACTAACAGGAGGTTCCTGAAATAATAATAATCCAGCTGACTAAGGTGTTAGCTGTGGAGGTGGTTGAGAAAATGTCATGTTTGGGACATACTGTTCAGGTAGAAAGAAAGAAATAGGTTTTGGCCTAAACAACTACAAGAATGGAATTGCTATTATTTATGATAAGGGAGGCAATGGTTGAGCAGGCTGGGGAGGAAGATCACTAGTTCAGCACTGAAATACTATTTTTAGAGGCTTATTGGACAGGTGGGCATGGTGGCACATGCCTGTAAACCCACCGAATCTAGAGAAAATTAACAAAAATGATGGAAAAGGAGCACCGAAGGAAGGGAGGAAAAAAAAAAGAGAATGAGTGTCCTGAAAGTCAAGAAGGCATACCAGAGAGAAGAAGGTGGAAAAATCTGACTGAAGTAGCTTTGAGGTAGAATGGGAGGAAAGTCACTGAGGCAATAATTATAGACAATTTAGCCACCATTTCATTTATTACTCATTGCCTTTTCTCCTAACTAAAATTGAAAGCCTGATATTATACATTTTATTAGGACTATACCTAATTGTGTGTCAATGTAAGGCAAATTCAAAAATTCTGTGCATGTGTGAAAAAAACATTTTTGCCTTCCTACCACAAATATCACATTTCCTTTATCCTCACTGTGTCCCTCAAAACCAAGAAAACATCTCAAACTATAGAGCACAAAATCTTTCAAAGAAGCTGAAATTAGAGTTCTATAGTGTTCAATATATCTTGAAATAGGAACCCTAGCAATTAGACTTTGCCCAATCCCATACTTCAGGCAGTTAAGAAAACTCATTTTACTTCAGCTGAATGTTTGGCACATTTGGCCAGCTGCCTCTAGCAGCACAAAAGACCTAAATTCGACACCTTGAAGAGCTAACGGTTACATGGTGCTGAAACAAAGGTTGGAACAGCCTGACTTTGATACACCGAATTGAGCTGGGTGCACCTGCACTGTTAACTTTCTCAGCTACAGACTAAATGGCCTGGTCCAAGTGATCCTCAGAAATTTCTCTCTAAAGATTCATATTTGCCAGGACAGAATTTGCTCCACACAGGCGCCTCCAACATATGGAACTTGTGCTTCTAGAAGCTTATAACATGGTTATTATTTAAGTGCCCACCCTTGTAAGGGGTCCACACAAGGACACCTAAGCCCACCCAGAAACTTCCCAGTTCAGAAAGGCTGAAGAGGCCTGGAGAAATCTGAGGGCAGCTCACCACACAGCAGTTTTTCTCTGATCCAGGCCTACCTGAGGGCTGGCTGAGTATTGCAAGAAAAGCATGTGTGCATAGTGAATGGTGGTCATATGCAAAGATATGGAGGCAAGAAGAAATTCTAAAGGCAAAAATGATGAGGAGTACATCAGACGTTTTGAATCAGTAATTCTTTTATATATATATATATATATATATATATATTTTTTTTTTGGTGGTGCTGGGATTAAACCCAGGGCCTTGTGCATGTGAGGCAAGCACTCTACTAACTGAGCTATATCACCAGCCCCAGTCATCCTTCATTTTTACAGGTGGGAGTCATATACTATCTAGCCTGTTAGAGGTAAAAAAATCAAGTCCAGATCCACGACTGAGGAAAAGTCTTAAAGGACTAGTTTNAAAAAGAACAAATAAAAAAAATTTAACTGATGGTTATAAATATCCTGGGTCTAAATGCATAGCTAGTAGGATAGGAAATTTACCCCCAAAGAAAGAATAATCAGTCTGGTTCTATGTGTCCTTTTTTTAAGAGGCTAAAGTGTTTGAAACTTATACAGTAGAAAGTTTTAAAAGGTTCCTTGCCAAATCAGATAGAGGTAATGTAATCCTACTTTCATTCCAAAATTTATCCAGGTAACTTTAAGTTATTACACAAGGCAGTAACTTCTTGTTAGAGATCATCAATTCTAATAAAAAGTGCATTTAGGGGAAAGAAGAAGAAGAAGAAAAAGAAGAAGGAGAAGGAGAAGGAGAAGGAGAAGGAGAAGGAGAAGAAGAAGAAGAAGAAGAAGAAGAAGAAGAAGAAGAAGAAGAAGAAGAAGAAGAAGAAGAAGAAGAAGAAGAAGAAAAAGAAAGAAAGAAAGAAAGAAAGAAAGAAAGAAAGAAAGAAAGAAAGAAAGAAAGAAAGAAAGAAAGAAAAAAAGAAAGAAATCCACCGCCTTTAAATTCAATCTCACAGACAGTCTCAGGACATGGAAAAAATTTAGATAATTCCTTAGCCACAGTATAATATGAATTGCCTCTACTTTAATTTCTAATAGAGCCCCCCTTTTCCTCTGAAACTTCATGAGCCCTGTTTTTACAGACTGCAGTAAATGTCTTATTGGCATTCTGGTTTTCTGAATTCCCACCAGAATCACCCACTAAGTTCCACTTAAAATATTCTAAAGCTTTTCCAGCTTGCACCTCTGAATTTTTCAAAATTCCTCCCACAAATTCCAAAAAGCTCCAAAAGCTTCTGAACCAGATGATCAGGTTAGTCGCAGCAACAACACCACTTCTCAGTACCATTTCCTGTTTCAGTCAGCTTTTTTGCTTCTGTGACAAAAAGACCTGAAAAGAACAATGTTAAGGAGGAAAAGTTTATTTTGGGGCTCACAGTTTCAGAGGTCTCAGTCTATAGTCATGTTCACCTGAGAAATAAACTAGCTATATGAATGAACATGAAACAAACCAAATCAGTTTGAGCTTTCTAGCGCTTCCACTGGCCTAAATAAATATATTTATTTTAGCTATTATTCTTATCACTTGATCTGATTGATAAACCCAGCCTAATTCCCTCTTAAGATCAAGAGCCATCTTGTCAAAAGTTATAAAAGGGGCTGGGGATGTGGCTCAAGAGGTAGCACGCCTGGCCTGCGAGGGACACTGAGTTAGATCTTCAGCACATACAAATAAAATAGATGTTGTGTTCACCAAAAACTAAAAAATAAATATTAAAAAAAGTTATAAAAGATTCATTTCTGTTTTCTGTAAAATATTAGGATTCCTATTTGGCCTGGCCATATCTGATGTTTTAAACTTGCTTGGAATGCCTGCCCGTGCCTTGAACTCATCCATGCCTGGCTTTCTGTGACCAGATAACAACTCTCTCAGAAATCTTAGTGGCGCCTCATAAATTCTGATGTTGGGATCTAAATTTACTCCCTAAGTGTTGAATCATTTAGACCATTAACATACTACTTGCCTTTGCATTATGCTTGTCAAAATCCTGTTATCTGTAAGTTCTCAAGACACCCCTCTTTGCAACATTTTGTGCTATAAAACTACAGCCAGTCAGAATTATAAGCTTGCTTTAATTTGATTTAAAATTGGAGTCCGTGGTCTTTTATTTGCATCATGGTTTAACACTGATTATGAAGTTTCTTTAAGGGGGTTACTGGGGATTGAACTCAGGTCCTCTTGCATGCTAGGTAAGTGTTCTATCATTGAGCCACACCCCCAGATCATGAAGGTTTGGTTAATACAAAATACTCCAAATATTTATACTGTAGTAGTTGTTTCTGTGCAGTTACCCCTGGAAACTTACAGGGATGAACAAAACATGTTTTGCATACAGTATGATTACTGAAGACTACCTGGCAAAAATAAAATGAAAATAAATGAAGGCTTAGGAGCAAGGTTGGAAAACACCATAAAGACCCTGCAACTAAACGTCACAGAGTTTTCCCAGGTAGGTGATTAAACAGTCTCACCATAATGACAATGAAAATATTCTAATATTAACCTCAATGAACCATATTCCAAGAATATAGAAGCTAATGGTAAATGGGGCTAAAAGAAAATTCTTCACAAGCAGAGATTTTTACCAAACCAATTAAAGAATGTCAAGAAGTTCTATTTTCCTGGAGGATAAATCAGAAAGAGAAACATCTAAAAGTATTATGATGTGTTGAATTGCAACAGTGCTTAAAAGCATTTAGAAGTTAAATGAACTTGTTCTTTAACATAATTATGTATATAATATTGTGCAGTTTACAGAGGATTATGTAAACAATATTGTGCAGTGTACAGAGGGATTCTCTTCACATCAAAAGCAAATTTTCTCAAAATCTATCTTAGTTCTTTAACCACCAACATCCCTATAAAAAGCAGCGGGGAAAATCCATTCTGCTCTTGATCATAAAAGGAAGATACAGGGAAAATTAAAATCAAAATACAAGGGAAGATATTTTTTATTGTTGTTGTTGTTTTGGTTTTGGTTTTTTTGTACTAGAGATTCAACCCAGGGGCATTTAACCACTGACGCTACATCCCCAACCCTTTTTTATTTTTTATTTAGAGACAGGGTCTCTCTCGCTAAGTTGCCTAGGGCCTCCCAAAATTGCTGAGGCTGGCGATCATCCTGCCTCAGCCTCCTGAGCTACTGGGATTACAGGCATGCACCACTGTGCCCAGCTAAGTCTGATGTTTTGTATATCATATGTCCCATCATTCATTTGCACCACCATTTTTTTTTTTTTGCAAAATATGAAAAATGCAGTATCACACAGATAGTGAGTTAGTCAAAATCAATGTAACCTACCATGGTAATACTTACTCAAAATTCATTAGAAGACCACAAGAGATTCAGGGCTGTATGCTAAGAAACAAAATAGTCTACTTTTTTTCTTTTTTGCACTGGGGATTGAACCTAGAGGTGCTTAACTACTGAGCCACATCCCCAGCATCCCCACCCCACCCCCACTTTTTTGGGGGGGGTATATTTTATTTAGACACAGGGTCTCATTGAGTTGCTTTGGGTCTTCCTAAATTGCTGGCTTTGAACTTGAAATGCTTCTGCCTCAGCCTCCCAAGCTGCTGGAATTACAGGCATGCACCACCGTGCCCAACCTACTATGCCTCTTAAAAAAGAAAAGATCCAGGAGTGATGGCACATGCCTGTAATCTCAGTTATTTGGGAGAGTGAGGCAGAAGGATTGAAGGTTTGAGTCCAGTCTCAGCAACTTAGGAAGACCCCGTCTCAAAATGAAAAAATAAAAATGACTAAGGATGTAGCTCAGTATTAAGTGTCCCTGGGTTTACTCCCCAGTATAAAAAGGAGGAGGAGGAGGAGAAGGAGAAGGAACAGCAGCAGTAGCAAAAGAGAAATTACACAAGGTCATTTCTTAGTAGTCAAATATTCAAAGTATTCAAGTATTCAAATTCTTGAATTCAAATATTCAAGCATTCAAAATATATCAATGAAAGGCAAAATATTAGAATCTATTAGTTGTCTGTAAAATTTACACATATACAGACTAAGAAGATACTTCAGAATTGGCAAACAACTCATTTAATGAGCACTTACGAGTCACAGAGCCTATTCTATGAGCTGGGGTTAGCATTTATAACTACCAGTCTAGGCAGGAGCAGACTCTGTGGTCACAGCATATTCAGTATAACTGTTACAGCTCCTCTGATGTAATTGAATGCAAACTGTCTTAAGCAAAAAGAGAATTTACTGACTCATAAATGCAAAATTATTGTCAATAAAGAATAGTTTTCTTAAAAAAAATCAATGACTGTCAATATTTTCTGGATGCAATAGAACTCAAAACATCAAATTTGCTCTACATTTTGCTATATTATTATTATGAGCAATTTAGAAACTCATTTTTTTTGCAAGTAGTGTCCCTGAGGTGATTTCAAAGGTAATTCTTCTACATAATTGATTTCAAAAGGATCACAGCTATTCTGCAACTGTGGGTCATTATCAGAACTAAATGAATTACTCCATCTGGCAAAAACTAGTTAATTTTAATTACAATTCACATTTAAAGGTAATTCTACTTTAGGGATATAATATAGTCGTCTGGGTCATAATTTAGTCAATTTTGTAATTGGCCTACTTTCTTAGCCAAGCCTGTGAAACAATTAGAATATAACATCTGTTTCACACGAGGCTTTGAAAGGGCTCCCACTTTTAAAAAACCATTGTTTTTTATGTGCAAGACAATTGAGGGAGGGTAACAGCACTGTGTGGAGTCCTCATTTTTCAGGAGAAGAAACTTGAGACTGGACTGTCCTTTGGTGAGTAATTGTATCTTGTAAACATTATACCACTAGTAAATAGAGGAGATGGCTCTGAAACACAGGCCTCCTAACATCTAGTCCAGTTCCCCTAAGAGTATTGAATACTCATTCAAAGAGCAGACCACGGTTCTGTGTGGACTTTGATCAAACTACTTAATCTCATCATGGGACAGTTCATCTCTAAAATGGAAATAATAGCAACTATATCACTGAGTGATAACTTCATTGAGGATAATAGGTGTTAATACCTGCATCACACTTAAAATAGAGGTTACAAAAAATAAGCCCTGGATAAATGTTAGCAATTCTACCGCATCACTTTAACTTTAACAAGATGGAAACCTAATTGTACTTCTTATTAATTGTAAAACACCCAATTAAGCACACATGTACGGCCCATTTCAGAAATTTTATGGATATGGGGAGAGCAGAGAGCAAACCATCTGGTTGACTCCAAATATTTCCACTATTGTTTCTTAATTATATGCCCACAATGTCCTTCCAACCAAGTGCAGTTGTCAAAATTGTGCTAACAACACTTGCTTAGGATTGGAGACCATGTGGGTATTAAACTATTAAAGAAGCTGAAAGAGCACTGGAGCATTTTTTTAAAAGGCACTGGGACTAATCAAAGCATAACATGAAAATAACAACAAAACTAAACAAAACAATTAGTCTCAGCCCAAATCCATCCATTGGTATATGATGTCACCTAATGTTCTTAGTACAGATGTTAGGTCAAAATATCAGGGAGACCCACTGCAACACTGCAAATTTTTTATTTTTATTTTTATTTTTTTATTTTTGGTACTGGGGATTGAAACCAGGGGAGATTAACCACGGAGCCACATCCCAGCCCTTTTAATGTTTTTATTTTGAGACAGAATCTCAGAAAGTTGTTTAGGGCCTCACTAAATTACTGAGGCTGTCCTTGAACTTGCCATCCTCCTACCTTAGCCTCCCTAGCCAGTAGGATTATAGGTGTGTGCACCCCCAAGCTGCAAATTGTTTAAAAGAAGTGTTTGGGTCTTGTTGAACTCAGATATCCCTTACTGCCAGCATGAAAATTTCTGTGCAGTTTAGAAAGGCAGAGTTCAATGTTCAACTGAAAAAGGATGCAGTCTTCAGGCTTTGGCAAACCACCAAGGACTAGGAGGCACTCCTGGTTCTGTTTATAGTCAATTTAGGCCAAAGAGCATCCAATCACCATGTTCCTGACAAACTTCAATCCCCTTTTTCCCATCCAGTCCCAATTCTCCCCCATCTAAAGGCTGTAACCACCAGGCATGGTGGTGTATGTCTAGAATCCCAGTGATGTGGGAAGCTGAGGCAGGAGGATTGCAGCCTGGGCAATTAGCAAGACCCTGAAAGAAAAAAAAAAAAAAAAACTCCATCTGCACAGGGTTCTCCACTGTCCTGCACAGGTACTACAAAATCAGGGCAGTTTCACAAACAAATGCAGCCCTTGCTGCAAAGTTTAGGATCATGGGCGACAAAATCCATTTCTTTCCATTTAAGAATGAGGGTAAAGGAAATAGGATGCTGCAAAAGGGCTGAGCTCTGGGCGCAGATGCCTCGGCCCACCCAGTGTGCCTCTGTCATCTCTACTGTGAGACTCAGGCAGCTCAGGCTGAGTACAAGTTTCCTCCAGGAGCACAGGCCTTCCCTCACCTTGGGGGTGGGTAAAAGACTTCCCAGGCCTCAAGGGGCTAAAAGCTGCCAGAAAGTGGCATGGCGCTTGCTTTGGTGGAGGGCAGAGGATGGGGATGGAGGGAGGGATGTCACTAGTACCTTCTAGGCCGTGGAGTTCACGTAGCTTTGAGTCCTGCCGCTCACCACAGTGGTTGACGCCCATGTGGTATGTCCTTTTCACATCCCAGCAGAGAGTGTGTGTGATACACAGAGACTTGCTAGCTCCCAAAGGACTGTTTCTGAAGCTGTTGGTACCTGGCGGTTGACCCTATTAATGCCTGCACACTACTGGTGTCCACCTCACCTTTTTTTAGCCATGGTCCCAACCTGTGTGCCCAGGAAATCACTATTGGGGTAGGGTCGGTCAGGAGGAGGCCTAGGGAAGGACCTCAAGACAGTTTCTAAACACTTCACCTTCTACATTCTGCAAGTCCTGGCAGCTAGGGCAAGCAGGGGACAATGGGGCAATTGTTGCCTTTGTACCCCTTTCCTGTTGCTATGGTCAGTCTGATGGAGTGAACTGGGGGTTGACCTTTAACCTTCTCACTGTCCAACACTTTGTTTTTGCAGTACTTTCTGGCGCCACCATTGGCTGGTCACTTTGAACCACTTCCATATCCGTGAGAGCTAAACTCTGAGAGCCTCAACTCTTTATTATATTTCCTTCCGGATGGTAAAAGTACTTAGGTCCTTGTAGCCAAATGGAAAAATTGAGTTCAAAATCAAATTGGGAATATTTTTTCTTTTTCTCTTTCTTTCTTTTTCTTTTCTTTTTTTTTTCTTTTTCTTTCTTTTTTTCTTTCTTTCTTTCTTTCTTTTTTTTTTTTTTTTTTTGTACTGGGGATTGAACCCAGGGGTACTTTACCACTGAGCTACCTCCCAGTGGTTTTTATTTTTAATTTTGAGACAGGGTCTCACTAAGTTGCTTAGAACCTCAGTAAGTAGCTGAGTCTGGCCCCAAACTTGAGATCCTCTTGCCTCAGCCTCTGGAGTTGCTGGAACTATAGTCATGTGCCATTATGCCCCACCAAATTTGGAATATTTAAAGTGAATTTAAATATATTTCATCAATGCATATAATTGTGATATTGAATGATGGTGCTGTTGGTAAAATATGGCTTGATATCCTCTACAACAAGGAATGTCTGAATTGAATATGTACCACTGGTTTTTGACAACTATATGCAGTCATAGTAATGGTTGATGAAAACCATACCCTTGGATAGGTATACAGGGAAGAAGATGATGCTAGAATGACCCTCTAGCTATCCACAAACAGCTGTATTTCTAATGTATTTTTTAGTGGTGTTATGTTCTCGTTTGAAAATGTGAAATGAAAAGTAGATACCTAAGATGATTTGCTGTGGTCTGAAGAAGGCTTGTCTGTCTCAGGAATCTGTTTAATCTCAGAATTGTGATTAGTATTGGGAAACTTGCCAAGGACAAACACAAGTCCCTCAACCTACAGACTGCTGATAAATGACAATCTGTGACCTGAAAGCTATTGGCTATTTTGTGTTCTCTATACTCACAGAAATGTGCAAAGAAAATCAGAGCACCTAGGCCAGGTTAAAGGATCTGGTAGGATTCCTTAGGATCTGGTAGTGCATTATTGCCTAAGTGGTAAACGGAAGGGAGGAACAAATCTTCTTCCAAACCTAGATGGTGTGGACTGAGTGAAGTACTGTGAGAAGATTTCCTAAGATCGGTGTGCATGCTACCTGCGGGAATATTTGGAGATTTAGAGAGATAGGATTAAAGCCACTGCTCCCCAATTCCCATCCCTTTTTGTCCTATGCTGATCTCTGCTGCTTTAAGGAAAGAAACATCCACTCTGCTTCACTGACCCTCCTACTGGCCTCCTCTGCCCTGCCTTGTACTCCCTGAAGAGAGGACTTGGTCTCTGGACAGCTGCTGTAACCCCTGAAGTGCTTGTGTTCAACAATTTGGTCGATGCTTCTTCAAAAAGTGTCTGAATTCAACTGAGGACAGTCTGGACCAAACCTACTGTAAGCAGAAAAAAGCTAATGAGTGAAGAGTCTGAACCAATTCAATGCACCATAATGAAAATGTAGAATTTAAATGATCTCTTGCTTTCTTGCATTATGAATACTTACTAAATGTTAGACATAATTCCTCTGATGTCAAAGTTTCCACTGTATAAATAATATGTTAGGGCTGGGGTTGTGGCTCAGTGGTGTAGTACTCGCCTAGCACGTGTGAGGTGTCACATAAAAATAAATAAATAAAACAAAAGTATCGTGTCAGCTATAACTAAAAAAAAATTAAAAAATAGTATGTTGGTCAATGAAAAGTTTGAGTCTTGATGGACTATTGTGATGTTGTCAGATGCTTGTCAGCAGGGGGTGACAAATACAGAGAATTTTTGACAAAGTCTGGGGACAATGTGTGTGGAATTACCACACTGAAGCCCTCCAGCAAAAACCTGATGACTGTTATGAAGAAAAGAACTAAATGTTTCTTGGGAAGCTACCATGAGCTACCAGACTTGTAACTCCTGCCCCAAACTGACTTGCTTATCTATGGTAATAGAGGTCATGTCATTATGTCCCTTGGAACTTATCTGTATTATGTTTCATTTGGTGAACAGTTCACACACCCAAGTGGTTGTAACTGATATTGCTGAGTGCATTGTGGGAACAGATGTGTTAAATATGGTAATACTACTCTTATTTGTAAAGAATATTCCCAAGAGAGAAAGGCCACAATTAAAACAGTGACAGAAGAGGCACATGGAGAAAAAGAAAAAAAATGACAGGGAAATGAACCACCTGGATACTATTAAAGTCATATAGGATGCCAGGGGAGGTATAGGATAAGATCACTGTACTGATTAAGGAGCTAGAAGAAAGAGGAGTGCTTAAAGAAACTACCCAGTGAGCTATAATGTCCTCTCATTTGTCTAGCCAGTTCTTTTTTTTTTTTTCTTCTTTTTCTTTTTCTTTTTTGGTGCTGGGAATTGAACCCAGGACCTTATGCATGCAAGGCAAGCACTCTACCCACTGAGTTATATCCCAAGCCCTTGTCTAGCCACTTCTAATGAGTATTTTTGACTTACAAGTGTCAGTGACTGACCTTTATGCGGACTGTTGTCTGTGGCACCAGGCATGGACGTAGCATTTGTTTGACACTGCTATCTGTTATACTCCATTCTGAAGAGCATTTATTGGCTTGTTATGTAGTGCTGGTGGACACTGAAAAGTGAATTCAACAACAACAGGTGGTGTTATATTCTGACACACCTCTTCTCAGATGGATCAAAATGAAAGCAAAATAAGCTAAATAATGTCGAGCAAGCATGCATCATTAAACAGAAATGCTATATCCAAGAAAGAAGTAAACTAAATGTTAGAGATAATTCCTTTGATGTCAAAGTTTCCACGGTATAAATAATATGTTAGGGCTGGGGTTGTGGCTCAGTGGTGGAGTGCTGCCACTGTAATAAATTACCACAAACTTAGTGGCTTAAAATAATGCAAATTTATTGTCTTACAATCCTGAAATCCAGAAGTCCGAATAGGTTTATTAGATGGAACTCAAGATGCTGGCAAAACTGTGCTCCCTCTAGATCCATTTCCTAGATTTTTCCAATTTATGGAGACTCTCCTCATTCTTTGGATTATGATGCCTTCCACACATCATCCCAATCCTGCTTCCACCATCACATCTCCTCCTTCCTCTTCTGTAGTTAAATCAATCTCTCTCTCTCTTATAAAGACAGTTATGATTATATCCAAGATAATCTCTCCATCTCAAGACCCTTAGTTAAATTACATCTACAGAATTCCTTTTGTCATATAAAGCAACATTCACAGATTCCAAGGATTAGGATTCAGAAATCTTGGTTGGCTATTATTCAACCTACCACACTAGACATTAATGGAATCTCATGGGTACATAGTCACCACAGGGATATGGCTACCTCGGATGCAGGTCCATGCCACGTCTTTGACTGCTTGGAAGCCTGGGTGCATGAATTTCCTGAGGATACCTGGGTCTGGTTCACTGAAGCATCAGCTATATAGAAAAGAATTAAGATAGCAGGTATGAGCCTGCTTATCCTTAGAAAAGCCTGCTTATAAAGTCAGTCATTGGCTCATGTCTGGCAACTGGGATTAGGGAGGGTTTCTCATCATTCGAAGAACTGATAAAAGTAGCTCATTGTGTCTAAAATGTTAATCTAATCTTTAAGGTCTATGCTGAACACCTGCTTTCCTTCTGGGAGTTTAAAATTTTGGTATGTGTTAGGTAGAAATTATCCCCAGTAAAAAAATCTTGAGCACTGAGTCCATAATGCCTGGTAGACATTGTTGAAGGAATTAAACACTCCTAGGTGGCTCCACTGGAAGAGGATTTGTACCTGGTTTCCTCCAGGTTTTGTGCCATTGGCCTTTTCCCTGTGCTGTTTAACTTGAATTCTTTTTTTTTTTTCACTTTATTCTATTTTATTATTTTGGTTATCAGGGATTGAACCCAGAGGTACCCAACCACTGAGCCATACCCCAAGACCTTTTTTTTTTTTAATATTTTTTATTGGTTGTTCAAAACATTACAAAGCTCATGATATATCATCTTTCATACATTTGACTCAATTGGGTTATGAACTCCCATTTTTACCCCAAATACAAATTGCAGAATCACATCGGTTACACACTCACATTTTTACATAATGGCATATTAGTGACTGTTGTATTCTGCTACCTTTCCTTTCCCCTACTATCCCCCCTCCCCTCCCCTCCCATC
>NW_025999998.1:4472974-4495252 GCF_001458135.2 Marmota marmota marmota | reverse complement strand
TTTTCTTTTCTGGTATTGGGGATTGAACCCAGGGGCACTCTACCACTGAGCTACATGGGTCCTTTTTATTTTAACTTTGAGACAGGATCTTGCTAAATTTTTCATGCTTGCCTAAAACTTGCATTCTTCTGTCTTAGCCTCCTGAGGAGCTGGGGTTGCAAGCATGTACCACAACACCAGTCTGCACCTTGTTATATTTTGGTGTCCTACTGATAATACCTTTGCTGCAAAGTTTGGTGTCCTACTGATAATACCTTTGCTGCAAAGTTGCCTTGGCCAAAGGCCAAGGGATGGACTACATTGAAAAGAATCAAGATAGCAGGTCTGAACCTGCTTATCCTTAGAAAACTCCTGCTTATAAGATTGGCCATTGGCTGATATCAGGGAATTGAAATTGGGGTGGATTCCCCACCTTTCCTGGAAATGATAAGCCTGGCTCATTATGCTTCAAATGTCTGTACAATTAACATAGTTTAAACTGAAATCTTACTTTCCTTATGGGAGTCTGGAATTTTGGTACATAGGTAGAAGGTACCTACTTAACCAGACCTCAGAAAAACCCACCCTGGGTGCTGAACCTTCCTGATGACTGTTTAGTAGACAACATTAGCAGACAACACTTCACACGTTATAACTTGCTAATGGGAGAATTAAACATGTCTTATGTGACTTCACTGGAAGAGGTTTCTTGAAATCTTGTGCCTGGTCTCTTCCAGACTTTATGCCACATGTCTTTTCCCTTCATTTACTTTGTGCCCTGTCACTGCCATAACTGTTAACTGTGAGCATGACTATACGCTGAGTATTGTCAGTTCTAGTGAATGAATCATCATACTTGGGGATGGTCTGGGGCTTTCTACATAGGAGAACATTAGACTGGGGCAGCTGTGCAGCTTCAAAGAAAACTGCTAAAACTTGTAGAAAAGGAAGCTCTGCTCCATTGAGCAGAGTTGTGAGTTGTGGTTCTTGCTCTAAAAATGTATCTGAAAATGTATCTTGTTACATTTTCTCTTTTCTTTTCTGGTATTGGGGATTGAACCCAGGGGCACTCTACCACTGAGCTACATGGGTCCTTTTTATTTTAACTTTGAGACAGGATCTTGCTAAATTTTTCATGCTTGCCTAAAACTTGCATTCTTGTGTCTTAGCCTCCTGAGGAGCTGGGGTTGCAAGCATGTACCACAGCACCAGTCTGCACCTTGTTATATTTTCATTGACTAGTGACATTAGCCAGAGGACTGGCAGTTAGTTTTGTGCCTGGCATCAGGAATATTGGATAATCAAGTCTTAGGTTTTGTGGAATGAGCTTTATTGGACCGCACAAGATCTATGCCTGCTGTTCATGGCCCACATGGGTGCCTATGGAAAAACATGCTTTGGGAATGAGCATTAATAAAATCAACGAGCTGATTTGCTTAAGCTTCCTAAGTAAGGACCACAGACACTTGGATACACTATTTCACCAAGCATGGAAATCCATCTACATGTCTGAACTGGGCCCCAAAATTAGATCTAGCAATTCCAATGCATGAGGCCAAGGAAGTGTGAAGCAGGTGCTGGAACTACTAACTACAAAGTAGAGCAGCAAAGAGAACTCAGGGACTCATAGTCCAGGGCACTGGACCTGGCTTGTCTTGGCAAATCGTCTATGTAATTAACCCCTCTCCCTCTCTCTCTCTCCCATCCATGACTATCCCCTGGGAAACTAAGCTACTAAAATTTTCAAGTAGTAAAAAGAGCCAGGGGCTGGGAGACTCTGACTTGGTGCTTCCTTTACTGAATTGGGGCAGTAGTAAATAATGATGATAATGATCATGGATATGGGAATGACAACACTCAAGTGTTCCTAGTGTTGCCCACCTTGGCAGGGGATGGGAAATGTTCTAGGGTGGTATAAGATATCCAGAGAAGTAACTACTGAGCCTCTAGGGACAAGTCTGGGAATTTGGTGTAAGACATGGGGAAGACTGTAAGACAAGGAGTAACATGACTGCTGTGGGAATGTTCATACCAAGAACATGGCTGGGACAGAACAGCAACAACCTTGACTTCTGGGGAGAGACCATTAATCTCTTAGCTCTTGTCTGCAGGGCATCTGGCTAATTTAATGCAGACTGCTACCACCTTACTAAGTTTGACTGTTGGTCAATGGAGAACCTTCATCTAAGATTTCTCAAACCCCACCTAGCAGCTGCTGACTGCAGGAGTTACAGGATCCTCTGGAGACAACGGAACAGGATCAACTTTCTGGACCCAGATCTGATTTCCTTTAGCCTCACCCAAGTCACAGACTATGTATAGCAACTGCTCTAAATTTAATTGTTGGCTCTATGTTGCCTAGGACAAATAACGAAGGATTTCTTTAATTAATTTGGATGGCTGATGGGGTGGCCTATATTTCAAAAGAGTCCCTCACTGGCTATGGGAAAGGTCAGGGGTAGGACTGGGGTTGTAGCTTAGTGGTAGAGTGCTCGCCTCGCATGTGGAAGGTACTGAGTTTGATCCTCAGCACCACATATAAAATAAAGATATTTGTGTCCATCTACAACTAAAATAATAATTAAAAAAAAAAAAAGAAAGAAAGGTCAGGGGTAGAGTAGAAGGACTGTATGGTGAAATGTCTGGATGACCTTGCATATGTTGCCTATAAGCCAAATAGGCAAGGCTTACCCTTAGTTGACCTAAGTCCCAGTCAAATGTTCCACAATCCTCCCAGAACTTAGAGAATGGGAAGATTGTGAGGAAGTGCTACAAGGCCATTCCTCACCCACCTCCCTGTCTTCCTTGGAGGCTGTCATGATACAATTTCTCATGGCCTCCTAGGTTCTGGTGAAGTCTAAGAGTTTCTGCCTTGAAATACCCCTTCCCCACAGACTTTAGGGTACAGTTGCGTGCTATAAAACTGTTTAGCCTGGAATGCTCAAACTGCTTAGTAGGAATTGGCTCCCCATCACCCATGTTGCAATGTCACCTACTTTTCCTGTTTTGGTGGTGTCTGGTGTTTTGGGATACGGGAAGCTGGTACCTCTGCTAGTCTTGTTTTTGCTATCGATGTAACAATTGAACTGCTGAATATTAAAAGGGATCGTTGTTTCTTTACCAGCTGAATCTCTTATCCTTGTTTGACAACAATGGCAAATGCGGGGCACTCACACATTTATATTTGGGCGTGACAAGGCTCAGAGCCTATAAGTATGGCCCCCTCCCGCCTCAATTAAAATGCAAGTAAAATTTGAGTAATTTTATCAGATAAGTCATTAAGACTAGTTCTTTTTGTTATTGTTGTTGTTGTTGTCATTTAAGGTATGCTCAGGATGACATGTAACAGACTGATTCTAAGCTTGAATTGTTGAAGTTCCTCCTTGGTTCTTCTGGAGAGTAACCTGGGATACTGTAGTGTTTTCTTTTACTTTTTCAGTATGTATGGGGTTTTCATTGTTGTTTTTGCCTTATTTTTAAATTCATTGGTGAACAGCCTTGGAGGGGAGGAAAACAGAATGATTATCATTTTACTTTCTAGACCTATTTTAGAAATCATGTTTCCTATCAGCTGACTATTGTGTCTCACTTAATAACATATACCCCTGCCAGGTGCAGTGCTGTACACCTGTAATCCCAGCGAATTGGGGGGCTGAGGTAGGAAGATCACAAGTTCAAGGCCAGCCTCAGCAACTGAATGGGACCCAGGGCAACTTAGCAAGAACCTGTCTCAAAATGAAAAACAAAAAGGACTGGGGGTATGGCTCAGAAGTAAAGCACCCCTTCGTTCAATCCCTGGTACCAAAACAAATATGTATCTTTTTTTTTTTAAGTTGCCTTTACTTTCCACCCATGATTAGATCCAGTGTTTGATGAAACTAGTAAAAATTGGGGAAACTTGATTGTCTCCATTTTCTAGAAAGCAACGAACATGTGACTATGATTTTTTTTTTCCTTTTCTTTTCAGGTACTGGGAATTGAACCCAGGGGTGTTCTACCACGGAGCCACATCCCCAGCCCTATTTTGTATTTTATTTAGAGACAGGATCTCACTGAGTTGATTAGAGCCTTGATAAGTTGCTGAGGCTGACTTTAAACTTGAGATCCTCCTGCCTCAGCCTCCAGAGCTACTGGGATTATAGGCGTGCACCACCATGGTGGGCTTTATTTTTCATTTTGAGACAGGTTCTCATTGTGTTGTTAGAGGCTCACTAAATTGCTGAGACTGGCCTCAAACTTGAGCTCCTCTTGCCTCAGCCTCCCAAATTGCCAGGATTACAAGCATGCACCATTGCACCTGGCTCCAGAAATATATTGACTCATGCTTCTGGAGGCTGAAAGTCCAAGATTGATAGCTACACCAGGCAAGGGCCTTGTTGCTGAATTATCCCATGATGGAAGGACAAAAGGAGACCAACAGGGTGAACTAGTACTCTCTTTTATAATTAGCATTAATCCATCCATGAGGGTAGAACCCTCATGATCCAAACACCTCCCATTAGGCCCCACCTCCCAACACTGGAACATTGGGGGTTACATTTCAAATATGTGCTTTTGGGGGACACATATAGTGAACATGAGTTTTGTTTTTTTGGGGGGGTCTTTTTTTTTCTTTTCTTTTTTGGTATTGAGCCACCAATGAGCCACCTCTCCAGCCCTTTTTATTTTTTTATTTTGAAACACGGTCTTGCTAAGTTGCTGAGGGTCTTGATAAATTTTCAAGGCTGGCCTCAAACTTGGAAGCCTCTGCCTCAGCCTCCCAAGTCCCTGGGATAACAGGTGTATGCCATTGCACCTGGCTTGAACATGGGTTTTTACTGAATACTTTGCTATTTGGTGCTGAGATAAAACTTTGATTGCCTTAAATTGTAAACTCAAGAATATCGTATCTTGAAGGTTAGGGCAGAGTAAATGAAGAGCAGAATGGCAGGTGAGGAAGGAAGGTAGTGAGTGGAGTGGTCCCTAGCTTGTGGCCTCAGGGTAAGAAGCAACTCCTCTGAAGCATTTTCCTAGGCTAAACAGTCCTCTTACCCTGAAGACTCTCCCTCTGCCTGAATCCCCAGAGGTATTAGCTTCTCACCCAAAAGCAAGGATCAGGAGCCTCTACACTGTAGGTCATAATTTCCATTTGCAGTTAATTATACACTGCAGTGTAACTTGATTTATTTTATTTCCTGTAGAATCCAGCTAATGAAAGAGTTTTATCACAAATTACTTCCTTCCAACTTCTGCATTCATAATATATATGCCTCCTTTTAACATTAACACTTCTTCTTCCTCTTCCTCCTCCTCTTCCTTCTTCTTCTTTTTTTTTTTTTTTTTTTTTTTTTTTTTGTATTGAGGATTGAACCCAGGGTCATTTTACCATTGACCTAAGTCCCCAGCCCTTTTTATTTTTTATTTTGAGACAGGGTCTTGCTAAGTTGCTTAGGGCCTCACTAAATTGCTGAGGCTGGTTTTGAACTTGTAATCCTCCTGCCTCAGCCTCTGTACTCACTGGGATTACGGGCATATGCTACCACACCTGGTACATTAATACTCAACATGGAAGAAAACCATGAGGGCTATAGAAGTTTGAGATCTTTGGGATTGGGCACTTGCTAGAGGTCATGCTGTAGAGAGCACCAAACCCATCCTAGACATGCATTGGGTCATTCTGGTGATATGAAGAGTTGGCAGCCTCAGGTTACGGCTCTTACAGTTATTGAGACTTTCAAAAACTCATGGGGACTATAATTAGTCCAAAGTTGTTCTCCATCTATAAAGCTTCTTTTGTTTTGTTTTGAGAGTACAAGGACAAGTCTAAAGTTTTCACTCTTCCCTCTGCTCCAGTTTTTCACCCTCTAGTTTCTGGTTGCCATTTATTGAGCTCTTTCTAGATAACAGGTACTGTGATAAGCACTCAGTTTGCTTTGTCTCATTAAATCATAGGAAGCTGCTGTTATTATTATCTCCCATTTTACAGAAAAGAAAACTAAAGCTCATAGAAATGCTGTATGATCAAGTTTTTGTAATTCACAAAAAATGAAATTGAGTCTTAAGTGTAGGTCTACCTGACATCAAGTCTACTCTCTTCAACATTCTATGCTACAAGAAATTACAAGGGAATCCCAAAGGAGCTCAGAAGTTAGCAGGGAATTCAAAGTAGAGTCATATAAGACATAAAAATGAGACAGAGTCTCTATCTGATTAATGCTAGCACTTATGATCCAGGGTGTGGCTTGTGGTAGGGGCCATAACTGTGTTGGGAGAAATGATATGCATTAGAACCAGCTTTCTGAGGGCCTGGCATGTTCACCTCTGTGAGTTCAATGGATGTATCATAATGTAGAGGCCTCATAGAAACCCAGAACAGAGATTCAGCAGAAGCAGGACACCAAGGTCAAATGGGAAAACTAGGAATAATCTCCTTCAGATGTACTGATGCAAGTGAGGATCACTGCAGATTTCAATGATCCCCAGCCCCCAATTTTAAAGACATTTATAGTCTTTAAAATACATTTATAGAACTCAGAATCAATCTTCAAGAACCACTATTTCAAGCATTCTGAGTGCCCATTATTTCTCCCCCTCCAGCCTTCCTATGTTCATGCTCTGCCTGAATGTCTGTTTCATCCTACCCAATCCATTACAATTCTTCTATCCTATAATGAACATACAAAGTTTGTATTTTTTAAAACATAATAAATTATTTTCAATATTAAAACAGTAAGAGGGATCAGGGCTGTGGCTCAGCGGTGGCACATTTGCCTGGCATGTGTGAGACACTGGGTTTGATTCTCAGCACTGGGTATAAATAAAACAAAGGTCTATCAACATCTAAATATATATATGAGTAAGATACGCTACCTACCTCTCCCATGTATGATCTTAAGAGGTAGACAGGCCAAAATTCAATCCCAGATTTTCTGCTTGCTATCCAGAAATTTTCCAAATTCTACCACTTCTCTTTTGGTACTAGAAATTGAACCCAAAGGTGTTTAAACAGTGAGCCACATCCCCCAGCCCTTTTTATTTTTAATTTTAGGACTGGGTCTTGCTAAGTTGCTTAGGCCCTCACTAAGTTGCTGAGGCTGGCTTTGAACTTGCAATCTTCCTGCCTCAGCCTCCCCAGCCACTAGGATTACAGGTGTGTGCTATTGCATCCAGCCCCAGGTTCTATCACTTCTGAAAAAAAGGCATCATGATAAATACAAGGTAAAGGTGACATTAAGTTAAACCATGCATGCAAATAATCTAGCTCACTCAATACCTGACATAGTTCATCTGCCCCTGATAAAAGTAACTTTTTCCCTTTTCAGTGCTCACCCCAGAATGAGATAATTCTCTCCTTTGTATTTGTTAAACATCTCTTCATAGGTGTGAAGTGCCTCACATTCTAGCTGTACTGCAGTATTCTGTAGCTGTCTTGTTTCTCCTCTGAGACAATGGAGTCCTTAAAGTTGAGAGTACATGACCCATATTCTCCCAGAGCTGATCATAATCCTAAAAGACACAATCTTGAGTGCTATAATACTAAAAGACTGAAATCCCTAAATTCTAAAATCTGGAAAATCACAATCCCAAAGTATTATAGTCCTGAATGTTATCATTCTGAATGCTAAAATTCCCCAAACTACAATTCCCATGAGGGTAAAAGGCTTTGAAACAGAGGTCAAGAGACAAATACTGGGGAAAGATTGGCCATGGGATATGGCTATGATGCAAAACTTCAATTTAAAATGCAACATTTGTCTGCATCAACACCCTTTCCAGTTCATAAAATTGCAGGAGCATGAGTTTAAGCTGCATATGCCTGAAGAAGCCTTTGAATTTAATGTCCGCTTTGAAAATAAGTATGTGCATGGTACAATAAGAAGACACAAAAAGGTGTTACTGTTCAGTCACCAGTATTGATTCCACCAAATCTGTGGTCTATGTATGAGTGTACATGGAACGTATTTCCACCTACTCAAACCAACATAGAAGCATGATGTGGAATATTGGAAAACGAAATAGGGAATTCTCATGTCAGTTAATAAAAAAAAAAAGTATATAGAAGAATTTCAAAAAGAGAAGAGATAGGGCTGGGAATGTGGTTCAAGGTGTAGTGCACTCGCCTACCGTGCGTGAGGCACTGGGTTCGATTCTCAGCACCACATAAAAATAAAATAAAGATATTGTATACACCTAAAAAACTAAAAAAAATAAACATTAAAAAATTGTTAAAAAAAAAAAAAAGAGAAGAGATACATAAAAAATGAATGCAAGGGCTAGGGTTGTGCCACAATGGTAGAGCACTTACCTGGCATGCGTGAGGCATTGAGTTCGATCCCCAGCACCACATAAACAAATTAAGTAAACAAAATAAAGGTATTGTGTCCATATACAACTAAAAAAAATGTATGAAATATGATATGTCAAGAGCATTGTAATGTTTTTAGCAACCAATTTAAAAAAAATGAATGCAAATGAGCCAGATGCAGTGGTGTGCTCCTGTAATTCCAGCCACTTAGGAGACTGAGGCAGGAGGATTGAAAGTTTGAGGCCAGCCTCAGCAACTTAATGAGAACTTACCTCCAAATAAATAAGTAAATAAAAAGGACTGGGGATGTACCTCTATGATAAAGCATCCCCGGGTTATATCCTCAGTACAAAAAAAATTAACAGCATTTAGTTTTTTGGCCTATTTCTTCCTGATTCGGTTTATCTGTTCATAGCTGTTGTACCTGTGTGCCTATTGTTAGTATACCTGAGTGTTTATGCCTCAAAAATATCTTATTATTGACTATTATGTAAAATGGTCTATGAAATGTTCTGTCATGTTTTATATTTCTCAAATAAATATCCTTCTTAAAATCTTAAGTGTCTTTTAAAGGATCTTTTTAAAATTATCTTTTCCATGTGATATATATATATATATATATCACATGGAAAAGATAATTTTAAAAAGATCCTTTAAAAGACACTTAAGATTTTAAGAAGGATATTTATTTGAGAAATATAAAACATGACAGAACATTTCATAGACCATTTTACATAATAGTCAATAATAAGATATTTTTGAGGCATAAACACTCAGGTATACTAACAATAGGCACACAGGTACAACAGCTATGAACAGATAAACCGAATCAGGAAGAAATAGGCCAAAAAACTAAATGCTGTTAATTTTTTTTGTACTGAGGATATAACCCGGGGATGCTTTATCATAGAGGTACATCCCCAGTCCTTTTTATTTACTTATTTATTTGGAGGTAAGTTCTCATTAAGTTGCTGAGGCTGGCCTCAAACTTTCAATCCTCCTGCCTCAGTCTCCTAAGTGGCTGGAATTACAGGAGCACACCACTGCATCTGGCTCATTTGCATTCATTTTTTTTAAATTGGTTGCTAAAAACATTACAATGCTCTTGACATATCATATTTCATACATTTTTTTTAGTTGTATATGGACACAATACCTTTATTTTGTTTACTTAATTTGTTTATGTGGTGCTGGGGATCGAACTCAATGCCTCACGCATGCCAGGTAAGTGCTCTACCATTGTGGCACAACCCTAGCCCTTGCATTCATTTTTTATGTATCTCTTCTCTTTTTTTTTTTTTTAACAATTTTTTAATGTTTATTTTTTTTAGTTTTTTAGGTGTATACAATATCTTTATTTTATTTTTATGTGGTGCTGAGAATCGAACCCAGTGCCTCACGCACGGTAGGCGAGTGCACTACACCTTGAACCACATTCCCAGCCCTATCTCTTCTCTTTTTGAAATTCTTCTATATACTTTTTTTTTTTATTAACTGACATGAGAATTCCCTATTTCGTTTTCCAATATTCCACATCATGCTTCTATGTTGGTTTGAGTAGGTGGAAATACGTTCCATGTACACTCATACATAGACCACAGATTTGGTGGAATCAATACTGGTGACTGAACAGTAACACCTTTTTGTGTCTTCTTATTGTACCATGCACATACTTATTTTCAAAGCGGACATTAAATTCAAAGGCTTCTTCAGGCATATGCAGCTTAAACTCATGCTCCTGCAATTTTATGAACTGGAAAGGGTGTTGATGCAGACAAATGTTGCATTTTAAATTGAAGTTTTGCATCATAGCCATATCCCATGGCCAATCTTTCCCCAGTATTTGTCTCTTGACCTCTGTTTCAAAGCCTTTTACCCTCATGGGAATTGTAGTTTGGGGAATTTTAGCATTCAGAATGATAACATTCAGGACTATAATACTTTGGGATTGTGATTTTCCAGATTTTAGAATTTAGGGATTTCAGTCTTTTAGTATTATAGCACTCAAGATTGTGTCTTTTAGGATTATGATCAGCTCTGGGAGAATATGGGTCATGTACTCTCAACTTTAAGGACTCCATTGTCTCAGAGGAGAAACAAGACAGCTACAGAATACTGCAGTACAGCTAGAATGTGAGGCACTTCACACCTATGAAGAGATGTTTAACAAATACAAAGGAGAGAATTATCTCATTCTGGGGTGAGCACTGAAAAGGGAAAAAGTTACTTTTATCAGGGGCAGATGAACTATGTCAGGTATTGAGTGAGCTAGATTATTTGCATGCATGGTTTAACTTAATGTCACCTTTACCTTGTATTTATCATGATGCCTTTTTTTCAGAAGTGATAGAACCTGGGGCTGGATGCAATAGCACACACCTGTAATCCTAGTGGCTGGGGAGGCTGAGGCAGGAAGATTGCAAGTTCAAAGCCAGCCTCAGCAACTTAGTGAGGGCCTAAGCAACTTAGCAAGACCCAGTCCTAAAATTAAAAATAAAAAGGGCTGGGGGATGTGGCTCACTGTTTAAACACCTTTGGGTTCAATTTCTAGTACCAAAAGAGAAGTGGTAGAATTTGGAAAATTTCTGGATAGCAAGCAGAAAATCTGGGATTGAATTTTGGCCTGTCTACCTCTTAAGATCATACATGGGAGAGGTAGGTAGCGTATCTTACTCATATATATATTTAGATGTTGATAGACCTTTGTTTTATTTATACCCAGTGCTGAGAATCAAACCCAGTGTCTCACACATGCCAGGCAAATGTGCCACCGCTGAGCCACAGCCCTGATCCCTCTTACTGTTTTAATATTGAAAATAATTTATTATGTTTTAAAAAATACAAACTTTGTATGTTCATTATAGGATAGAAGAATTGTAATGGATTGGGTAGGATGAAACAGACATTCAGGCAGAGCATGAACATAGGAAGGCTGGAGGGGGAGAAATAATGGGCACTCAGAATGCTTGAAATAGTGGTTCTTGAAGATTGATTCTGANAAAAAAAAAAAAAAAAAAAAAAAAAAAGATAAAAATTTTAAATTCTGTTGCATTAAAAAGTTTTTTTAAAATATTTATTTTTTAGTTGTAGTTAGACACAATACCTTTATTTTATTCATTTGTATGTGGTGCTGAGGATTGAAACCAGGGCCTCGCATGTGCCAAGCGAGCGCTCTACCGCTGAGCCACAAATCCAGCCCAAAAGTTTATTAATATCAAAATTTCCAGCTAATATTTACAAATGTTTCTCTCTTCCAAATTTCAGTGATATAATATAGCATGTAGTTTGTTTATTTCTTAAGAAAGTAAAATATACTGCAGAAAAGGATCTGGCTGTTTGGGTTTTAGTGGCTGGTATTTGGTCTTACCTTTTCTCTTCCCAGAACCCCACATAGGTGCTGGCCTCTTGAGGTTTGGCTCCCTGGCGACTAGATTCCCAAACCTTTAACTACAAAAGGAAGTCTGGAGGAAATTTTCACCTTCTGTATCCACTGGCTAGGCTACAGGATTGCAGAAAAAATCCTAATTAATTTGCAACCCAGAAAATTCTGTTTGAAATATGCCATCTAGTGTAGGCCTTGTAAAATTACACCTAACTGGACACAATCCTGTGGTTACCACTATGGCTTCCCTCCTAGACACCAGCTTTGCAATGTCTGATTTTAAACAAAATTGTCAAGTGAAAGTAGCACAACATTGGTTTTCCTATTTAGGTTTTTTTATACTGGGGATTGAACCCAGGGAAACTTAACCTCTGAGCCACATCCCAGCCCTTTTTATATTTCATTTTGAGACAGATCTTGCTAAATTACTTAGGGCCTTGTTAAGTTGCTGAGGCTGGCTTTGAATTTGCAATCCTCCTGCATCAGCCTCCCGAACTCCTGTGATTACATGCATTTGCCAAGGCGCCCATCTCTTTTCTCATTTATTTTTTATTTATTTTTATTTTTTAAAGAGAGAGAGAGAATTTTTTAATATTTATTTTTTAGTTTTCGGCAGACACAACATCTTTGTATGTGGTGCTGAGGATCGAACCCAGGCCACATGCATGCCAAGCAAGCAGCGCTACCGCTTGAGCCACATCCCCAGCCCCTCCCATTTATTTTTAATTATAGTTTAAATAAATAAGAGATAGATATTTATATGTTAGTATGCAAAATAGCAAAAGATTTTTCTTCTTTTTTTCCTTGTGGTACTGGGGGATTGAACCCAAGGACATTCTACTACTGAGTTACACCCTGAGTCCTTTTTATTTTGAGACAGGGTTGTGCTAAGTTTCCAAAAATCTAAGTTGCTTGGGCAGACCTCAAACTTGTGATCCCCTAGCCTCAGACTCCTGAGTTGCTGGGATTATAGTTGTGTTCTACCATGCCTGGTTAGTAAAATCTTTTGCTTGACATGATAAGGTAATATTGAAAAATTTTGAAAAGCATAGTAAAAACTATCTCATAACTGCAAGAAAATCAAAGAAACAAATTTCCTTGGTTTACTTTATTATTGTTAAATGTTATTCCTAGTCGGAGGGGGTGAGTAGAAAAGCATCATTTGGCCAGGCATGGTGGCATACGCCTTTAATTCAAGCCACCTAGGCTAGGCAGGATGATTTTGAGGCCAACGTGGGCAATTTATTGAGATATTGTTCAAAAACAAAAACAAAGGACTGGGGACATCCTTGCTCAATGGTAAAGCATCAGTGGGTTCAATTCCCAGTACCACAAAAAAGAAAAAAGAAAAGCATCATTTGTTAAGATTTGTTGAGTATATTCTTTGTGCCATGAGACTATCACTATTCAGTAGATTTACCAACCAGAATTTTATTTGATCTTTTAGTCCTTGAGTTAAAATATCACAATCACATTTTACAGATAAGGACACTGAAACCTAAGAGGTAAAGCAATTTGCTTTATATCACAGCTAGTTAATAGAAGAATTAGGATTTGTACCCAAGCCTGTCAGTTCCAAAGCTCATGCTCCTTCTTCTACCACCTGTGTTGCTGAAAGCTCTGTCCTTGTCTCTGATGCCAATCCAATAACAAGGACACTGTTTTGAGAAAAATGAAAAAGACGGTTTATTGCTTTGCTAGCAAAGGAGAAACACAGGGGGCTCTTGTCCCAAAGGCTGTGATTCTGCCCATCAGCACACACAGGGGGCTTTTAAAGAGGTGATTCAGAGAAAATGAGATTAGGGAGGAAAGATCAGGAAGGAGAACATTAGGAAGGAGAAGATAAGAGAAAAGAAGATCAGGGAGAGAAAGGTTGGGAAAAGGAAAAAAACATGTAAGTTTCAAAGTCACAAAGGATATAGTCAAAGCATCAAGCGAACTCCTGTTATACCTGCTGCCTCTTAAAGGTTTGGAAATCATAACAGTGTACAAATCTCCACTGAATAGTGATATTCTCATTCTCTCATTTCTTTTTGGTACCACAAATGGAACCCAGAGGTGCTTAACTACTAAGCCACATCCCAAATCCCCAGCCTTTTTTATTTTTTGTTTTGAAAAAAAAAGAAAAAAAGTTGTTAAGTTGCTTAGGACCTAGCTAATGCTGAGGCTGGCTTTGAATTCATGATCCTCCTGCCTGAACCTCCCCAGCCACTGGAATTCCAAGCTTGTGCCACCACACCCAGGGAGCTTTCTTGTTTAGTAACATAGGCATTTCATTCTACAAAATCTCCTTTAACTGTATTTTCAATTTTTACTCAGTTTAAAATATTCTTCAGGGCTGGGGTTGCGGCTCAGAGGTGGAACGCTCGAGTAGCATGCAAGAGGCTCTGGGTTCGATCCTCAGCACCACATAGAAGTAAAATAAAGATACTGTGTCCACCTATAACTAAAAATAAATAAATGTAAAAAATAAAATATTCTTCAATTTCCATTAAGATGTCCCTTTGATTCATGAAACATGGAGAAATATACTGTTTAAAACCCAAACCCAACTTAGTGAGATCCTGTCTCAAATATTTGGAAATTTTTCTTATCTTTCTGTTATTAATTTCTAGATTAATTCTATTTTGATCAGAGAACATGGGTTGTATTATGATTTTTTTTTAATTTCATAAGATTTATTGGGCAGGGCATATCTTTTTTTTTTTTTTTTTTGCTACTTGAGATTGATTGAACCCAGGGGCACTCTACCACTGAGTTAAATCCCCAGCCCTTTTTTAATTTTTAAAATTTTAAACCAGGGTCTCTTTTTTTTTTTAAAGAGAGAGAGAGAGAATTTTAATATTTATTTTTTAGTTTTCGGCAGACACAACATCTTTGTTTGTACGTGGTGCTGAGGATCGAACCCGGGCCGCACGCACGCCAGGCAAGCGCGCTACCGCTTGAGCCACATCCCCAGCCCAAAACCAGGGTCTCTTTAAGTTGCTCAGGCTAGTCTTGAATTCGCAATCCTCCTGCTTCAGCTTCCCTGGTCCTTGGGATTATAGGTATGTGCCACCATACCCAGCTAGGCAAAGTATGTTTTTCTTGATGAATGTTCCATGTACATTTGAAAAGAATGTGCATTTTGATGTTGTTGCATAGAATATACCATAAAAGTCAATTACATCCTATTGCTTAATGGTGTTGTTCAATTCTCCAATATCTTTGCTGAATTACTGTTATTTTTTTTTAATACTGAGGATTGAACCCAGAAGTGCTTTACCATCAAGTAACATCCCCAGTCCTTTTTATTTTCAATTTTGAGACAGGAAGTTGCTTAGGGCCTCCCTAAATTGCTGAGACTAGTTTCAAAGTTCTTATCTTCCAGCCTCAGTTTCGGGAGTTGATGATATTACAGGTGTGGACCATCACACCCAGCCTCCTTCCATCTCTAGCAGTCAGAGAAATGCNGAAAAAAAAAATAAATAAATAAATTTTGCCTACTCCTTTGTTCAGTATGAGGAAGGTTGAAGCCACAACAACAAAGCAGTAAGCAACTCAGTGAGACCCTGTTTCTAAATAAAATACCTAAAAGGGCTAGGAATGGGCTCAGTGGACAAGTGCCCCTGAGTTCACCCCCTGGAACCTCCCTCCCAAAAAAAGGAATGTTGAGCTGGGTGTTCTGGGGAGCAGGAGAATCACAAATTAAAAAAAAAAAAAAGTGTTGAAGTGTCTATAATTATGGGTTCTCCTATTTCTCCCTTCAGTTCTGTGAGTTTTTACTTCAGGTGTTTTGAAGTCCTGCTGTTAAGGACACCCACATGGGAGGTTATGTCTTCTTGATGAATTTGTCCTTTGGTCATTATGTAATGTCCCTCTGTGTAGGCAATTTCTAATACATTCCCAAATATCCTCACTTCCTATTATTAAAGCCCTTATACAATTATCTCCCCTTGAGTGTGGGCCAAACCTAGAGACTTGTTTCTAGTGGATAGCATGTGACAAAAGTGGTGATCAAGTTTAGAAAATATGGAGACTTTTGGGCTGGGGTTGCTCAGAGGTAGAGCACTCACCTAACATGTGCAAGGCACTGGGTGTGATCCTCAGCACCACATAAAAATAAGTAAAATAAAGGTATTGTGTCCAACTACACTATAAATAAATAAATAGATAGATAGATAGATAGATAGATAGATAGATAGATAGATCTGGAGTGTAGCTCAGTGGTGAAGCACTTGCCTAGCATGTGTAAGACTCTGGGTCAATTTCCCAGACTGCAAAAAAAAAAAAATTTTAAAGTGGACAAATATTTCTAACATTTGAATCTTTCTAAATATGTACATCTTTTATTTTATTTTCTTATTTGGATACCAGGGATTGAACTCATGGGCATTCAACCACTGAGCCACATCTCCAGCCCTATTTTGTATTTTATTTTTTGCAGTGCTGGGGATTAAACTCAGAGCCTTGTGCATGAGAGGCAAACACTCTACCAACTGAGCTATATCCCAGCTCCCTATTTTGTATTTTATTTAGAAATAGGGTCTCACTGAGTTGATTAGTGCCCTGCTGTTGCTGAGTCTGGCTTTGAACTCATGATCCTCCCACCTCAGCCTTCCAAACTGTTGGGACTACAAGCATGTGCTACTGCACCCAGCCCTGTACACATTTTAAATGGGTGGAAACATACTGAGAATATTATTTGTTGCTTCTTCTTTCACATAGCAATAGATTAGCCAGTGTTTTCTTTTCTTTTCCTTTTTTGTTTTTTTAAATTTTTGTCCAGTATTGGGAATGAACCCAAGGCTTCACAATATGCTAGGCAACCCATCTACCACTGAACTACACATCCCTAATTCTGGTCAGTATTTTGTATGACAATGTATATTCTATATTACAGCAGGTTTTCTTTTCTTTTTTTTCTTGGTATTGGAGACTGAACCCAGGGATGCTTTACCATTGAGCTACATTCCCAGCCCTTTGTACTTTTTATTTTGAAACAGGATCTTGCTAAATTGCTGAGGCTAGCCTTGAACCTGTGATCCTCCTGTCTCAACCTCCAGAGCCACTGGGATTAATGGTGTGCACCACTGTGCCCAGTTTGAAATAATTTTAAACTTAAAGAAAAGCTGCAAAACTAGAACATAGGATTTCCACATACCCTTCACCATTTTGTTTGCCATATTTGCTTTTATCATTTTTTTCTCTTTCTGTCCACATATACTCAAACACTCACCATAAGGTATGTGTATGTTTCTTGAACAACTTGAGAGTAGGTTGCAAACATCATATTCTTTTCCCCCTGAAAACTTTATTGTGTATTTTCTAAGAAAAAAAAAATTCTCTTAGAGTGCTATAGGACATTTATCAAATTTAGGAAATGCAACATTGACACAATACTTTATAGTTTGCATTGTAATCTTTGTCTACAATTTATATTCAAATTTCTTTAATTGTCCTAATATCATTCTTTAAAGCACATATGTATTTATTTATTAAAGCAGAATCACTTGTTCCATGGCAGGATAAGATCTCATAGCTTTTTCTTATGATAATGTGTAGCTGTCATGTTTCTTAATCTTCATGTGTTTTGTGACATTTCTCCAGTCTTTGTCTTTCTCATAGCATTAGCATTTTTGCAGAATATAGACCAGTGGTATTTCAGAACGTCCCTTAATTTTGTTGTGTGATAGTTTAAATGCTATATATAGATCCATAAAAGGAAAAATGAAACTGAAATAGCAGAAAACATAGATGTAGTTTTCAAGAGACATTCTTGTAGGCAAAATGGTGTTGATAAAGGATTACCCAATATGAAAATAACAAGGGATCAAGCAGATTAAACAATGCAATTGCTAGATAATTAATCCTCTTACCTTACCTACAGCTAATGAAATTGGGTCGATAGAAATGAATGGTTTGTCAATGATGGAGGATCCAGCCTTTCCAGCGGCATTACTGAGGTGCTCTGTGGCCACATTTACCAACTACGGCCATCACAAGCAGCCCTTACAATGCAGGACTCGAGGCAAGCATTGAATACATATCCATGTACTAAATTAATGAGCATCAAGGACTACCCAGAGCATGCATGAGACTAAAGTCTCATTGATATCTTATGTTGTTATTTGCTGTTGTTAAACAACTGGAAACTAAACCAGGCGTGGTGGTACACGCCTGTAATCCCAGTGGCTGGAGAGGCTGAGATAGGATTTTGAGTTCAAAGCCAGCCTCACCAGTGGTGAGGCACTAAGCAACTCAGTGAGACCCTGTCTCTCAATAAAATAAAAATAGGGCTGTGGATATTGAATTTGGGTGCCCCAAATTCAATCCCCTGTACTCCCCCATAGATTAATAATAATAATAATAATAATAAATGGGAAACTAGAATAAAGGATAACACAAGCCTTTGTTTTCCATATGAATCTGAAGAACTTCAAGTTCACTTGACCTGTGGGGGTAGACCTAACAGCTAAGTGACTCATGAATGGGAAATCCTCTCCAAGTCTAACTATAACAATGTAGCTTGATGCAGATGACATTATGTCATTTACAGGGGGTGGGATTAGAAAGAAGTTGGTGGATTTCTTAAGTCTCAATAGCAATAATCTTCAGAAAAACTTATTTCCAAACATAGAACACAGGATCTATTCATATGTGACCTCCTTGAAAAACTGGTGACAGCTTAACTTCTGCCAAATAGATACCCACAGCAAAATGTCTGGCAAGCATGAAGAGGGACACAGGAAAACTGAAATAAAGTAAGATGTCAATGGATATATAGTCTCTTCTGCTATAACTGTGTGTTTCTTTAGCAAAAATTAGCTCATAGGCCAATGATAAATAGTGTATGCCACGCCTGGCGCAGTGGCCTACTCCTGTAATTCCAGTGGTTTGGAAGGCTGAGAAAGGAGAATTGAGAGTTAAAAGCCGGCTTCAGCAATTGCAAGGCACTAAGCAACTCAGTGAGACCCTGTCTTTAAATAAAATACAAAATAGGTCTGCGTATGTGGCTCAGTGGTTGAGTACCCCGGAGTTCAGTCCCCAGTACCAAGAAGAAAAAAAAAATAAGTGTATGCCAGCATAACAGTGGAAATATTGATGATTTCACCAGGATATTCCTGTGCATAATAGTATGCATACAATTTAAGAAAAACAAAAACAAAAAAGCAACAACAGCAATAACAAAAACCCCAATAAACTGATAATGCAGAAATACCTCAAGGAAAAGCTGAAATCCCTGCAGAAATTTCTCCTTTTGCAAAATACATGACTGGGTAAGTAGTTACAATAACTTGACTCACAGTCTCACAATATTCAACTTTTTAGGAAACTGTGTGTGTAAATGAAAAAATCTAAAAGCATTTTCAGGTGTCATTAGAATTTGATAACTAAGTCATGTGCAGTGACACACCTTGTAATCACAGCTACGCTGGAGGAGGAGGCAGGAAAATAGTAAAATTGAGGCCAGCTTCAGCAATTTAGGGAGACCCTGTCTCAAAATAAAAAGGGCTGATGATGTAGATCAGGGGTAGAGGGTCCCTGGGTTTAATCCCCAGTTCCACAAGAATGCATACATGCATACTAAAGTAAAATAAAATGTGACAACAAGTCTAGAGTAGTGGCACATGCTGGTAATGCCAGCTACTTGGGAGGCTGAGGAAGGAGAATGGAAAGCACCAGGCCAAGACAGGTGTGGTGGCACATGCCTCTAATCCCAGCAATATAGGAGGCTAAGGCAGAGGATCCCAAATTTGACACCAGTCTCAACAGTTTAGCAGGGCCCTCAGTAATTTAGTGAGACACTGTCTCAAAAAATATATGTAAAATATGAATAAATAAATAATACAGCTGGGGTATGGATCAATGGTAGAATGCCCCTGGATTCAATACCCAGAATGGCAAAAGGAGAAGAAACCACCAAACCAAACACTCCCCGGTATTTGTTCTGTTTGGTATCAGAAGTGAACCCAGGAATGCTTAACCACCTAGCCACATTCCCAGCCTGTTTATTTTTTTGAGACAAGGTCTTGCTAATTTGCAATTCCTCCTGCCTCATGGTCAGAAGTCGCTGTCAGTAGACAGCTTGTGTTCCGACTTTTTCTTTCCCCTTCAAGAGAAATTAGCTTCTAAAGAACATATTCTTTAAAGAGTGAGAGGGAGAGAATTTTAATATTTATTTTTTAGTTTTTGGAGGACACAACATCTTTGTTTGTATGTGGTGCTGAGGATCGAACCCGGGCCGCACGCATGCCAGGCGAGTGTGCTACCGCTTGAGCCACATCCCCAGCCCCAAGAATTAGCTTCTAATAGGAGCAATGACTCCAAAATCTACATGTCTGTCTGACGAGGAGACAACTCTATGGCAATGAGAGTTCTACTCAGGATGCTTGCTGCAAGCCTGGGTTTTAAGAGTTCTATCCAAATCTGTTTGCCCTATAAATCTGTAATTACACGCAATTTGAGATTTTGCTAGGGCCGCCTATTTGGAGTTACTACAGAAATGCCCATAGTAGAAAGCAATTTCATAGTTCTGAAAATAAGGTTGTCTCCTCCCCTCTCTATAGAAAATGTGTCTCCATTGTCCGCAAGGAAGGTTTCGGGGTACCAATTCTGAGCAGGGGAGGGGTGAAGGGAAGCTGGAGCGTTCTTGAGACTCTGGGAGGGGTAGGGAGCCTGAGGCATTCAGAGAGCCAGGTGGGGTAATATCCGGAGTGAGACCTCCAGGGAGTTGGATGGAGGGTGAGGTGGGGGAAGGGGACGGTGGGATACAGCTGTTCTGCTCAGTTCCTGGTCCTACCCCTCATCCCTTTGTTAGCCTGTTACTCCCCGGGTCTGCCCGGATCCTGCAGCCAGGGTCTGGGATGCCCTGGGGTAGCAATTCCGGACCTCTCACTGAGTCTAAAGACCCAAGGCAGGAAAAAAACACCTTAAAGAGGGAGGATTCTTTATTTTATTTTATTTATTTATTTAGTACAGTGGATTGAACAGGGGCACTTTAACACAGAGCAACATCTCCCGCCCTTCTAATGTTTTGTTTTTTGAGACTAGCTAAATTGCTTAGGGCATCACTAATTTGCTGGGGTAATTTTGAGTCTGGCCTTGAATTTGCCTCAGACGGTGGGGTTACAGACTGGCTCAAAGAGGAATTTATAATGGAAAGCACATCAAAAAAATCGAAAGTTAGGAAAAATTTTAATTTTTATCCTGATACGCTCTTTCAAACTACATTTCTGACTGGTTGCAGTGGCACACACCTGTAATCCCAGCGGCTTGGGAGGCTGAAGCAGGAGGATCTTAAATTCCAGGCCAGCCTCAGCAGTTTAGAGAGACTCTAACTTAGTGAGACCCTGCCTTAAAATAAAAAATAAAAAAAACTGGGATGTAGCTCAGTGCTAAAGTACCTCTGGGTTCATTCCCTAGTAAAAATAAATAAATAAAACTAGTTCTCAATATTTTTTTTTTTGTCTCAGGATCTCTTTAATACATTTGAAAATGGCATTTAAGAGTTTATCTGGCAATATTTTCCATATTGTAAAACTGAGGAAAATTTAAAAGAATACAGAAGTACACATTGCACTAATCTTTAGGGAAATGGTGAAATCACTCCTTATTTAGCCTCTGGAAACGGTCATAGATATGTTGATATGTTTGGGAATGAATGACAGCACAAACACAACAGCCACATGTGGTGTTGCAAGCCTGTAATCCCAGCAATTTGGGAGGCTGAGGCAGGAGGATGACAAATTTCAGGCCAGCCTGGGCAATTTAGTGAGAACCTGTCTCAAACTAAAAGCAAAAAGGGCTGGGGATGTAGATCAGTGGTAAAGTGCTCTGGTTCAATCCCAGTACAAACAAAAAATATATATTTATGTTCTTAGTATTGTATGAAAATAGTTAAATAGTTTTAACCTTACAAATTTCTACAACAAACTTTGAAAAAAAAATCACTGCCATCTAACATCATTGAACAGTGGCCTCTCAGACAGCAGAGTTAATGGGATGTGCCCTCGATGCCAACCCAATAACATGGTTTTGAGGAAAAAAAAAAAAGGAAAAAGAAGGGTTTTTTGCTTTGCTAGCAAAGAAGAAACACAGGGAACTTGGGTCCCAAAAGCTGTGATTCTGCCCCTCAACAGGAATAGGGGGCTTTTAAAGAGGCAACTCAAAGACTACATTCCACAGGTTCTCAGTCTAGAGTTGTAATTCACTTGTTAATTTGGGAGATAGTCATTTACAAGTACCATCTGCAAAGTCCAGATTCCTATGATGGGTGTGTATTCAAGTACAGATAACTCTGCGGAGGTTGAGGAAAAAAGTAATCCTGTTTCCCCTGAGATTAGGGAGGGGAGAGATTAGGGAGAAGAAGGAGAGAGAAAGAAACATGTTCATTTTAAAAATAAATTGAGTGGCAAAGCAGCAAGGGTTACATTCAAAACATAAAGTATACCACTGTTACAATCTGAGCAACTCAGGAGGGTGAAGCAGAAGGACTGGAAGTCTGAGGCCAGCCTCAGCAATTTAGCAAGACCCTGTTTCAAAATAAAAGGGGCTGGGGATGTAGCTCAGCATTAAAAGCGCCCCTGGGTTCAATGTCTAGAACATAAAAAAAAAAAAAAAAAAAAAAAAAAAAAAAAAAAAAAAAAAAAAA
>NW_025999998.1:4467225-4471769 GCF_001458135.2 Marmota marmota marmota | reverse complement strand
CAGTCTCAACAGTTTAGCAGGGCCCTCAGTAATTTAGTGAGACACTGTCTCAAAAAATATATGTAAAATATGAATAAATAAATAATACAGCTGGGGTATGGATCAATGGTAGAATGCCCCTGGATTCAATACCCAGAATGGCAAAAGGAGAAGAAACCACCAAACCAAACACTCCCCGGTATTTGTTCTGTTTGGTATCAGAAGTGAACCCAGGAATGCTTAACCACCTAGCCACATTCCCAGCCTGTTTATTTTTTTGAGACAAGGTCTTGCTAATTTGCAATTCCTCCTGCCTCATGGTCAGAAGTCGCTGTCAGTAGACAGCTTGTGTTCCGACTTTTTCTTTCCCCTTCAAGAGAAATTTAAGGGAAGCTGCTGTCACCTTATCAGATGAGGAAGTCTGAATGAGCAAAACACCAAGCTTAGAACAAATGAAAGTATATCAGAAAGTCTCCATAATGAGGGGAAAGATTCTTTTGACTATAAAATGGATTAAAAAATAAATAAATAGCCGGGCATGGTGGCAAACACCTATAATCCCAGTGACTCCAGAGGCTGAGACAGGAGGATCAAAGCCAACCTCAGCAAAGGCAAGGCGCTGAGCAACTCAGTGAGTCCCTGTTTTTCTAAATAAAATACAAAATAGGGCTGGGGATATAGCCCAGCCTCTGGAGTAGCTGGGGGATTACAGGTGTGCACCACCCTGCACTCAGCTCTCTTTTTCTTTTTAAAATATTTTTTAGTCGTAGATGGACACAATACCTTATTTATGTGGTGCTGAAAATCGAACCCAGTGCCTCTCACATGCCAGGCAAGAGTCTACCACTGAGCCCCAGCCCCAGGTCCCTCATTGTCTTTTTTAAAAAAAATTATTTTAGCAGTCATCTATTAATTGTATAATATTTAATATAGGGCTGGGGATGTGGCTCAAGCGGTAGCGCGCTCGCCTGGCATGCGTGCGGCCCGGGTTCGATTCTCAGCACCACATACAAACAAAGATGTTGTGTCCGCCAAATACTAAAAAATAAATGTTGAAATTCTCTCTCTCTCTCACTCTCTCTTTAAAAAAAAAAAATATTTAATATAATTTATAACTATTATACAGTTAATAGATAACTGCAAAACTAAGTGACTTAAAGCGGCAGTGGTAGAATTTTTTTCATGATTCTCTGGGGTTTGCTGCTTTTGCCTGGGCTTACTCTGTGGCTGCATTCAAAAGGAGGTGGTTGGGCTGGCTGGAAGGTCAAGGTGGCCTCACTCATGTTGTCTGGCAACTGACGCTGGCAGTCTACTGGGTGACTAAATTCTATTCTGTGTGACTCTTCATTCTCTTGTTGGCTTGACTGGCTTCCTGCATGACACTTCTCAGGACAGCCTCAGAAGCTGAAAAGTCTCTTAAGGTTTAGATTTGGAAGTCAAATAACATCACTTATGCTACATTCTGTTGGTCAAAGCAAGTGGCAAGATTGGCCCAGATTCAGCTAAATGTAGAGAAATAGATAATCTCCGGATAGGAGAAAGAGCAGAGTCACATTGTAAAGGATCACTGGAGGATTTGTGGTTATATTCTGCAATTTATCACAACAGGAAATGAATATGATAAGGGCTTTATTTTGATTAATTAATTTTTGTGGTACTGAGGACTGAACTCAGGCATGCTACCACTGAGCTACCTTACCAGCTCTTTTTATTTATTTATTTATTGGTACTAGGGATTGAACTCAGGGGTTTACTAACACTGAGCTACACCCCCTTTGTATTTTTTATTTTGAGGCAGGGTCTCACTAAGATGCCGAAGGTCTCACTAAATTGCTGATGTTGTCCTCCAACTTGCATTAGCCTCTGGAGTCACTGGGATTACAGGTGTGCACTTCTATATAAATTTCATTTCCATGATGTCAATAGTTTTACTTCCTGCTGTGCAGATGGCCCACACCTGTAATCCCAAAGGCTTGGGAGGCTGAGGCAGAAGGATTGCCAGTTTGAGACTAGCGTTAGCAATTTATTGAGGCACTAAGCAACTTAGCAAAATCTTGCCTCAAAACAAAAAATAAAAAAAGAGGGGCATGGGTTGGGGTTGTGTCTCAGTGGTAGACTGCTTGCCTAGCATGCACGAGACACTGGGTTTTTATTCTCAGTACCACATAAATGTAAAATAAAGATATTGTGTCCATCTAAAACTAAAAAATAAATATTAAAAAAAAAAAAAAGAGGGGCTGGAGATGTAGCTCAGATGGTAGAGTGCTTGCCTCTCACACACAAAGCCCTGGGTTCAATCCCCAGCACCACACACACACACACACAAAAAGTAAATGAATAAATAAAAAGGCTGGGAATATAGCTCAATAGTAAAACACCCCTGGTATTAGTTCCCAAAACCCAAAAAAAAAAAAAAAAGAGTTTTATAACAATAGTGCTGGGGATGTAGCTCAGTGGTAGAGCATGCAGGAAGCTCTGAGTTTTGTCCCCAACAATGAAAAAAAAAAAAAAAAGGCATAAAATATCTGAGTCCCTCAATGAAGAGATCTTTTAAGTTCATGCCTAAGTTCATGTACCCCCTAAGTGTTGAAGGATGTCCTGTGAAATTATAGGTGCTCTATAACCATTGATGGAAGAGTTGTGTTTAGACTCAACCCCTGTCTTTACCTGATTCCAGGGTACCAATTAAGGCATCAGAAAAAGCAGTTGCTTTTGATCTGAGCCCTGATGTAGCTACATTAATAATCACTATCCCAAGAAATTCCTCCTCTTCTACTCCCATGGATGACTGGGTTGACTCTGGTACAAATCCCAATTCTTCTCAGATATGCCCATCACAAGCTCACCTAGAAATAAACAACTATCTCCTGTCAGTTTGTGGCACCTTGCCAACCCCATGGACATTATGGTCCTAAACATTTTATCTCTTATTCCTGGAAGTCTCAAATCTCAGTTCTAAGATATAGAACATCTAGGGCTGGGGATGTGGCTCAAGTGGTAGCACGCTCGCCTGGCATGCGTGTGGCCTGGGTTCGATCCTCAGCACCACATACAAACAAAGATGTTGTGTCCGCCGAAAACTAAAAAATAAATATTAAAAAAAAAGATATAGAACATCTATCTGAAATAGTGAAATTATTCTGTGTTTATTAAATCTGTGAATACTGACCTCTACTTTTTATCTATAGTAACCATTACATATTTCACATATATTTGTATACTCATATGTATCTGTATATTAATTACAATTCTAGAAGAAAACACAAGAAACTGGTAGTAACCACAGTACCCAACTAGTTGCTGAAATTTTTGAGAATCAGTAGGACCAAACAGAAAAAAAAGTGCTCAGCTTCCTTTCCACTTGTTTTGCCTTCAACTTTTCCCTTTTGTAAAATAATTAAAAATTTTATGGAAAAGAAAGGGAAGTTTCACTTCATAGGTTTTACCTTCAATTTACCAAGTTAAATTATCTACATGGTCCATTTGTCAAAAAGTGGGTAAGGAGTCCAATTAATGTCGCTCAGTGGTAGAAAATTTGCCTAGCAGGTGTGAGGCACTGGGTTCAATCCTCAGCACCACATAAACATAAATAAATAAAATAAAGGTATTGTGTCCATCTACAACTAAAAAATTTAAAAATAAATAAATAAAATTAAAAATATATATACACCCACTGGCTCAGGAGGCTGAGGCAGGAGGATCGTGAGTTCAAAGCCAGCCTCAGCAATGGTGAGGTGCTATGTAACTCAGTGAGACCCTGTCTCTAATAAAATACAAAATAGGACTGGGGATGTGGCTCTGTGGTGGAGTGCCTGTGAGTTCATTCCCCTGTAGCAAAAATAACAAGAACAACAAAAACAAACAAACAAAAAATGTATATATACACACACACGCACACATACACATATATCCCGGTGTGATGGTGCATACCTGTAATCCCAGCAACTCAGAAGGCTGAGGTAAAAGGATTGCAAGTTTGAGGCCAGTCTCAGCAAATTTTTGAGGCCCTAAGCAACTTAGTAAGACCCTTTCTAAAAATAAAATATAAAAAAGGCTGAAGATGTACCTCCTAGTTTCACTCCCTAGTAACAAAAACAAAACAAAACAAAACTAAACTAAACAGTAATAACTGGGCCATGTACACCTGTAATCCCAGGGCCTGGGGAGGCTGAGACAGAAGGATAACAAATTTGAGGTTAGCCTCAACAATTTAGCAAGGCCCTAAGCAACTTAGCAAAACCTGTTTCAAAACAAAACATAAAAAGGGCTGAGGGGCTGGGGATATAGCTCAGTTGGTAGAGTACCTGCCTGGCATGCATGAGACCCTGGGTTCAATCCTCAGCAACACACACACATACACACACACACACACACACACAAAAGGGTTGCTGGGGAGCCAGGCAAGGTGGTGTGCACCTGTAATCCCAGTGGAGATCCTGAGTTCAAAGCCAGCCTCAGCAAAAGTGAGGGGCTAAGCAACTCTAAATAGGGCTAGGGATGTGGCTCAGTGGTTGAATGCCTGTTTAATCCCTGGTACCAAAAAAAAAAAAGGGGGGGGGGGCTGG